>NC_143130.1:11430833-11737222 GCF_059928025.1 Delphinapterus leucas | reverse complement strand
GTCTATTTGAATATTTGTAGTTTGGATGTGCATCAAGGAACTTGAATGAAGCTACTATGTACCATGCCTGCAATCTGATTATATTTAGAAAACTAGTGGCAGACTGAATGGTCCCCTCCTTCCATTCCAGCAAGTACATATAAAAGTTCTGATTCCATCTGTGACTTACAAAAATTATTTTGCACACATAGGACTGGACCGGAAGTTAACTGGACTAGAATTTCTAGTCCAGATTCTGCTGCGGTCTCTCTGTATTTGTTTCCTCTTCCGTACAAAAGAGGGTCCCTGACCTGAGGGTAAGGTTTTGTCATTCAAACCTGAGCAGGAAGGGCTTCTCTTCAGACACGGCCACTAGCTGCTTATCATCAGACAGAGCACATGAGGAGGGGGTGCCCAGGCTCAGATCTTGCTTCATTTGTGTTGGGTATTTTACAGACAAAATCTTAAAAAAAATATTAAAAAATCGAAAATCTAGAAAGGGAAAAAAACAAGGGAAAAGATTTTCAGGTCCCAGATAATGATCTTCTTTATTTTATTTTATTTTATTTATTTATTTTTGGCTGCATTGGGTCTTCGTTGCTGCGTGTGGGCTTTCTCTAGTTGCGGTGAGTGGGGGCTACTATTCATTGCAGTGCGTGGGCTTCTCATTGCAGTGGCTTCTCTTCTTGCAGAGCACGGGCTCTAGGCACATGGGCTTCAGTAGTTGTGGCACGTGGGCTTCAGTAGTTGTGGCTCGCGGGCTCTAGAGCCCAGGCTCAGTAGTTGTGGCTCACGGGCTTAGTTGCTCCGCAGCATGTGGGATCTTCCCGGACCAGGGGTTGAACCCGTGTCCCCTGCATTGGCAGGCGGATTCTTAACCACTGCACCACCAGGGAAGCCGCAGGTAATGATCTTCTTAACTCAAGTACTGGGTTGAACTACAGTGAAATGGACAATATTTGACCTTTTTTGACCTACAAAAGTAGCAGTTTCATAAGGAATGGATGAATTCTCAGAGAAAGGAAGTGTTTCAGCATGAAACAAGCTGATAGGTATATGCTTAACAGGGAAGGCTCTCCAAGAGGTATGTGTTGTTTCTTTTCACTTCTTTACTCATGAGGTCTGGCTTTATGGAATTTCACTTCTGGAAAGCACCCAGCACGACCATCTTTTTTGTTGTGGTTTTTAATAGTTTTATTGAGATATAATTCACATACCATACAATTCACTCATTTAAAGTGTACAGCTCGGCACAACGTACTAAAAAGTATATTCACAGAATTGTGCAATCATCACAATTGATTTTTGGCCCCCTGAAAAGAAATTCTGTAGCTCTTAACAGTTAATCCTCATTACCAACCAATTTCCTAGTCCTACACAACCACTAATCTACTTCCCATTCTATAGATTCACCTATCCTGGGCATTTTATGTAAATGGAATCATACAGTGTGTGGTCTTTTATGACTGACTTCTTTCACTTAGTATAATGTTTTCAGAATTCATCCATCTTGTAGCATGTGTCAGTACTTCATTCTTCTTTGATTGCCAAATAATATTCCATTGCATGGATATACCACATTTTATTTATCTATTTACCAGTTGATGAAGATTTGGATTGTTTCTACTTTTTGGCTATTATGAATAATGACATTACGAATATCTGTGTACAGGCTTTTCTGTGGGTATATCCTTTCATTTCTCTTGGGTGCGTACCTTAGAGTGGAATTTGGGGGTCACAAACTACGTTTAACATTTTGAAGAGCTGCCAAACCGTATCCTAAAGTGGCACCATTTTACATTCCCATCACAATGCATAAGTGTTCCAATTTCTTCACATCCTTGCCAACACTTAATGTCTAATCTTTATTATAGCCACCCTACTGTGTGTGAAGTGATACCTCGTTGTGATTTTGATTTACATTTCCATACTGCAGGTTAAGCATCTTTTCATGTGCTTGTAGGCTAATTTGAGATCTCAATGTCTAATGAGAACCTTTGCCCATTTTTCAATCGGATTATTTATCTTTTTATTATTGAGTTGTAAGGATTATACTTTTTTTTTTTCTGGATACAAGTCTCTTATCAAATATATGATTTTCAAATATTTACTCCTATTTTTGTGGGTTGTCTTTTCACGTCCCTAATGGAATCATTTGCAGCACAAAAGTCTTTAATTTTGTCGAACTCCAAATTATCTGGTTTTTTTTCTTTTGTCATTTTTCCTTTTGGTGTTGTATCAAAGAAGGTTTTATCCATGGTGACAAAGATTCACTGCTGTGTCTTCTTCTTAGAGTTTTATAGTTTTAGCTGTTATATTAGGTCTATGATCCATTTTAAGTTAAATTTTACTTACGGTATAAGAAAGGGGTCCAACTTCATTCTTTTGCATGTGAATATCCAGTTAATCCAACACCATTTGTTGAAAAAACTATTCTTTCCCTCATTGAATTGTCTTGCCAGCATCACCTTCTGAATATTCTAGAATCAAACGTTGATCAATGGTTGATGAATTTTTATGGTCATTTTGTTAAACAAGAATTTCCTTTCTAGAATTTACATTACACTTCATGGGAGAATTACCACATAACGTTTTTTTGTTGCACTCCAGTTTTCATACACATTTGTCAGTATTAAGATTCTGCTTGAATTGAAAAGCCTCAAGTTTGAAAGGCTATATATGTGTCTTTGGATTTTCTCTGTCACTGTAGAATTGTGACACCACTTTGTCAGCTGATGCTGATGAATTCAAAGTTTTTTATGTCCTTGTTATTTAGGTGCGAAGAGAATTAAGTATAGGAGAAAACAACAGCTCTAGAGAAGGAAAAGGGAATTACTGAAGAATGTTATATCCTGATCGTCATAATCATAGCTACCATTTATTGAGCACTTACTCTGCACTACGTACATTGTCTGATTTAATCCTTGAAGCGGCCTAGTTTACAGATTAGGATCTAAGACTAGGCAGATTAAGTGATGTCTCCAAAGTCATGCTATTTATAAATGGTAGAGCTGGGATTCAAAGCCAGGTCTGCGTGAATTTAAAGTTCAAAGACAGCTTACTGCCCATTTCTGAAATGGTTTCCAGCCTCACGGAGGCTCATGCTGAAATCCCATAAAATGGCATCCTATATTAGGGCAACAAATTCATGTATTTGTCCAGATAAAAGACAGTTATTTTGCGCAGATTGAGAAATACCAGTTAGCAAATTCATAACCTGCTAAATACACTTCAAACAAGCACACTGCTCCCTCCTGCAAAAGTTCTTCTTTATCACAGGCAATCAGAGGTAATGCCGAGAAACTGGCTCTTGTTGTGGGTCTGTTTGCTTCTGTCAAGTCTTAGATTTCACACCAATCTTGATCAGCAGGTTTTTTTCCCATGGGATCAACTTCTGATCAAGACAGAAACTATGACTAGAAAACAACAACAACAACTCTTATTTCAGCTCAGGAAGGAAATGCGACCACGTTCAGAATGGGCTTGCATGTTCAACACTCTGGAACAATCCTAGAATCAGATGTTAACTAAGTAACCTCCAAATACATAACCAAGTTTGCCAAAGTTGGAAGTGAAAAAGGATGTGACTGATAGGGAAGGCAACTGAGGTTAATTCACTGACCGAAAGAAAGGAGCATTCACATCGACTGTATATACCCCAGATTGAAAAACACAGCTTAAAAGGCTTAGCCCCTAGCTTTCTGGGGCTCATTATTAATAAGCTGCATAATGAAGGTTTTATACTGGGCAGAGGAGTAAAAGCCTGTGCTGTGAAGGACTGGGCTTGAAGTCTGTGCCCAACAATTCCTAAGATGCTAACCTTGGAGAAATTACAGAGCCTTAAATTACAATTTCCTTGTCCATAAAATGAGGCTGCTATGAACTGTTAAATATGTAGTCTGATATAGAGATCAGGGACCTGGGCTTTGTACTTATTTACACCAGGGTCCAAATCCTAGTTCCTCTTCTTATCAACTGTGTGATGTTGGGTAAATAACTAGCCTCTCTGAACCTCAGTTTTTACTTCTACAGATGGTGTTATTAATACAGAGGGCTTGTGGAGATTAAGTAAGATAACATGGATAAAGCACATAAAATTGAACTTGGCTCATCTTACATGCTAAAAAATACACGTACCATCTGTTGTTTATTATCTGTTGTTTATTATCATCACTACTACTACTGTTTGTGCTACGTGAAACACCTAGTACAACGCCTACTGTGAAGAGGAACTCAGTATCTATTACTTCTCTCTCCCCACATTATAATTTGAAAGAATCTTCATAAGCTTAATGATTATCCTTCCCTCCTATGGATGGGTATTTCCTCCTTGGCCACCATGTAAACGCAGAAAGCTTCTGGCTCCTTTTCATGAGTTCTGGATGTAGCTGTGTTCTTTCTTTCTCCTTAGCAGTTAACTTGAGAGATTTCGTTTAATTACTCAAAGCGCATTGCAGAAAGCATGGCTTTCCTGGGTCAGTGGTGCACACAGCTGATACACACAGAAGTAGAGGAGCCGGGGTGATGGCTTGCAAGTGCCCTTTCTCCTTACATGGAAAATAGGCATTTTCAATTAAGAATCTCTGTGGAAGCCACTGGCTGCAGACGCAGAGACTATTTTTATCCGGAGAAGCTGGTCCCTGAAACTTTCTTTGCCAGCTGATGTTATGGCACCCTCACTCCTCTTGTCTGGCTCCCTGCATTCCTTTAGACTGGAAGTGAGATCGGGTTTCAGGGAAATGCTTGGCAGGCAAGCAGGACACATTTTATAAAAAGCAAGTAGCTGAAATGAAGATTTCAACCTGCTGTCCCCACAGCAGCGTCTTCCAGCCGTTCGTTTCTACTCTGAAACTAAATTAGAAATACCAAAATTCCTTTGAAAATAAAAGGTAAAAAACGAAGCACTTCCTTGGTTCTGATGAAAATGCACAGGCCGGTGCTTCCCTAACTTCCTTGTGTGAGTCACGTCACGAGGAACTTACAAAGAGGGACTCAGATCACTTACCAGGGTAGAAGCGACTCCCCATGGAAGATGCTGTTGGTGGGAGGAAGTGTGAGGGTCAACTATTCCGAGCTGACTTTGAGGCCCCAGTGGTTATGCTCAGAGCCTCACAGGTACAAGAGTCCCACCCTGCCACCAAACAGCACACCTCCATGTTGGATTGAGTTCCTGGAGATTTCTGCTACTCTTGCTTCCCTTCACTTGTGAAAATGTCACAATGGATCCTTGTAATAGGGGTTATTCATCTGGAAATAGAGATGTTTCCACGTGGCTGTTACCGTCCCATGCCCAATTCCCTTTTTGACCCACTGCACCTATTTTCCAGACAACTTATCTGGGCTAGCCACGCAGATAATGAGGAACTCACCTGTCTGTGTAGGGACTGCTGCTAGTAGCAGTTTGTGCCTCTCTCTCTCTCTCTCTCTCTCTCTCTCTCTCTTTTTTTTAATGTATTTTTTTAAGTCTTTATTGAATTTGTTACAATATTGCTTCTGTTTTATGTTTTGGTTTTTTGGTGACGAGGCATGGTGGGATCTTAACTCCCCGACCAGGGATCAAACCCACACCCCATGCATTGGAAGGTGAAGTGTTAACCACTGGACCGCCAGGGAACTCCCTGTGCCTCTCTTTTGATTCATCCTCCATAGATCCAGAATGAACTCAGAGACTCCCAGTTCAGTGTCAGAACTAACCAGATCAACCAATCACATCCACTCATTTTTAGATGAAGGATTGAATTGAGTCTTAGGGAGATAAAGCAATTAATCTACAACCACCCAGGCAGTTTGTGGCAAAACTGGAACTAGAGATCAAGATCTTTCTTCGTCATTCCAGACTGCCCCTTTTCCTGTTACCAACCAGTCGGGTAACAGGAGTTACCCCACTGAGTAACTGAGTAACAGCTTAACTGGATGTATTCTCCCTCTACAAGGTTAGAAATGGTCTAGTCACAAATGAACTGCGACTGTTGCATCGTTGATAACGACTTAGGCAATATTAAAATACGCCCAAAGACACAACTGCTATTTCCAGGCAGATGACACATACATCTCTGCCAAAACTCTCCCTCTTGACTCAGGCTCACATAATATTTTGTACACAAGAAAATTATTCCTTAATACTCCATCAGCACAGATTTAATGAGTACCTCCAATAGGTTCAGTACTCTTCTAGGTGCTCTAGAGATGAGAGGAAAAGACAAAATTGTCAATACAGATTTAGAAGGAGTTAACTGTGGAGGAAAGTTAGAAGGAAAATGTCCAGAGACTTTGGTTCCCAAAGACATGCTGCATCTGGAAATGTCAATGGCTGCTCGTGGGCAAGTAGGGATCAGAGATTTTATATAAAGTCCCACTGAGGACAGTGTTGTATTGCACTGACCAGGTCAAGGGAAAACTCTTGATGTTTCAAGATGAAATATACTTTACTTTGCTTAAATCAAGACTCTGTGTGTGGGTTTAATTTGTTCTAAAGGGCTACAGGAGCAAAGTCAGTTGCAGCCAGAGAGCTAATAAAACCCCTTGAGACACCACTCTCTTTCTCAGCAGAATAATAGCTAAAAGTTAAAGATGATTGTGACTTTTAGTCTTCAAGCCTTTCTGCTGACACAGGTCTCTTTCCTTATATACGGAATGAGGGGTACCCTTGAAAAAATGTTGCCTCTAGAATTAGGTCCTTCTTGGTTCCATAAGGATGATTTGCAACCCAAGGTTTGAAAAGAATTTTGATTTAGTTGTGAGAAGAAAAGCATGTTTTGAAATGGTTTCAAACTTTGTCAAACTTCTTTTCTTTAACCAGTTATGTACCGTCTTTCAACCCTAGTTTTTAGAATGTTATAAATGTATATAACTCTGAAGTTTATAAAACACTTTCATTTCCCTGCTTAGAGATGAGGGGAGAGCAAGGATTTTTTTTTTCCCCCTAGTGATCAGTACTATTTATTGAGTATTTACTATGTGTCAGGCACGGGTTTTTGTTCTGAACATGTTTATTGGAGTATAATTGCTTTACAATGGTGTGTTAGTTTCTGCTTTATAACAAAGTGAATCAGTTATACATATGTTCCCATATCTCTTCCCTCTTGCATCTCCCTCCCTCCCACCGTCCCTATCCCACCCCTCTAGGTGGTCACAGACCACCAAGCTGATCTCCCTGTGCTATGCGGCTGCTTCCCGCTAGCTATCTGTTTTACATTTGGTAGTGTATATATGTCCATGCCACTCTCTCACTTTGTCACAGCTTACCCTTCCCTCTCCCCACATCCTCAAGTCCATTCTCTAGTAGGTCTACATCTTTATTCCTGTCGTACTCCTAGGTTCTTCATGACCTTTTTTTTTTTTTTTGATTCCATATATATGTGTTAGCATACAGTATTTGTTTTTCTCTTTCTGACTTACTTCACTCTGTATGACAGACTCTAGGTCCATCCACCTCACTACCAATAACTCAGTTTCATTCCTTTTTATGGCTGAGTAATATTCCATTGTATATATGTGCCACATCTTCTTTATCTGTTCATCTGATGATGGACACTTAGGTTGCTTCCATGTCCTGGCTATTGTAAATAGAGCTGCAATGAACATTTTGGTACATGACTCTTTTTGAATTATGGTTTTCTCAGGGTGTATGCCCAGTAGTGGGATTGCTGGGTCGTATGGTAATTCTATTTTTAGTTTTTTAAGGAACCGCTATACTGTTCTCCATAGTGGCTGTATCAATGTGCATGCCCACCGACAGTGCAAGAGTGTTCCCTTTTCTCCACACTCTCTCCGGCACTTATTGTTTCTAGATTTTTTGATGATGGCCATTCTGACCGGTGTGAGATGATATCTCATTCTAGTTTTGATTTGCATTTCTCTAATGATTAATGATGTTGAGCATTCTTTCATGTGTTTGTTTGCAATCTGTATATCTTCTTTGGAGAAATGTCTATTTAGGTCTTCTGCCCATTTTTGGATTGGGTTGTTTGTTTTTTTGTTACTGAGCTACATGAGCTGCTTGTAAATTTTGGAGATTAATCCTTTGTCAGTTGCTTCATTTGCAAATATTTTCTCCCACTCTGAGGGTTGTCTTTTCGTCTTGCTAATGGTTTCCTTTGCTGTGCAAAAGCTTTTAAGTTTCATTAGGTCCCATTTGTTTATTTTTGTTTTTATTTCCATTTCTCTAGGAGGTGGGTCAGAAAGGATCTTGCTGTGATTTATGTCATAGTGTGTTCTGCCTATGTTTTCCTCTAAGAGTTTGATAGTGTCTGGCCTTACATTTAGGTCTTTAATCCATTTTGAGTTTATTTTTGTGTATGGTGTTAGGGAGTGTTCTAATTTCATTCTTTTATATGTAGCTGTCCAGTTTTCCCCGCTCCACTTATTGAAGAGGCTGTCTTTTCTACGTTGTATATTCTTTCCTCCTTTATCAAAGATAAGGTGACCATATGTGCATGGGTTTATCTCTGGGCTTCCTATCCTGTTCCATTGATCTATATTTCTGTTTTTATGCCAATACAATACTGTGTTGATTACTGTAGATTTGTAGTATAGTCTGCAGTCAGGGAGCCTGATTCCTCCAGCTCCGTTTTTCTTTCTCAAGATTGCTTTGGCTATTCGGGGGCTTTTGTGTATCCATACAAATTGTGAAATTTTTGTTCTAGTTCTGTGAAAAATGCCTGTGGTAGTTTGATAGGGATTGCATTGAATCTGTAGATTGCTTTGGGTAGTAAAGTCATTTTCTCAATGTTGATTCTTCCAATGCAAGAACATGGTATATCTCTCCAGCTGTTTGTTTCATCTTTAATTTCTTTCATCAGTGTCTTATAGTTTTCTGCATACAGGTCTTTTGTCTCCTTAGGTAGGTTTATTCCTAGGTATTTTATTCTTTTTGTTGCAAAGGTAAATGGGAGTTTTTTCTTAGTTTCCTCTTTCAAATTTTCATCAATAGTGTATAGGAATGCAAGAGATTTCTGGGCATTAATTTTGTATCCTACAACTTTACCAGATTCATTGATTAGCTCTAGTAGATTTCTGGTAGCATCTTTAGGAGTCTCTATGTATACTATCTTGTCATCTGCAAACAGTGACCGTTTTTCTTCTTCTTTTCTGATTTGCATTCCTTTTATTTCTTTTCTTCTCTGATTAATGTAGCTAAAACTTCCAAAACTATTTTGAATAATAGTGGTAGAGTCGGCAACCTTGTCTTGTTCCCGATCTTAGAGGAAATGGTTTCAGTTTTTCACCATTGAGAATGATATTGGCTGTGGGTTTGTCATATATGGCCTCTATTAAGTTGAGGTAAGTTCCCTCTATGCCTGCTTTCTGGAGGGTTTCTATCATAAGTGAGTGTTGAATTTTGTTGAAAGCTTTTTCTGTATCTGTTGAGATGATCATATGGTTTTTATCCTTCAATTTGTTAATATGGTTTATCACATTGATTGATTTGCATATACTGAAGAATCCTTCCATTTCTGAGATAAACCCCACTTGATCATGGTGTATGATCCTTTTAATGTGCTGTTGGATTCTGTTTGCTAGTATTTTGTTGAGGATTTTTCCATCTATGTTCATCGGTGTTACTGGCCTGTAGTTTTCTTTTTTTGTGACATCTTTGTCTGTTTTTTGATATCAGGATGATGGTGGCCTCATAGAATGAGCTTGGGAGTGTTCCTCCCTCTGCAATCTTTTGGAATAGTTTGAGAAGGACAGGTGTTAACTCTTCTCTAAATGTTTGATAGAATTTGCCTGTGAAGCCATCTGGTCCTGGGCTTTTTGTTTGTTGGAAGATTTTTAATCACAGTTTCAATTTCAGTGCTTGTGATTGGTCTGTTTATATATTCTGCTTCTTCCTGGTTTAGTCTCAGAAGGCTGTGCTTTTCTAAGAATTTGTGCATTTCTTCCAGGTTGTTCATTTTATTGGCATAGAGTTGCTTGTAGTAATCTCTCATGATCCTTTGTATTTCTGCAGTGTCAGTTGTTACTCCTCCTTTTTCATTTCTAAGTCTATTGATCTGAATCTTTTCCGAATTTTTCTTGATGAGTCTGGCTAATGGTTTATCAATTTTGTTTATCTTCTCAGAGAACAAGCTTTTGTTTTCTTGATCTTTGCTATTGTGTCCTTCATTTCTTTTTCATTTATTTTTGATCTGATTTTTATTATTTATTTCCTTCTGCTAACTTTGGGGGGCGGTTGTTCTTCTTTCTCTAATTGCTTTAGGTTTAAGGTTAGGTTGTTTATTTGAGATGTTTCATGTTTCTTGAGGTAGGATTGTATTGCTATAAACTTCCCTCTTAGAACTGCTTTTGCTGCATCCCATAGGCTTTGGGTCATCGTGCTTTCATTGTCATTTTTTTCTAGGTGTTTTTTCATTTCTTCAGTGATCTCTTGGTTATTTAGTAGTGTGTTGTTTAGCCTCCATGTGTTTGTATTTTTTTTAAATTTCTTTCTTTCTTCCTTTGGCTGCACTGGGTCTTCATTGCTGTGTGCGGGCTTCCTCTAGTTGCAGCAAATGGAGGCTACTCTTCGTTGGGGTGTGCGGGCTTCTCACTGTGGTGGCTTCTTTTGTTACAGAGCACAGGTTCTAGGCACACAGGCTTCAGTAGTTGTGGCACACAGGCTCAGTAGTTATGGCTAGTGGGCTCTAGAGTGCAGGGTCAGTAGCTGTGGTGCACGGGTTTAGCTGCTCCATGGCATGTGGGTTCTTCCCAGACCAGGGCTCGAACCCGTGTCCCCTGCATTGGCAGGCGGATTCTTAACCACTGCACCACCAGTGAAGCCCCATGTGTTTGTATTTTTTACAGTTTTTTTTTCTGTAAGTGATATCTAGTGTCATAGTGTTGTGGTCGGAAAAGATACTTGATACAATTTCAATTTTCTTAAATTTGCTAAGGCTTGATTTGTGACCCATGATATGATCTATCCTGGAGAATGCTCCGTGAGCACTTGAGAAGAAAGTGTATTCTGTTGTTTTTGGATGGAATGTCCTATAAATATCAATTAAGTCCATCTTGTTTAATGTATCATTTAAAGCTTGTGTTTCCTTATTTATTTTCATTTTGGATGATCTGTCCATTGGTGAAAGTGAGCTGTTAAAGTCCCCTACTATCATTGTGTTACTGTCGATTTCCCCTTTCATGGCTGTTAGCATTTGCCTTATGTATTGAGGTGCTCCTATGTTGGGTGCATTAATATTTACAATTGTTATATCTTCCTCTTGGATTGATCCCTTCATCATTATACAGTGTCCTTCTTTGTCTCTTGTAATAGTCTTTATTTTAAAGTCTATTTTTTCTGATACGAGAATTGCTACTCCAGCTTTCTTTTGATTTCCATTTGCATGGATTATCTTTTTCCATCCCGGGCAAGCATTATTACCTTCATGTTACAGATGAAGAAACTAAGCTTCAGAGACGTTAGGACACTTGCCCAAGGTTATACAGCTAGTAAGTGTCAGAGTTAGATGAGGAGAGAGGTCTTTTCTGATTTCATCCAGTGTTCCTTCTGTCACACTCCAGTAGCTTAGTGTAGAAGGAAGGAAGGGAGGGAGGGAGGGAGGAAGGAAGGAAGGAAGTTAGTTAGTTGAAGAAAGGCAAGGGTTAGGACTGGTGGATACCTACTAAGGTAATCCAGCTTCCTGAAAAGCAAAACAGTTGGACATGAAAATCCTCTCCATTTTTATATGTTTTAAAGCCCTCCCCAGTGTCATATAGAATGAAAAATTATTGAACACCTGTAAAAGATTTCATTGCCCAGCTCCCTGTGACCATGATTTAAAGGTAATGTTATTTTCTATATTAATAGCTGTTCCCAATGATGTTTCCTTTTACGTTAATGCAGATGCCAGGTAATTTGGAAGAGACCAAATAGACCAAGGAGCTACTCAAATTGCTTACTCTGCAGCCCTCTAATTTGAAAAGAGAGCTTCAGGAGCAGTTACTACCACTGGGACCACGTCTGAGGTCATTATATGCACACAAGCTACTCCTTAAGAATAACATCCCCTATTTCTTATCCTTCGGAAAAACTTGTGGACTCCTAGTAATTGTAGACTAGAATTCCATTATCACAATACTCCCACTGAGTTTCTCTGCCACTGCTCGTTTCTCAAACATTTTCCTTAAACATGACTGCTTACCCCAGCACAGATAAGGGAGTAGGATGACACATTGTGCTCATAAAACGGCAATGATCATCATCATGGTGATTTCAGATGAAGAATGGAAACGTCCTGAGTCAGAGATCCAAGCTGAGTAGTCAGAGACATCCTCAAGATTTTGCAAACTCTTAAGCCGTGTCTTTATTCTGGAAGAGCTGAGGCTGCAGCACCTTCCTTTAACCTGCAGCCTGACCTCCCTCAAGGAAAGAGAAACTTCTGAATGTTCCCAGGTTCTTTGCTCCCCCTCTTCTGATCAGAAACGTATTTCTCTGCCCAGAAAACAAAGCAAATGTATGGATGTCTTTTCTGACACTGGCTTGAAGTTACTCTGATAAATTAACCTAAATTAGAGGAGAATTTCTCAAGTATGGTGAATATTTCACATTGAATTCATGTTGGAGGTTTGTATATGCCTTTGGCCTTTGAAGCACAATGCTATGGAGAATTAAGGGACTAGCTGTAGAAATAACAGACTCCAAATATTTCCAGTAATAGATGTACCTCCATCTATGTAGAATGTGCACATGTTACTCTACAAGCATGTACTAATACACAAAATGCTTTTAAACACACACATAGAAAATGCAGGCTGAAAGATGGCATAACTATAAATAGGAGTTGTATTTTTTTTCTTTACTTTTAAGAATCATCTTAAGTTCTTCCTTAACCAGAGTTTTAAAATCCTCTTATGAGGTCACGGGACTAACCATCATGTTCCACCCGCCATTTGCTCTCCAATTATCCTGTGAGGATTTGGTAAGGAGCGCGATCTTCATGTACTTTACTTGATTTATTTCTACTTGCTTGTTACCTGGGTATCAAAATGAGCACGGCACACGGATGGTGGCAGAGTTCCCAAATACCGGGAACATTAGGCAAAGAACAGTGGGGCAGAGACCCAGCTGCATCTTTCCCTCAAAGTCATGTCTCCAATGAATGACTATATGTCTTTTTTTTTTTTTAATTAATTTATTTATTTATGGCTGCGTTGGGTCTTTATTGCTGCACGTGGGCTTTCTCTAGTTGCGGCAAGCAGGGGCTACTCTTCATTGTGGTGTGCGGGCTTTTCATTGCAGTGGCCTCTCTTACTGCGGAGCACGGGCTCCAGGAACGCAGGCTTCAGTAGTTGTGGCACGCGGGTTCAGTAGTTGTGGCTTGCAGGCTCCAGAGCACAGGCTCAGTAGTTGTGGCACATGGGCTTCCGTGGTATGTGGGATCCTCCCAAACCAGGGATCCAATCCGCATCCCCTGCATGGGCAGGCGGACTCTCAACCACTGTGCCACCAAGGAAGTTCCTGTTTTTTTTAAAAAAACATTTTTTTTTTAGGTGGATCCTTTTTTAAAGTCTTTATCGAATTTGCTACAATATTGCTTCTGTTTTATGTTTTGGTTTTTTGGCCTTGAGGCATGTGGGATCTTAGCTCCCCGACCAGGGATCGAACCCACACTCCCTGCATCGGAAGGTGTAGTCTTAACCACTGGACCACTGGGGAAGTCCCTATATGTCTTTTTTTTTTTTTTAATTTATTTTTGGATGCATTGGTTCTTCGTTTTTGTACATGGGCTTTCTCTAGTTGCGGTGAGCGGGGGCTACTCTTCGTTGCGGTGTGCAGGCTTCTCATTGCAGTGGCTTCTCTCGTTGCAGAACACAGGCTCTAGGCATGTGGGCTTTAGTAGTTGTGGCACGCGGGCTCAGTAGTTGTGGCTCACAGGCTCTAGAGTGCAGGCTCAGTAGTTGTGGTGCATAGGCTTAGTTGCTCCACAGCATGTGGGATCTTCCCGGACCAGGGCTCGAACCCGTGTCCCCTGCATTGGCAGGAGGATTCTTAACTGCTGCGCCACCAGGTAAGGCCCTCCCTATATGTCTTGATTTAAATGCTTTTATATAAAATCACTTTGAACCACAGAAAATAGAAGAGAAAAAAATCTTACTCTTCCCAACATTCATTAGATATATGGACTTGAGATTTCAGTGGAATCTTAGAAGTGATTTTGATGTTCTCACTGAGTTCCAGAGAAGTTGATTGATGTGCCCCAGTTTACGTAGCCAGTCCCAGTGGGTGGCAGGTCTAATGCTCAAATCCTTCTCTGCTCGTTCTCACTTTAGTAGAATTCATATTTTAAGGTGGAAGAGTGTTAATTCCCGAGGCATGTAAAATCCCACATTTTATGCTCCCTTAAAACCTTTTTCTCTTCATGCCTTTCCTAAGGGAAAATATATTGTAATAAAGTCTCCTAGGTGCCCTTCTCTTTTTTCTGATTTAAGATAATTTTTTCCATTTTATTGTAAAATAAAACATAGATACAGAAAACCACACAAAACCCATATTTTTTGTTTGTTTGTTTTCCTTGGGAGGATTTGAGAGCACGGTTGCCTGACCCTCAGCAGGTTAGCTGTGCTGCCTTTCCCAGCTGTGCCCCTCTCCCCACATAGCTGTCCTCTCCCATCCGGTGCTCTAGTGGGGACGCCAACTTACAGCATCACAGTAAACCCCGCTCCCTCCAGGGCCCGCCCATCCTCGTGTCTCTGGATGGGCTGCTGCAAAGCCCTCAACCTGGGATGTTCCTTTGCTGATATCAACTGATTTTCTATTTTAAAATAGGACTTCCCTGGCTGTCCAGCGGTTAAGACTCCGCTCGTCCACTGCAGGGGGCATGGGTTCGATCCCTGGTTGGGGAAGTTCCGCGTGGTGTGGCCAAGAAGAAAAAAATAAATTATTTGTTTCTTAGTCTTCATCTCTTTGCCCTGCTTTCTAGAGGACTTATTTAACTTTATCTTCCAGCTTGATTATCAATGTTTAAGTTTTTAATGATTAACCTTTTAAAATGTTGGCTATTTTATTTTCCAAGAATTCTTTTTTTATTCACTGATTGTTTCTCTTTTATGGCCTCCTGGCTTTATTTTATGGAGACAATATTCTCTCTGTCTGATGATAGGGTTGAACATATTTCAAGTTTTCCTCTATGCTTTGCAGTTTCTCATTTTCTGACGTGATTTTTCTTCTTGGCGTTCGTCTTTGTCTCTTTCAGGAGGAGGCTTTGTTCAGGGTCTGATGACCTCGGCCGTCTGTCCTGTTTGAGGAGTGGGGGGTCTGAAAGCTAGATGGAGGGTTCATGTGGGGAGGGCTGGCTGTGCTGACAGGTGAGCATCTCAGGTGATCAGGGGACCATGCAAACAGATGACAGATGGTGTTATCTGGAGACTACCTCTCTGAGGTCTTAAGTGTCTGCAGAGCTGAATCATCCGATTTAAGTGGCTGGCAGCATTCTGGAAGCAAGACCAGGGAAGGTGTCCAAAGATCCCACCATTCAACCTGTAGAGTTTCACCTCATCTTGTTTTGAGTGCTTCTCTCCCTGGCGGTCTTCACTCCACCTGGTGCTTTGAGTCCTGGGTTCATCCAGAAAGAGTGCATCAGACTTCCTGTGGGCGGAGTGTGTTGGGTGGGTAGAGAAGGAGGGGGACAGCCATCTTGTAAGGCATTAGAGAAGCCCACTACTCTTTCAACCGTCCCCCTACTTTGGCCTTCTTCCCCTTCTAAACCCCCCGCTTCCTGGTACCTGGTGTCTCCAAGAGCTCTGCTTCCATCACTTCTGTAGGGAGAATCGGCTGGCTACTTATTGGCCATAATTCTGCTCTGCACAATGTGTTATCATTCCTCTTTCATTTTCCTTTCCCTAATATTTGTTAAAACTTCTCATCTTTGCTGTTTACTCCATGTTTTCATGTCCATATGGTTAATGCCTTTTTAGGTTTTACAAAAGAGAGGAGATAAATGGATATGGTTAATTTGCTATTTTAAAATCTGATATTGGGACTTCCCTGGCAGTCCAGCAGTTGACTACGTGCTTCTAGTGCAGGGGGCACGGGTTCGATCCCTAGTTGGGGAACTAAGATCCCGCATGCCACATAGTGTGGCCAAAAATAAAATAAAATAAGATAGAATATCTGATATCACTAGGCTTCATTTGCCTTCTCAATATTAGCCATTATCTCCATAAAGGAACTTCAGTTATATGGTCAATTGCTCAAGGTTACTTAAAAATTTTAAATAAAACTATACTTAGACCGAAGTATAAAATGTCATTTATGTGCCAGGGGATCCTTTAAGACAACAGAAAATGTATCGCCTGCTCACATGGCAGTGATTTTAAACTGGCGAAAACATTTATCGGTAGCGTCTATATGAGATTTGTTTGGGTACTTTTTGAAATTATAAGGAAATTTAGTTTAATTCAGATATTCATTTCAAATTATAGCATTTTAGATTGAGTCTTCATTTTAGAGAAATATTCCTGAAATAATTTCTTGGAAATTTTAAAAACTTCATCTTAAAATTATAACCATAGCGTTCCTCTTTAGAAAGCATTTGCTAGATTTAGGCAGCCAAAACTTTATCTCACGCTCCTTGTTCAAGAGGAAGAGGTTTAATGCCAAACACATTTGACAGATCAAGAATGGGAGGCACATAGCAGTCACTAAACAACTGTAATTCTGAAATCGCCCTGTGAAAATGTTGCTATAGGTCATAAACAAGAGAGCGTTCCTTGATTGGTCCCAGTACCGCTCCCTGGGAGCAGCCCCCAGTACGTGGTTCTCCGTTGTTCTTGGCTCTACCTGCCAGGAGGTCCTTCCTTTTGGATCGTCTTTCGTGGCCACATCTGAAGAAGGTTGTATTGAATATATCCTTCCTGGTAGCTGAGCAGCTTTCTCTGCCACATCCCTGCCTATGGACTGCTGGCTGCCCTTAGGTATTTTTACAGCCTAACAGTCATAGGTTCTTTTAACTAAAGCCGGCAGTAATTCTGCCAATATAATTATCTCAAAAGCTTTGCAGGTTTTTCATGTATTTGATTCCAGTCAATTCCTTGTGTTTAAGGCACACCCACCATTCTTTTCCTGAGGCAGTGTCTTACCAACTTCATCTTTGATTTGATAAGAAACAGTTTCATTTCCAGCCCTACAAGTCCCCAAAACTTCTGGGCTCTCTATTCTGTTGGCAAACTGGCCTTTTCTGAATTCATCTCTTTCTTACAGTACTTTACCAAAGGAACCAACTCATTCTGTCAACATTTTGCCTCAAAACTTTCTCACCCAACACATTATTATGAATATCCTCTGTGCTCTAAATTATCACAGAGGACAGTCTTATCAGTTGGTTTGTCAATTCCATAACATAGGTCACAATTTTTCCGTTCTCCTGTAATGATTTCCTTATATCCTGTCAGCTGATCTCATACCCAATGCTGCAGTGATTTCTGTTGCTAGCACTCACTTCTAGGTATCAATTTCTGTGTTAGTCAGCGTTTGCCATGTAACAACCAAAATCAAAATCTTAAGGGGCAAAACAGCAAGTATGTATTTGTCTTGCTCGTGGTTCTTCAGGTTTGCTTGGCATGGCTCCAGGCTTTAGGTTGGGTTCAGGTTGGCTCCCCAGGTCTCCTCATTCCCTTTTGACTAATGACTACCTGAAACATGTTCTCATGGTGGATCACAAGAGGGGTGATCAGAGATGTATGATGCCTCGTAGAGTCTTGGGTCAGAAGAAAGTCACTGTCACTTCTGCCCCAGCTCTCTTGTCCAAAGCATGTCACATGGCTAAGCCCCAAATCAGTGCCTACTTTACTGCTCTGCAAGTCATGTGGCAGAAAGAGGAAAAGAGTTGAGACAAACCATCAATTTATCTTATATTTCATAATGTACCTTTGTTTTAATATAATTGCTTAAATATTTACCCTGAAGACTTTAAGTAAAAGTGATATTCCAGGATTATTCCATGGCTTTGAATACTTCTGACATTCTACTGAATGCCACACCCCCACCTCCCAGTAAATTTCATCCAATTTAGAAGGCAGAGCTTCAAAAAAATTGTGCCTCAAGCGTTGGGATGGACGATGATCTTTCAGGTCCCTTCTGATAAGTATATTCTGATTCTGTGACAAGGGATAAGGGAGACACTGAACACTTCATCTAGTTCACAATTTTGCCTTAGGCTGGTTTGAATCAAATTATGTCACTTCTGAAATCTGGCCTCACATGCTCCCTTTTTTCCAGCAACAAAATTATGAGGAGTGAGAATGAATGCGAGAGAAAGTCTTCCTTTGAAAACACGTACAGATTGTTCAGCCTGTGAGCATTGCGAAAGGAACAATGCAAGAATACAGTGTCCTTTTACGCATTAATTCATTCATCAGATACCTTTTACACATCTGTCACGTGTCAGATGATGGTGTTAGTGGCTAAGGATGTGATTCTGCAGTGGTTAACAAAGTGGTCTAGGGATGCTGCGTGTCCCTGAGAAATTTCAGGTGGTCCCCAAAGGCCAAACTATTTCTATAACAATCCTAAAAAGTTATTTGCATTTTCACTCTTGTTCTTAATATCTTAATAGAAGGCAGAGAAGCTATCATTTATTATACCAGATACTTAAAAGATTTCCAGAAATATAAAACAATGCCACTCTTCTCACTATTTTTTGTTTTATTTTGGAAAAATATAGCCATTTTTCGTAAGGAGTATTATATGTATGTTACTATGTAAAGATTTCCTTACTGTTATTTTAAATGAATTGGTAAATTAACACTGTTAAATATACGCAATTTAGTTTTCCATTATGGTAAATATTGGTAGATATAAGCCATATAAACAAAAGCTCTTATGGATATCCTCAGAAAGTTTTAACAGTGTAAAGGATCCTGCGACCAAAAAGTTTATGAACTCTCTCAGTAGAGAGAGTACGCGAAAGCAGGATGGATGCTTCCCGTTTGGAGCTTGTATGGAATTATCTGTAGGCAACCTGGAAACACTCCCTTCTATGTACCGCCCACTATCACGGGAGCTGGAAGCCTGAGAACTCATTTCCCAGAATCCCTTGCCAGCAGGGCTTCAGATTAGATTCTGCCAATGAGACACATTCTCACAAGATGTGGAAAATAGACCCAAGCCACAGCACTACTCCATGGGCGGGTGTCTGGGCTCTAGTAGATGTGAGATTTTCAGCAGCTCTTGGTATTGCTATAATTACTGGTTTTGGTGATTCAGGCAGCTATGATCATCACCAATCATTTCCTGTACTTCCAGAAAGTTCCTGACTCTCTTAAAGCTAGTGGCAAACTTTTCTTGTCCTCCTCCCGTCATTTCAACATTTTTGTAACCCTAGTTCCCTTATTTTTCTCTCTTTCTGCTTGTCATTACCTGGAGAAGTTTTGTTTTCCTGAACCAGCTTACTTTATAGCTGGAGAGTCAAAGACCAAATAAATTACAAAATGCATGCAGACTATAAGTACCACAAGAGAAATAAAACGAGTGCTGTAATATAGACTAAGAATGGACACTTTAGGTTAAAAAATGTGTACATGAGAACTATATAATCTGTTCAATGGTGCTGATTCTGTATCTGTTTTTTGTTTCCTAAGAAGGCATTCAGTTGTTTTTTTTAAAGTTTCAAAGCGTGAGGAAATAAAATCATAAAATTATATCAGTAAAATGACATTGACTTTAAGAAATTAATACCAGTGTTCCTTGTCACAATGATTTGTGAATGTGTTATAAAATTTTACAGACTCTTACCATATGGAAATGTTTTACATAGAAATTCTTGGGAACATAATTTAGAATCTTGTTACAGAATAGCTTGATATAAAACATTGATTTGGTGATGTGATTAATGAAAAGCAAAATTTCCATTAATTTTATTTTCATTTCTGAGAAAATTTCTACTTCATTAACTCTTCTAGAAATATCAGCACAAGCTAAGTCCTGTGAAACATAACTTCCAGTAACTGGAGAGAAAACTTAGATTGTAGCAACGAAATATATCATACCTCAGCTTTGCAGAAATAAGTGATGTTCACCGTCAGTAATTTATTTAATTTAAATATTTTACCAAAGTTGGAAGGAAGACAGATGTTGCAATTATATTCATCAGAGAAAATGGATGCAGGGTGTTTGTGTGTGTGTGTGTGTGTGTGTGTGTGTGTGTAGTAGAACTAGATTTCCCTGAAATTTAGAGCTGTCTTCTTAGGTCTGTAAGACAGAAAATAATGTGGCATGGAGGTACACATGTTTGTCATTATAAACAGTCTTAGAAGTCAAATACCAAATCAGTTCATTTTCCAGATTTCAAAACCCAACAGGGCTAGTGACTGTTCCAAGGGGGCATCCAGAATGCAGCCACTGCCTCGATTCTAGAGCAGTTAGTGGAGCCCAAGATCCACCAGCCACTGAGAATTTTCAGAGCCAACTTTCTGGAATTTGTATTATGAAAACAATAGACCTTTAAACCTTTGTCTGAATGTAAAATTTACTATAATATTTTAAATACTTTTGAATAACTCTGTCATCCTTCTCATTATGTCATGTATAATGAAGTTTAGAGATATTAAGGAGGTGAGTGTATTGCAAATATATTTATTGGGATTAATTCATTGATGATAAACGATACAAAGAGAAGGGCTCTTTGATTAAGATTATTGTCTCCTAACTTCAAAAGTGAATCATGGTACTTTGTTCCCAACTAAGCAGGTGCTATAAAAAGTCCCACCTGAGTCAAGGGATTGGATTTTCATAGTTTTATTTGTGAATTCTCCTTAAACCTTTCCCTTTTCTACTTCTTTTCATTAAATCCTTTAAAAATCATTTTTATCTCGTTCCAGTAAATATCAGTATAACTCCATCACTATTGTTAATATCCTTTTAAAAATGAGGTGGTTTTTTGGTTTATAATTAATTGCAAGAATCCACATTCTTTTCCTAATTTGGTTTCTGTGGGTACCTTTCTCTTCTAATGATGAGTCATATCTGTGGGTGCTGAAAAGAAAGGAGGCTATCTAAAATATACTTAAGAAAAGCACACACTTTATTTTTTTTCTGTGTTTTTTCCCCCAAAGGAGGCATATCTGTTTAAAGTACCACTAGCTTTGTAAAATCTAAATTACTACAGGAGGAATGACAGAACCATGATCAAATGAAACCTGAGGAATTGTGTTTTAATTATTTTTAAATTGCTGCTCTACATCATTTATACAAGAGGTCCTGATGAACAGACAAAATGATTTTTTAACCTGGTAGCAATGGGTGTTACAGGTAATAAATTGATGAATAAGGTGAAAGTCAGAGAGAGAAGAAGGGCTAAAGAGAAAAGAAGTAGGTTATAAGGGTGTAGGTGCTGGGGGTAGAAAGAACCTTGCAGAACAATTTAATATTCCAAATCCCTCATTTTATAAATGAGGAAGTTGCAGGCAAGTGAGATAAAGTGACAGTAAAACAGAGAACCTGCCCCTGGAGAATCAAGAGTTATCTGACTTCGTCTGTACATGAAAAGCAAAGTGAGAAATGGAGACGCTTCTCTCTGCTTAAATTACATTTAGAACCAGAATCATCAAGTTGTGCTAAGTTGATTGGGTCATCAAACTACTCGGGTATTTCCCCGATTTCTACTAACAGTTGTGCTTTGCAAACCCAGCCTCTGTCTGTACAGGAAAGGAAAGGTCAGATCCTGGGACCCTGAGGCTACCTGGACAGCATTTAACGTCACATACAGCTCAGCTTTGTGCTGAAAAACGACCTTCCCACAATCCTGTTTACATTGGCTTCTCGGCTATTTTCCATGTACTCCATCATCTTAGCACCCGAGATGGGCATAGCCCTGGGTTCGGTGCTTAATGGGAATATAAAAGTCCAAGGAGCTTGCAATCTAATTAGGGAAGAAATTGATGGGTGCAGAAGTGAAGTGACAGATCACGTGCCTCTGTGTGTGTGAGAAGTTCAGCAAAGGGAGTGACTACTGCACACTGCCCTGGATTTGAGCTGGACCAGGAAAAGTGGATAGGTTCTAGATGTATGAAGTTGATGGGAACTGCATTTGAGGGAAGGAACAACATGTGTACACACTTTATGTTGGTAATAAACACCATATGTATCAGGATCCAAAAGGAAAAGTATCTGTAGGGGGATCAGGGTTTCATAGTGAGGAATAGTTAGGCAGATACATTTTACAAGGACTGGCATACCAAGCTGAAATACTTTATCTAGTTAAATACAACAATCTTACTACCTCTTCATGGTGGAAAGTAGGAAAGATAAATTGCCTTGCGATCCATTAAAATAATGACATAAGCCAAGTTGCATGATTTCCCAAAAACCCATCATTTCATGAGCTACTCCTTGGGTAAAATTACTTTTCTGACTGTAACAATATAAAAGAATACTCTCCAAACCACAACATTGAAACAAGCTGGAGTGCTTTGGGTTGCGCTCCCTGGGCGGATTTATAAGTCTTTATTGCTTTTTCATTGTGGAAATTGTTTTGGCAAATATGAATTCAGAAGTGCATTCAAAAAGCAAAAGCTTACGAAGTGGAGAGACTAAAAATATAATGGATCTGACAAAGCAACAGAGAAATAGAAGTGACGGGGCTTGAAGTTCCAGTAAATGTATCAGTATTTTGTGTGACTGAACCAAAAGGAGATGAAACACCCTGCTTACCCCATAATGACCTCTTAAATGTGAAAATGAGACCTGAGAGAAACAGGAAAGTGGTGGGCAGATGGAGGGAGCCTCTAGAAGAAATCACTTGAATATGCTCCTGGCATGATGTGAGGGTGAGGGTCCACCAGGATAAGGGATGGTCCCCATAAGATATGTTTATTTGGCAGATAACAAACGTCAAGGGAACCAAGTTCCATAATTTTTTCTTGGCCGCCCTCATGCTGGGATGTCTCAGCCAATGGTCTGGAAGGAGCCTTTGAGGTCAGGATATGAGCTGTCACGGGGTCCCCATCGTTCCCTATCACTGTGAAGCTCAGCATCCCTGTTGGTTCCTACAAATGGCCCAGAAGAGCCAGTTTGGGGGCTGTGGCTAGGTCACACAGCTTGTCCCACTCCACCGAGCTTGCAACTCCAGAAGGGACGTATATGAAGGGGGGTGGCAGATAGGGTGGAGCAAGGGAGGGCAGACCCACTTAACCAGCCAGATCAACTGAGTCAGCGCTTCAGGATAACAGAATCAGTGATGTCACAGCCAGCTTTCACTTCACCCTTCTTTGTACAAACATGTCGTTTAAGACACTTGCAGTCACTTCTTCCCATGGACTCTGATAGCTTTATTTTCATCCCCAGCTGCATACGTTGACTGCATAGCAAGCCTCGGGGCTCCTGCTATGGTCTCCACTCCTTTCTTGTGCTGGGCTATTTGCTCAGCCCCTGGTCCCAGCTGGAAGCAGTCAGAACCTTCAGGACCTCCTTGTGAAGCTCTGGTGACCAGGTCACTGTCCAATCATCTCAAATGTCTCAGAGTCAGGAGCTTGGCTATGTGTGGGCAGACTTTTCTAAAGACATGCTGGATGGAAGCAGGTCTTCTGAGTCTTCCTGGGGCTCAGCCCAGGCTCCTAGGCATTCAGGAGAACAAAGAAATGTTCCAGAGGTTAAAAGCCCTCCTGCTTCTCCTGGGTGGATGGGGTCCTACTCCAAGTTTAATGACTGCTTCAGCTCATGGTAGATTTGAGGATCCCTAGAGGAAAAGGGAGAGATGTGAGTGACAGAGCCAGCTCTTTTTGAACTAACCTGGTGATGACTGTGTTGTATTCCTAACCCAGCCTAGCCTAGAGAAAGCCTCATGTGGAAAAGCCTTCCTTGGTTTCTAAACCACAAGTTCGTGCTGCTGAAGCCAAACATGACCTCAGTGGTCCTTTAGCTGCCATATCCTATACCTGGCTTGGGAGTGTGAGGGTGTGGGCATTTGAGGAATGGGGAGGTCAGGGACGCCGACAATACGAAACTTCCTTTGCGCTGATTTTAGGGCCTAGGACAGCCCCTCTGTGTAACACCATCTCACACATGGGCAGTGTTGCTGGGTTTGTTGAAATCCTAAATCTCCCGCACAGGGCGGACTTTGGAGAAGTGGAACAGAAGAGATGTATGAAAATTGAGGAGGGGCCTGAGACTAAATTTTTATAAGTCTAAACCCAGAAGGCTTTCTTGAAGGGGTTGCTGTGGAAGCCAAAGATCTTATCTGGGGTTGACCCCCAATTTGAGGACGTTTCTGAGCATCGTTGAGCATGACACCACCAGGGGGCAGTATGAAGCTGCGTCCGTTACTCATCATTTCAGTCTTGACCAAAGTCAAATCCAAACCACACAACCCTTTCTGTCCCTGTACAGGAGCTTCGAGAAAGCCCTCAGGTGGCATTTAAACTTTAAAGCTTTGGCAATGATTAGCAAATCTGACAGCATCATTAAGATTATGCTGAACCTAGGGGTGAAACAGGAATAAAGACACAGACTTACTAGAGAATGGACTTGAGGCTATGGGGAGGGGGAAGGGTAAACTGTGACAAAGCGAGAGAGACATATATACACTACCAAACGTAAGGTAGATAGCTAGTGGGAAGCAGCCGCATAGCACAGGGAGATCAGCTCGGTGATTTGTGACCGCCTGGAGGGGTGGGATAGGGAGGGTGGGAGGGAGGGAGACGCCAGCGGGAAGAGATATGGGAACATATGTATATGTATAACTGATTCACTTTGTTGTGAAGCTGAAACTAACATACCATTGTAAAGCAATTATACTCCAATAAAGATGTTAAAATGAAAAAAAAAAAGTCAAGTCAATATAAAAAAAAAAGATTATGCTGGATCTTCCCCTTAAAACCAATACCAAATTCAGCTTTACTGGGAGTATGTCGCCGTTCATTTTCTCATCTAAAATGGCCATTTTTCGCTGGTTTCACTGTCTCAAATAAGAATGCAAATTTAAATAAGAATGCATTATGGAATGCTCCTGCCCTAAGTTGTAAAAAAGAAAATTTGCGGGCTTCCCTGGTGGCGCGGTGGTTGAGAGTCCGCCTGCCGATGCAGGGGACACGGGTTCGTGCCCCGGTCCGGGAAGATCCCACATGCCGCGGAGCAGCTGGGCCCGTGAGCCATGGCCGCTGAGCCTGCACGTCAGGAGCCTGTGCTCCGCAACGGGAGAGGCCACAACAGTGAGAGGCCCGCGTACCGCAAAAAACAAAAAAAAACAAACAAAAAGAAAATTTGCTTTCTTATGTAAAGCTTTGCTTCCAGTCCATGTTATTAAAATTTAAAAGTCTCCAAGGTCAGTACGGTATACCAGAGACGGATTCACACTCAGATTAATGTTTTGTTCAGCTCTTGCCATGTGTCAAGCATTGCCCTGGGAATGGCATGGAGAACTTATGGCCTCCCAGGGCATCAGACGAAATAACAGAAGAGCCAGTTCCCTGGTACTCTGTTAGCTTTTAGGAAATAACTGGTCAATTTGGAAAATGAAAGAAGAAACAATAGAATAATTTCTGGAACCATCACAGCTTAGGGAACCTGACATGTTCATAATCTCAGATTTTCGGGTAGTACTCCTCAAGTGAATTTTCTACTCTATCAATTCCATCCCAGCCAAATTAGGGTAAACAGCTTTCCCATTATTAATACAGCATTTCCCCTTTTCTTAAAGTTTTCATTATTTCCTCACTAGTATTAAGTACTTTCTTAGAGCAGTTTTGCAAATATATGATACTTGGGAATAGACACAGGTTGAGGTGGTGATCCAGGACTGTCTCCTAAAAGTTTTCAGAAGTTTGGAAGAACATTGAATTTTTCAATTGAAACAGCAATGAAATAATGTCACTGTGTTATGAACAGGTGCTGCCTTCTTGCCTAATATGTGTTAATTCTAATTAGTTAAACAGCAAAACTGAGCCCTGATTTTTTGGCAAGGTTAAGCGTATGGTTGAGTGCGCTCAGCACAGGATAGCAATTTACAAACTCTGAATCCTGGTCCCAGGTCTATTATTGACTCCGGGAAAGTCATTTAACCTCTTGTTTCTTATTTCTCTGGAGTGAAATGGAAGTAATAAAATGGGCCTGGGAGGCCGTGATTAATGTCACAAATGATGGAAATATACTTTGCAAATTCAAATTGGTATTGCAGTGCTGATGTGAACCCCTAGCAAAGGGGCATGTGTCCTGTTTCATAGACAAGGAGACCCTTTTCCTCCTTCTTTTGCCCACCTCTATCCTCTATGTCCAGACACTCCCAGAACCTTACCCAGCCCTTCTCGCCTTTATGTGAAGCAAACATGCAATAATTTCGAGGACATTTAGAAAGCATCTTATCTTTACAGGAAGCAAGACTGTGAAAGTCAAGTTACTGTAGCTGTGCTTGCACCCCTTCTTGCTTCAGAGTGATGGGGAAGGGGTGGGGTTTGGGGGAGATAGGGACAAAGTGGCTTTATTACGTAGGAAGGAGACAATTTCTCTACAAGGGTATAGCATTGGACCAGTACCTCCTGCAGTGGATTTGCCCTCACTAGACAGTGAGCATACAAACTAGAACCAGGTGATTTTCCTTTTTATTGTGTACCCAGCAACAGGTACAGTGCTTGACACAAAATAGCCACATGATAAATGTCTGTTGGAGGAAAGATGGGGGAAAAATCAGCTCATTCAGCTGCAGTGCTAATAGTCACATCAAAGTGCTCAGAAGCTGCATTTTCCGTGAAGATCTAAATAATGATATTCTCATGAAATAACAGGAAGTAATACCAGTCAATTTTATCTCAATGTATGCATAAAATAAAAATTTAATACATTCATAAATGAATTTTAACTTCTATCTTTGTTGGTTTTTTAGCAGTCAAAATTTTCTACAAGCCTGAGTGCCAAGAATGAAAAAAAAAAAAGAAGAGAGATGCTAGTTTAAACTTATATTGTGGAATTTCCAACTAAACCTAAGTTACGTCGGAAAATGTAATTTCAGTCAGGTGGATTTTATTCTCGTTTACTTCTAAGTATCCAAAATATTTTTAAAAGTAAAGGTATAAAGAGGAGATGCAAATGCCTTCAAAACCACTGTTATTTCTCAGAAGCCCAGCATTGCTTGAGAATTGAAAAACAGCATAGCTTGGTGGTCTAATCTTTTTCAAAAGTAGACGTAATTCCCAGGTCTCACCTACAGATGATTTGTACTCTGGGAGTTCAGCAGTTCGTTCTTTCAGTGTTCTCTTGAAAAGAAACAGCCACATTTCAAGACTTTCTGCCAACTTAGAGAAAGTTCTATCATGAAAGGAAAAGAGAGGTAGGTATTATTTCGGGAGAAGAGTTATATTCTCTCAGATTACCGCATGTCCCCAAAAAGCTATTGTTGAAGGGAAAATAGATGACCGCTTGGGAGAAAATGTAGGCTTAAAGCCATTTTCAAAAGAAATGCTTTATTTTTTTTTTAATGACTTGGATCCATATTCAATAAAGAGCTTTGCTAATCATTTTTCCTAATTACTTTGGCTAATTCATATTTGATGAAAAAATATATTGTGAAGACTGCAGTAAAGTGTAAGTTGCTCTCCCATGTAATTAGTTTGTTCTGGGAGCTCATTTTTATTATGAAAATAATTTGCGGTAGGTAGTTATAAGGGAGGGGGCTCAGGCTGGAAGGCTTCGGGATAATATTTCCTGTATGAAACCTTCTCTACCATGACAGTCCATTTTATTCCCTGGAAGTCAAACATCTACTTTCCATCTAATTTCAGATAAACAGACTCAACAAGCTCAGGCCCTCGACTGTCTGACAGCATTTCTGTGGCATTCCAGTTGTGAAGGGAATTAAAGGCTTCAGGCATCAGTGGCCATGTATTTCCTTCCAGAGTACCTATTTCTGGGGTCCTGTTTCTCTTTCTAGCTTCCCTCTCCCTCCTGGTGCCAAATTGATTGCATGGAATATACAGGGACTGATGGAGGATGGAGGGAGGGGAAAGCCATGTCCATACCTGAGTGACTAGCCTTTGGAGACATTGACCACTTTTGTTTATGGTACCCTGAAGCCAGGAGGAAAAGGGGAGGTGCTTTCATTTTCTTTTCTAAAACCAATCTCTCTGCCAGTGCCCCAGATCCTATCCATACCAGCCCCCAGGAACTTTCTCTCAACTATTTTCTGTTTTATCCTCCACTTGGCTGTTTCTCCTTTGCCTTCAAACACGAGTAAGTTCATTTGTATTAAAAAGGAAAAAGAAAAAAAAGACTTAATCTTACCAGTCTTCAAACAAATGTTCTTTCCCTGGCGCTTCTTTGTGATTCACTTCCTGACTTTTATGTACTTTGCAGCTTTGGCCCTATCCTGAAATACCTTTATTTCTAACGCGTTAACTTAATAAAATCAAACCTCAGTACAGAAAAGAACTCCAAGAGACGATCTGATCTCAATCCATAACTTCAGGCATCGGTGGCTGTGCATTTTTCCTCCAGAGAACCTATCTCTAGGACCTTATTTCTTTTTCCTACGTCCTTCTACCTCCCGGTGTCGATTTGACTACATGGGAGATGGATGGAGAACGATGCTCTGCCTGTATCTGCAGTGATTCCCCATGTTTCAGATAAGGGACTGGGACCAACAGCCAGGGGAGGCTGTGTCTTTGGATAAATCTAAAGGTGTTGTCTCATGCTTTTCAATCTTTTAACTATGTTTGATACAGTTGAAAGGCTAGTTGGGTTTCCAGGACATGGTGTTTTGAATTTAATTTTGAATAATAGGGGAGAATTGGTTAAGGACCTGGACACTTATAAAAAGTCACAATAATCCTGTGGATCAATAAAGAACTACCATAAACAGAGGGCCTTCTATGAGGAAAACTACCGGCATGATTCTAAAAGAGAAAGATTACTGACTTAAAAACGATTCAGAGCTGAGTCATTGTTTAATTAGGGTTCTTTACTTAGACTCTGGAAATATTTCCAAGACAAAAAGGAGGCACTGACTAAGTTACAGTATAAAAGACAGTATGTTTAGATATGTATTCAAACATGCACAATTGAATCTTTTTCACTGGGATAGTTTTATAGTCACCTTTCTGAGAACAGTTCTATCACTGAAATAGCCATATATAATTTTTTCCTTTTTTTTTTTTTTGACCTTTCTTCTGGCCACTAATATTAAACAGTTGGTAAGAAAACTCTGCATTGCATCTTAAAATGAAAATATATATAAGTTAGATTGCCTTGTTGTATACGTATTTGGTGGTGTTTGTTTTGGTTGGTCTCTTGAGTGATTCAAACAGGAAAATTCAGAAGAACAAGATGAACGCTGTGTATTTGCTCTGGGGAGAGTCCCTAATCACAGGAAATTGCAGGAAGCTGACCTGGCCTAGGAGACTGAGGGTTTGCAGACTCTGAGCTGCTAAGGCCCATCTTGGACCCTGGGCAGAGCCAGCTGGGCTCTGACAATCAAAGAGCAGGAGCAATGTGACAAAGGCAAGGCCACTGACATCCTTGCCACTACCATTACGTATAACCATCCCATTGTCTTTGAGTCATTCCCTTGGGGTTTAGAGAGGAACTCAGGTCTCCTGCCTGGGCCCTGGCTGCCAGGACTGCTAAAAAGTGATGGGGGAAAGGGAAGGAAAAGACCTGAGAAAGATTACTCTTTCAGCTTCCTTAGACTGGAGGATGAGAAGACAGATTCTCTCAACAAGTCTGTACAGTGGAGAGAATTTCTCTAGAAAAGAAAGGGGCCTTGGATTTTGGACAGCTCCACCTGCTGCCCTCCCCCCACCCTCAGTATTCATTATAGAGAGAAAATGTATTAGAAGACTCTGGCTAATAAAAATTCCATCTGCCCTCTGTTGATTTATTAAATTACTATAGAACTCATAACACTGTTCTAAGCGTGGTTGATATTGAATATATTGTAATAATTTCTAGCACTGTATACTTTTGTAATCCAGCTCAGTTAAAAGTACATACCTTTACACAATTAGAATCAGGCATTGAGGAATATAACATGCGTGTTTTAGGGGGCGACGTCATTTCTTCAGCTTCAGATATCACCCTTGTTTCACATTAAACCAGCAATATCTAGCAAAGAGTTTAAATGCTTTATTTAATAGGAACTAAATTAACAAGATCCTCTGACCTTTATACTCTTCAAATAATTTTTCTTTAACTCTGAATACCATCATTTCACATTTAGGAGAAATTTCATCTTACATTCTCGCATTCTATCTAGTGCAACCAGTTTGGATTTCTCAAATGAGGAAATTTCATCGTTAGCCAGTGGACCAGAGGGAGAAATTCAGTTGCAAAGAAGGGCAAGTTTCACAATCGCTTTTCTCACAAAGATTATGCTGGTACAAGATAACCCTCTGATAATTAAAGTGTCACTCTGAATCGTAGAATGTTTTCCATAATTCTGCTACTAATAGTAATTTGTAGTATCAAACAATAACATTTCATTCATTCAGACTCAGTAGTTTCAAATTCCTCTTATCTCGAAGTCTCTAAATTCTGAAATAATTTGGAATTCAGCTGGTTTGAAATCAATATTTACTAAGCAAACTCTCTCTTCCAAAATCTTACAAACTGGGTAGCAATACTCAAAATATTCTAGGGGCCTCTTTATTTTATTCAAAGACAAGATTTTTGGGTAGTACCAAGCATTTTTATTTTTTTAACAACCAAATGATTGCAAATGGCTGTTTTAGGATCAACAATTAAAAATGTGTTTGTGACACATTTTAATTGTGTTCAATGAATTTTTTTCATAGTTTCATTCATGATTTTCTTTCCACTGAGCAGTGTGTTTCTCTGGTTATTAAGAAGGATCGATGTAAACAGATTTCCTTTTGGGGAAATGTTGGCCTAAAGGGTTGTACTATTCTGTGTGCACTCAGTTCACTGACATCAACTAAACTACCAGAACTTCTGGCAGCATAGAAATCTGCTGACTATAGGGAAAGATGGCAAAGTCAAGTTCTATTTTAGAGGGTTCCTCAGTGGTCCTGGAATCTTCCTCTGCAGACGAGGTGCCTCTTGATCTCATCCGTAATTTCAGTATCTTTATGTTGGGCAACTCATGTTCTTCGGTGGCCCAGCCTCCTGCTACGGGTCCTGAATCCCGTGGTTATTTCCCATTTGGTACGGCTGATGGAATCCAGGCATCTCTGTGCAGCAGGCTCTTGAAATAATCCAGCAATCAGAGCTGCCCATCACTCCCAACAAAGGGAGCAGAGAGGCCCATCAGAGGTGGCCCAGCTGTTCCTTCAGTCTCTCTGATTCTCAATTGGCCTTCCTGATTTCCTTCTGCCCCCCCAGCTACACAAGCCTGCCCTTATTTTCATGGTTGATCTAGTTTAATGTGTTTCCATTCTTTGGTAGTGTCTAACTTAGGTTTTGTGAAAAACTGGAAGTTAAAACCTCTGACTTTGGGTAACTTGTACAAAGGCGTATGTGGGATTACGAGGCATTCTGTGCTACACATCATACATGTATACATTGTATTCTTTGTTCTTCCTGTGTTTTTTTAATCAGCATGAATCTCTAATTAGCAGTTGCTGGGTGGAACCATGACATTATTATTTGTATTTTTCAGATGGAGAGACTGAGGTCCTGAATTTGTACTGCTTGTCCTGTGTGCTGTGTGTCCAGAAGACGGAGCTGGAGTCCCAATCCAGAGCCCCCGGGTGTCGCCCCAAAAGACTGTGCTACTTATTGGTGGAGGACGCCACCTCCTCATTTTCTTTCTAGGTAGGTCTATCTTTTTATTAAATCACAAAGCGAGCATTCATCATCTTGACAGTGAACCAATTATGAGCTAAAGGCCTGTCTCTAAAACTTGGCTTCTGTTAATTCCTCCCTAAGCCCCGAGGAACAAAATGTCTGAGTTGAACCGTTCACTCTTCCTCCAACGTGTATTCATTCTGATATGCAGCTGTTTTATTTTTTCTTATCCATTCTTTCTTTGAGCTTGCAGGCAGTGCCGTCGATATAGGTATTGCTTTTCAGGCTATGTTTTATGTTCACTTATATGCCTGTCTTTGTGTTCAGACTCTGGCTTGAAGCCATCATGATGACTAAAGAATAAGAGAATGTTCAAACATCATGAACTTTTCGCAAACAATTTGTGAACCTCTGTAGGTATCTGATGACTTTGTGTCTACGGAGTGAATAGAATGAATCAAAAATAAGAACCCTTTTAGTCCTACCCCATGATACGATTTTGATCAAATTCAGGGTCCCACAAAAGTAGCAAAATTAATTTGCCAGTTTCATTGAGGTTCTTTTACTTTGCCCAGATCAGCCTATGGAGGTGGACTTGGGTGTCTGGAACGCTGGGATGACCAGATTGACCTCCAGCTTTAGCTGTACTCATTTGGCCCAAATTCTGATCATATATCCACCAGTTCAATACTTTATACTGATAAAAGCAATTTCCATTTTGAGTTTTCTCCCATTGCAGAGGTCCTCATAGAGCCCTTACCATTCCAACACAACGTTGTAAAATTTTGATATTCGATCCAGAGGAAGCTAGGAAAGAGAATAGATAGATACTGTCCCAGTACAGTCCTTATCAACTTGGATCTGCTTTAGTGAGCAGTGTGAATCAACACTCAGCCACACTGCTTGTTACCCAAGAACATCATGACTTGAGAGTCACTGGCAAGAAGTCATTGAACCTAGTTTCAGCAACCTCAGAATCGGTAATTCATGGCTTCCATGTTTGTACCAGCTCTGATGCAGGAAGTTCACTGAGTAATACAAGAGTCAGACTTACAGAACAGCTCCCGAATTCAGTGAACCAAAGAGGGCGTTTCCTCCCCTTCTGTAAAGTGACAGTGTTGGTGGAACACCATCAAATAAGAAAGAACCTGTGGATGCTGGACTTTGTACAGCTAGAGAGCTGGTTAGTGGGTCCTAGTTACTCTCAGCCAGAAGCTGAACCTCAGAAAGGGAGTTCAGGAGTCCTCTTAGCTCCCGGTGATTTACTCTGATTTCCCTTCGTAGGCATATGGAGTCAATTTTCTACTGTCTCTATAAATACTGTTGTGTCTGTCTCTCTGCCAAACCAGCTACCTTTCTCACCCCAGGGAGAAGCCAGAGATCAGACATTCCTACACTACAGCCCCATTAGACATCATAAGGGGAGGGAGGAAATTTGGCAGTCAAAATGACGTGTGTATTTGAATCTTGAAAGAGCCAGGCTAAACTTAGAGTCAGTGGGCTCCCATAAATAACCTGTGTTCCTCTCTCTTTGTGTGGTTTGGACTAGAATGCCTTTCTCTTTAGAGTTGTACAAGCAGCCAGGATCAAAGAGTCACCCGTTTATGGACGCGTAGTTCATCACCAAGTCATCATGCCGTTCATGCTCAGCGGGGGGGCTCGGGCCCCAGCACTCATAATTTTCTCCTGTTACTATTTTGTTGCATGGATTGGGTCTGGAGGGCACTCAAAGAACTTGCAACTACTTTAAGTCACTTTTTTAAAAAAGAGTAGAGATGAAAATTCACTTTCAAAGGAGGGTTAAAACTTAACTGGCAACTTTCTGGGCTATGGAATGTGTAAGAGGGAAGAGGAAGTAAAGAAATTGACCCATTACCACATGGAATGTGGTTTAAAAAGAATAATAGAAGGCAGAACAGTATCCTGTGTAATTGACTTACCCTTGAGTCAACATTACCCAGAGCCTTTGATAAGCAGAGCAGAACATACACAGGGATTTTTTTTGTTGTTTTTTTAAAGCCCAAACTAGATAATGTATTTGAAAAACAGACTTTGAACTAGTTTGCTAGAATGTAAAGAATAAACATGTTTCAAAGTATAGCATTGGTGATGTTAACAGTTCCCGGATTGTGGATAATCACAATGATTCAAGCTAATAACTACTATTTGTTCAACGTCTACTGTGTGTGTGTGCTGTGCGGTATACGTGGTATCTTTGAATCCTCCCAGCCACACACAGGGAGGTGTCTTCTCCCCACTTATACACAGGGAAACGAAACTCCACAGAGTTTAAGTGCATTGCACAAGGTCACTCGGTCATTAAGTGGTGAGCCCAGAATCTCTGGAGTGAACCAGAAGTGACGGCCAGTTAGCCTGTAGGTAGTGTTTCTGAATCCTCACTCCTCCTCTGGCCTCTGTTGCAGGAGTTGTCGGAGCTCCTTTGCTTTCTGAGTTGGGGGGCTTTGCAGTCTTGTGCTTGCAGCCATTCAAGCCAGGGTCCATCATCTCCAAGTCCTCCTTCCCTGCCTTCCCCATTCCCTCACCCACAAGTCCCGCTCTGGCTTCTAGAACTGCCACCGACCACACGCAGACCTTCTGCAGGGAGCAATCCCTTGAAGGCATGATGAAGAAAGTGCTTAAAGAAAATACTTTGTCAGGTCTGTTGCCCTTGAAAAGGGCAATAAGGGGTCCTTATTGGACTTCGTGTTTAATTTGTATACAGTATGTCAAATACTTTCTTTGAAAGGCAACTCAAGATAGTGAATGAGTCTGTGTGTTTGTCCACAGGTGGTCAGGCTTGATCCCTGCCCCTCGTACAGCATATTGCATAGCTAAGGTCCTGGTGTTTTTGCATGAATATCAGGGACTACGTATCTAGTAAAATAACTCCTGTCTCATGCTTGATCAGTTACAGTGATTGCCAAAGAACATTTCTTCAAACGTATTCTTTTAACAGGAATCACGTTCTAGTTCCTTATACTTTGTTACTTAAATCTTAATCGAAGCTGAACTGTGTGAATCTAAAAAAAAAAAAAAGTATGTGGTGTAGTGCAAAGAACTCAGTGAATAGAGTCAATACAAAGTCTCAGTGGCTATGGAATCTCTGGGAGCCTTTGTCCTTGTCACAGGTAAAACCTGCATCACAGGGATGCCACAAGATCAAATAATTCAGATGATGGGAAAACTACAACCCTCTACAAATGTTACCTTCTTTCTGTTCCTTTCCTGTGTTATTTCCTTTCTTCTGTCCCATCTCTTTATACTGCTTTAAAAAATAGTTTAAAAGGGTCAGAAATAGAAGCAAATAATCAATCGATTCTTTTTTTACCAATTTAATTGAAAAGCAATTGAGCGCATCACGCAAAATCCTGAGGCTCTTCCCCCTGCCAAGTTTTCTTGAAAGATTTCACACGTGCAGCGTAAGAAATTGTGAGTCAGCCTTCTCCGATCCTGACTTTAAGAGTTGCAGAAATCATCTGCCAGGCAGCACATATGCTCTTAGTTCCATGACAGGAAGAAAACACATTTGCTGAAAAGAAATGGAAATTTTAAAACCAGTTGAGTTGTAATACAGACACTTCAAATTTTGCTAGCTTCTTTTTCCCTCTGGTGCCTGACTGCTTTCCTGGCCCTGACAGTTTCTCCTGCTCATGAGGCATCTGTCACCCCAAACTCTCTCTCCCTGGGGCGTGGGCTCCAGTTGGCCATGGAGGGAAGGCACAGGAAGTGCAGAATGACAGAAAGATGGAATGATGATGCAGAAATAATAAGTCGACAGTGACTACTTCTTGAATGCGAGGCACTCAAAGGCTGTAAATCCATTTTCTTATTGAGATCTTGTAACAATTCAATGTGATAATAACCTTTAGTAATAAACTGCAGTCTGCAGTTCATGGCCTCAGGGAGCATGGCCTTAGCAGATGAAGTACTTGGCCAAGGTCACACAGCCAGTGAGCCAGGCAGAGGTGAATCATAACGGCCCCCCAGTATAACATTACATACGGGACCTCCAGACGTGGGGGAGGTATTTTCTTATTTTCTCCTGGGCAGTTGTCTTCAAGGAAGCATACTCATGACCCCCTAACATCCTAAGGAACCGACTGCTGGCCAGTACTATTGCCTCTGTGTTAACATTGCAGAAACCAGATGCCAACAAGTTGTGGGTTTCTTTTGAAGCAAAAGAAATCAATTGTAGGGGAAATGAAACTCTCAACTCAGTGCTCTACTTAAGAAATTTTAGGGCTTCCCTGGTGGCGCAGTGGCTACAACAGTGAGAGGCCCGCATACAGCAAAGAAAAAAAAAAAAGAAATTTTAAACTCATTTTATGATGCTTTTTGCCCTTCTTCACCTCTCACTGAAGCTGTTCTGTTCCTCGGTAATTGGTACTTGGTGGTTCTCGTGGACTGTCGGTCAGCATGTTTCTATTCATTAAAATGTGTGAGTAAAAATCGATGCCATGGGAGAACCATGGCAGCCTCGGCCCCAGAACAAAGGCTTTTCTAAACCAGCATTTCTCCCATCACATCTGGGTAGATGTTTCATGTGGGTTTTCTTTCCCCAAGTATCCAATGGCATGATTGCATGTTTAGACAGAATCGACAGTGACATTTTCTTCGACCAAATAAAAAAAAAAGGAAGAAACGTCTACATTTAACTAGAAAACCTAAAGGCAAGTTGAATAACACTTTGAAAATTTATTTCCATTTTGTGATCTAAAGCAGACCTCAGGTGTTCCTGCAGACAGGTGGTACAGTTGCAGGTCTGCTGTTGAGTCCTTGGGTAAAGGATTGTGTTGACTTTCTGAGAATATTTCAGGATTCACCATCACAAAGGACTTTGAAACATGGTGTTAAACTCCCATTGAAACGGGTCACGGTGTAAATGTTAAAGAGGAAACCAAGCCAGGTAAACCCAGGATGTTGGCTCCTTGTCAAACCTCACCATTTGAAACCCCAGCTCAGGGACTTCCCCGGTGGTCCAGTGGTTAAGGCTCTGCGCTTCAAATGCAGGGGGCTCAGGTTCCATCCCTGATCCCACATGCCATGTGGTGTGGCCAAAAATAGTAGAAACCCCAGCTCAGCCTTCCAAAAGTCCTCCAAGGGAGCCTTCTCTAAGCCCATCCTTGTCACAGACACCAGCCCTGATGCTTCCTTGATCCCGCTAAAACTTAGCCAAGAAGCAAAAGCTCAGAGAGTGCCATTTTGCATAAAACTATCAGGCAGGAACTAGCACAACAAGGGAGAAATTCCTTAGTCACAGAAATCCGAGGGGTTCGATGTTAAGACAGTAGTCTCTGTCTTTCAGATGAGTGGGGAAAATTCTCCCTTGTGCCTTTGAATGAGGGATTTCCCTAAAGACAATACTGAACTCTGTGTTTAGTTGCTGAAATTCTGCAGCCCTGGGATTTTTTTTTTTTTTTTTTAAAGTCAGAGCTTTCAGAGGCATGTAAAGCCCATTATAATGAACTGTAACTTAGGAGCACCCAGTAGATACAAGAGAATTGAAGGCTTTTTAAATACAGTCAACCAAAATATTTAAACTTTGGCTAGATCAAGCCGACACTGATTTCCACATGCCTCAGTCAGTAGAAAAATGTACCTTTTAAAACTAGAACTTTTTTTGGTCACTGATAGCATCTTAGCGCATAACATTTTTTATGATTGAAATGCAGTTAATCTTCATTATTCACAGAGTCTGTATATGCAAATTCACCTGCTCACTAAAATATATTAAATCCATACTTAGGTGCTTTCACAGTCATTCAGGGACAAGTTGCCGAAAACGCACACACGTTCCTAGCTGAGGTGCACCCGCTGCCTCCCTGTTTGGCTCATACTGTAAGAAAGTGTCTTTTTCATGGCCTTAGTGTCACATTTTTCACAGTTTTGTGCTGTGCGTTGATGACATCACCATTTAAAATGGCCCCCAGGCGAAGTGCAGTCATTCTCCCTAGCGACCCCGAGTACAGGAAGGCTGTGACGTGCCTTACAGAGAAAGCATGTGTTCGATATGCTTCGTTCAGGCGTGAGTTACAGCGCTGTTGGTGGTGAGTCCATGTTCATGAGTCAACCAGATATGTTAACTAAGATGTCCTTTGACCGAAACACATAAAACAAGGTTATGGATTCATTGTTTGATGAAAAAGTTGTGACCAGAGGCTGTCATGAACCGTACCCTGTATTCTCCCCTAGGAGCAGTGGTTTAGTACCTGCTAACTCAGTATTCCATGGATACTACAGAACGTGAGTCCTGCAAATAATGAGAATTGGCCGTATGTGACTGAAAGCTCTGTACTGTCTGCTCACTTGAGTGGTTCTGTGGTGTGTAGAGAGTCTTCACTTACCATCTCAGGCGGGACTCAGAAATGTCCTGCTGTGTTTGGGACGGGGGTTATGGAGACTGGATGAGAATCCAGTGAATTTTATACATGAGGCAAAGAAAGGGAAGCTGGTACTGGAATGTGGAGAGAGAAGAGAAACGTGGCCGTAGGTCATGGCCAGGAATGCCATAAAGGAAGGGAGGTGGAGGTGGAGGAAGAAACTGAAGAGAGAAATCTGAAAGTAGAGGAAAAAATGCATGTGTTCATAGTGAAACTCAGAATCGGTACCCAAGATAATGCCATTAACCATAGGATGTGTCATTGAAAGTGTTCAACATACTCCTCCCACTGGATTATAGAGCAGGAACATTGATGTGCATAAGATGTCATCTGTTGTATTTTCTTGAGAAGCAGTAGGTGAGATACGGAGACATTCAGCAGAGCTTAATGACAACATTTTTACATAAACTGAGCTTTGTTTATTTGTTTCGTTTTGTTTTGGTTTTGCCTCGTGTAAGGTCATGACTCATTGTTTCACAGCTACCCAGAAGAGACAATTTTGATTTTGAATAAATAGCATCTGTAGAAATGTTTCTCTTAAGCCAGGGGCACTTGGATGCACTTAAGGTAATGGAATTTTATAACCTATTTCATTCGCGATGGCAAGAGAGAGATTTTTACTAGCTAACTTAGAGAAACGACGTGTTCTCATATTCATGCAAAAGGTAATTTGTTTTATAGGCAGAAAGTAGAGTTTACAGTTTGAAATAAATAAATCATTGCTTTAAACAGTGTAGGAGAAAGCATACTACTTCAGAAATTATTGCTTGTTTACAGGCATTTGCCTGTTGGAAACAAAAGACTGAAATGAGAGCCCCTGTATCATTAGTCTGCTATGTGAGAAATGAGAAAGTATATACAGGGACCCAGAGCAGGAGAGAGAATTTCCCATAATCCCATGTGGACATGATAAATTGTACCATTTGGCCACTTACTGGTATATTAGATCAATACAGCATCTAACTCATGAGCTTCAGTTAGAAATCTCAAGTCTGATGGAAAAGTATTTTTTTGTATTTCAGGAAAGATTCTCAAAACTTTAGGAAAAATCAGTGCTGACGAAATATGGCCAAACTATATCTTCACATATGAAAAAGGTACTATTTTTTTCTAGGAGTTTGAAAGTCATTTTGAGCACTAAGATTTTTTTTAAGCAGTGTTAAAATCACATTGAACTGCTGCTAATGAGTTATATCATACTCATATTTTTTGAAAATTAAACAAAATAAGGTACAAAATATACAAGACAAAAATTAATACAAATTTTTCAGTATTAGCTATTATAATAATATTGTTTTTATAGTGGATGTTGACCCTACAATAGTATATAATTATCCAAGTGTCCTAAACCAAGTATCATTCTCTTTTGATTATCATGCAAATGGCCTTGTCATTCTTGAAAACCCCTAGAACCAACAAAGTAAAAGATAGTAAATAATGAAGCAAAAGGGAATTTTGAGGGCTACTAAGATACTTTCCTGAATCCTCCAAGACATTTCCTATAAAAGACTATGCATTGATTTTGCTGGTCTGCATTCATATCTGCTTTGTTAGGGTAATTAAAACTCACTGCTATAGCAAGCAACTTCAAAATCTCAGTAGCTTAAAACACTAAAGATTTATTTATTGCTAACGTCACAGTTATGTAGACTCCGGTGACTCCTCTGGGGGTTCTCCTTTAAATGGTTTCTTCCACCTTATAGCTTCCCCAGTCTCAGAGGAAGGGAAAGAGTTTGTACTGTGGTTAGGGAAGTTTAGGGCCAGGCCTGGACATAACAACATACTTTCCACTCACATTCTTTAGACCAGAAGCTCATCCTAAGACCACAACATAACTTCAGATTATTCTGGGAAGTACTGTCTTCCTGTTTGCATGGAGAAAAGAAACAGGATATGCTTTACTGATTCTTCAGAGATACTAAAGGTTTAAACATTCCAGTGTGCTCTATTTCTTAGCACGCCATTAAATAGGGTTAATAATTTATTATAAGGACACCATAATTTTTTTTTTTTTTTGCGGTACGTGGGCCTCTCACTGTTATGGCCTCTCCCGTTGCGGAGCACAGGCTCCGGACGCGCAGGCTCAGCGGCCATGGCTCACAGGCCCAGCCGCCCCGTGGCATGTGGGATCTTCCCTGATCGGGGCACGAACCCGTGTCCCCTGCATCGGCAGACGGACTCTCAACCACTGCGCCACCAGGGAAGCCTGACACCATAATTTTTGTGTCTCAGCATGCACAGTTGATGTTGGTCCAGGTCTTCCCTGAAGCTTGCCTGATCATCTCACCACGCCCTATAGTGATCCTCTGATCTATGCTGTTATAGTGACGTTTAGCAAATCATCTTCGTAGTCTTTATTCTTTCTACTTATTATACGTATTATCTTCCTATTAGACTCTAAGCTTCTTACATAGTCTAGGCTAGTCTAGTCTAGTATGATATAATACCATATCATATAGTATTGTATGGTAGTTAATGACATGGTCTCTGCAGTCAGACTGCAAAGGTTTGAATCCTGGTTTCATTACTTACTAGCTATTTACCTTACCTAATTATCTAACCTCTTTGTACCCTAGTTTCCTCATTTAAAAATAAGCATAGTCACTAAAGTGCACACCTCATATATTTTTTATGAAATTGCACATGATAAAGTATGTAAAGCACCGAGAATAGTAAGCATTTAAAAAACTCCTAGTGAGTCTTTGAGAAATGTCAAATGTAATTACTTATACAATACAGAACTATCACTTTTTATTCTTGAATCCTCTACTGCAGCTAGCATATACGCCTGCCCACAGGAGGTCACAAGAACTGTTTACTAAGAGAAACAATGAAGATTTTTGATTGATGAAGTAGAGAGTCTTCTACTTCCGCATAAGAATCCTTCCTCAATATATTGCCTCCAGTTCCACACAGATACCAACATTAAGGTATAATGGTTTTTCTTTATAATTAGGAATATATAATTAGGAATTAACCTTAAAATGGCTTTTTTTTTCATGTAAACAATGCAACACACTAAACTTTTTTTTTTTTTTTTTTTGCGGTACGTGGGCCTCTCACTGCTGTGGCCTCTCCCGTTGCGGAGCACAGGCTCCGGACGGACGCGCAGGCTCAGCGGCCATGGCTCACGGGCCCAGCCGCTCCGCGGCATGTGGGATCTTCCCGGACCGGGGCACGAACCCGCGTCCCCTGCATCGGAAGGCGGACTCTCAACCACTGCGCCACCAGGGAAGCCCAATGCACTAAACTTTAAGTGAAACACTTCCTGATATAGCATGTCTAAAATTCGGGATCAAATAAAACATCTAATTAATTTTCATGTATACCTGAGCTGTTAACCATAAACATAAAGGAATACCTGCAAAGGCCACAGATTATACAAAAGTGCAATTCCACAGAAGTACAGAAATTTATTCTGAGGTGTTTGCCTATTCCTTGTGACCTGGAACCTGGGTTCCAATGGTTACACACAGCAGATAAGAAACAAAGCCTAGGACGAGAGCAGAGTAAGAAGATAGATCAGAGACATAGATAAAAAGCAAGAAGGGGGATTAGTATAAAAAAATCCCACATCTCATAGAGAATTAATAGAGATAATTGCTTGCCTCAGCCTTCATTCACTCTGAGAGGAGCAGGAGAAAGAAAATAGCCATCTTCAAAATGCCTAACCTCAATCCTACCAGGTAACCATTGTAGCCACCAAAAAAGGGCAGAATTTGAGTTCAAAGTGGCATCAAGTTGATAATCTCCCAGGTACTTGACAGGAGAAATGCAAATCTTCTCTAAAAGAATGCATCTTAAACCTAAGCCTCACATTTAGGAAAAAAGTTTCCAAGGAACATGAACTCACACACACAAAAATTACCAAACACAAGGGAATAGAACACTATTAGCAAGAGCCAAGAGAAACAGCAAAGTGAAGAATTTCAAAATTGGAGTTTTTATACCAGGAATATGTAAGTTTTATATCTTTAATACTCTCAAGACACTAAAAGCATATAGCAAGTGTCAAAGTTACATGACATTAAACTGTGGAATTTGGAAAAAATTAGCTTTCTGGAAATGAGAGATATAATAATTGAAATTAGAAACTGCTTTAAGCATCAGGTTAGACTAATTGAAGAAAGAATGTGTAAACTAGAAGATAGATTAATAGTAATAATTAAGAATGCCATGTAGACAAAGAGGAGGTAAGCATGAAAGAGGAGTTTAAAGTAAAGAAAATATAGAAGGGAAGGTAGAACACATGTCAAATTGGAGGTATAGGACAGGAGTGGGCAAATTGTTCCTGTAAAGGATCAGAGAGTAAATAATTTAGGGTCAGTGGGCCACAAGGGCTCTATCAACCCTGCCATTGTAGTGCAAAATGACATTCTGAGAAATACTCAACTCTGTCATTGTAGTACAAAGCACCCATAGATAATAACATAAACAAATGCACCTGGATGTTTACTTACAAGAAGACAGCATACTTGATTTGGTGCATGGATCATAGTTTGTCAACTCCTAGCCTAAGAAATAATAGAAAATCAGGGCAGAACAAAATTTGAGAAGATAGTGGATTACATCTCAATCAAGATGCCCTCCCACGAAAAGTAAAACAATTAAATCTCGAAAAAAAAAGAAAAGGTACAATAATGGCTGGGAATTTTCCGGAAATAATAGAACACAACAATTCTCAGATTCATAAGACCAAAAACTCCAAAGCAGGGTAAAGTAAAAATAAATTCACAACTAGATAAATTATTGTGAAACTGCAGGACAAGAATGACAGAGAAAGATTTTAAAAGTTGCCTTAAAAATTATTAACTTCAGTCCCCTAAAAAGATGTAGAAACTGGACAAAATTTTCAAAAATATATCAGGGCCCTGGAAATTGACCTAAGACAAACAATAATTGTGAAGCATTTATTCATGAAAAACTGCTAGAACTTTGAGTGAGAATGGTAGAAATCTGTGATCTTCATACCTGGAGTTAGTCCAGACCCCCCACTACCAGCAGCAGCTTGGCTGATGCTATCTATAGTTTCACATGAGTGGGGTTGGATGTGAAAACCAGAAGTTTAACTGTCAGAGAGGAATGACTTGGAATGAAAGGTGAAAACCCACACTCAAGAGTTTTGTCAGTAAAAGTAGCAAAGTTGATAGGAAATGAATTGGAAAAATCTGGTGCTCTTCACCTTAAACTTGAGGTCCCATTTGAGTGAGCAATGGACAAGCAAGAAATTTAATAATGAGATCTTGGAAGTGAGAAAATCCCAAAGAAATGACAAAAAAATTCTTGGAACTAATAAGCAATTATAGCAAGGTAGGAGGATGCAATATATAAATGTTAAATCATATTAATATTAATATAATTATATAAAAACTAATATAATATATAAATATATTATATAATAATGATATACAAATATTAATTGATGTGTTATTAATAATTAATATTAAATTAAGTTGATGTTAATCTTGATAATTAGTTATGTGTTATGCATTAGTTACATCAATTAGTATTATTATAAATTAATTAATATTAAAAAGTCAATTGCTTTCCTATATACCAGCAATGAACAATTGGAATTTGTAATTAAGAACACAGTACCAGTTACATTAGCACCAAAAAAGTGAAATACTTTAGGTATAAATCTAACAAACTATGTACAGGATCTATATGAGGAAAAAACTGTAAACTCTGATGGAAGAAGTCAAATATCTAAATAAATGAAGAGAGATTTCATATTCATGGGTAGGAAGATTCAATTTCCTAACTTGATCTATAGATCTGAAGATTTACATCCAAAATATACAAAGAACTCCTGAAACTCAACAGTGAGAAAATGAACAACCTGATTTTAAAATGAGTGAAGTCTCTGAACAGACACCTCACCAAACATGATACACAGATGACAGATAAGCATATGAAATGATTCTCAACATTATTTGCCACTAGAGAATTGCAAATGAGAGCAATAATAAGATACTATTAAACACCTATTAGAATAGCTAAAATCCAAAAATCCAAAACACTGACAACAGCAAATGCTGACAAGGATGTGGACCAACAGGAACTCTCATTCATTGCCAGAAGAAGTACAAAATGGTACACTCACTTTTCAAGATAATTGGCAATTCGTTACAAAGCTATGCGTGGGCTTACTATAAGATCAGCAAATGCATGCCTGGGTATTTGCCTAATGAGTAGAAAAAATTATGTTTACACAAAAACCTTCACATGAATGTTTATAGCAGCTTTTTTCATAATTGTCAAAAACTGGAAGGAACCAAGTTGTCCTTCAGTAAGTGAATGGAGCAACAAATTGTGGTACATCCATACAACAGAATATTACTTGGCAATAAAAAGAAATCAGCTGTCAAGCCATGGAAAGACATGGAGGACACAAATGCATATTACTAAATGAATTAAGAGTTTGTAAAGGCTACATACTGTATGATGCCAGCTGTACAATGCAAAACTATAGACACTAAAAAAATCAGTAGTTGCCTGTTAGGAGAAGGAAAAGAGAGGAGAATAGGGATGAATAGGTGGAACATTAGGAAATTTTTAAGGCTGGGAAAATATTCTGTATGGTACTCTAAAAATGGACACATGACATTATGCTTTTGGCAAAATCCATAGCATTGCATAACACAAATTGTGAACCATGATCTAAACCATGGACTTTAATCATTTTATACCAGAATTGGTTTATCAATTTTAAATGTACCACATTAATGCAAGATGTTAGTAATAGAGAAAATTTTGTGCAGGGGGATAGAGGGTATATGAGAAGTGTCTGTACTTTCTATGTACTCTCTCTATAGACCTAAAATTGATTTTAAAAAAGAAAGTCTCTTAGATTGTTTTTAAAGGAATCAAATGAAAATTCTAGATTTGAAAAGTAAAATAATCAAAATGTAAAATATTTTGGATGGTTTCAACAGCAGTTTGAGATGCTAGAAAAAATAATCAGTGAACTTGAAAACAGATCAATAGAAATTATCCAATATGAATATTATAGAGAAAAAATATTTTATAAAAATGAACAAAAGCTCAGAGACCTGTTGGACAACATCAAATATACCAATATGCATACAGTAGAAGTCCCAGGAAGAGAGGAGAGAGTCAAACAGGCAGAAAATTAATGGCCCAATACTTTCCAAATTTGATGAAAACTATTAATATACAGACCCAAGAAGTTCAGTGAACCCCAAGTAGGATAAAGAGAGAATCTAGACACATCACAGTTATTACTCTGCTGAAAAAGCCAAAGATCAAGAGAAAACCTTGAAAGTAACAAGAGAAAATTAACTTATTATGCACAGAGAATGACAAAATAATTAATATATGACATCTCATGAGAAACAATTGAGACCAGAAGGTAGTGGAATGACATTCATTCAATGTACTGGAATAAAAAATTCTCAACCAGGAATTCTCTATCCAACAAAACTGTCCTTCAAAACTTTGGGGAAATAAAGACATTCCCAGATGATCAAAGACAGAAGAGTCATTACTCACAAATCTGCCTTACAAGAAACATTAAAAAAAAAAAAAAAGTCAGTATGAAAGAAATGACACCAGACAGTAATTTAAATTCAAAGGAAGAAATAAAGAGATTAAACACAGTAAACATGTAGGTAAATATAAAGACAACTAAATTTTTTTCTGTTAATTTTTGTAAAAATCATAAAATTATATGAAGCCATAAATTAACACTGTATTATTGGGCTTATAACAGATACACATGCAATATATATGACAATATTAGCGCAAGGGTGGGGGATAAAGCTATATTGGAGAAAAATTGCTGTATTTTACTAGAATTTAGTCAGTATTAACTTGAAGTAGATCATGATAAATTGGTATGAATCCCTAGAGCAGCCCCTAAAAAAATAAACTAAAAAATAAAGCCTAAAAATAATAAAGGGGGCTTCCCTGGTGGTCCAGCAGTTAAGAATCCACGCTTCCAATGCTGGTGACGTGGGTTCGATCCCTGGTTGGGGAACTAATATCCCACATGCTGCATGGCATGGCCAAAAAACTAAAAACTAAAAAAAATTTTTTAAATAATAAAAAAAATAAAGAAATTAATAGTAGTACACTAATATTTCTTAAACACAAAAGGCAGTAAAGGAGGAAAATAGGAAGAAAAAAGACATGAAACATTTAGAAAACAAATAATGACAAATAATGTATAGGCATCTAACACGAAAACCCCAAAATACATGAAGCAAAAATTGGAAGATTAATAGGAAAAATAGATAATTCAACAACTATAGTGACAAATTTCAGAAAGAAATATAGTGGCAGATTTCACAGAGAAAAGATAAATCATCCAAAGGAACAACAATTTGACTATATCTGATATCTCAATAACAATGGGGGCCATACACAGTAGAAGTATCTATAAGGATATGAGGAAAAATAACTGTCATGCTAGAATTTTACACCTAGCAAATTATCTTTCAAGGATGAGAGTAAAAGGAAGACATATTTTTCAAAATAATAAATAAAAACTGGAGCATATTTTACCAATGGGACCTCACTAAAGAGAGGTACTGGGGCTTCCCTGGTGGCGCAGTGGTTGAGAGTCTGCCTGCCGATGCAGAGGACATGGGTTTGTGCCCCGGTCCGGGAAGATCCCACATGCCACGGAGAGGCTGGGCCTGTGGGCCATGGCCACTGAACCTGCATGTCTGGAGCCTGTGCTCCACAACGGGAGAGGCCACAGCAGTGAGAGGCCCACGTACCACAAAAAAAAAAAAAAGAAAGAAAAAGAAGAGATGTACTGTACACATCAGAATGATAATTTGAGATACGAGTATTAAGATTTGCCTCTTTTAGTATGTGTAGCATACTTCAGTAATCTTTAAAGTCACTTATGTTTCCATATAACAGGAACAAATAAAAAATAAAACTTGAAAATGATATCATTTTCAATAGTGCAATCAATATAGGCTATCTAGGAATACATCTAACAAAAGGTGCATAATTCATAGGCTATTATAAAACATGATTAAAAGACTTCAGCTCTTAAATAAACATGGGAATCAATCTAAACAAGCAACTGTAAAACTGTTAAAAAACTGACAATTATACTGATGATGATGTTTAATTTATACTTTAAAAAAATCAAGGGACAATTAATCTTAGACTCCACTAGCATATAAATAAGGAGGGGATGATTGAAATAATATTTTCTGGGGCATTGTGATTGTTCTGAAGAATGGGGAAGGGAAAATATTCATTATTTTTAGAGTTATTAAAGATAAATATTTAAACACATAAGGTAAACGTTAAAAATAGCATGTATCTTTCAAAACTTATAGAAGAAAAGGTTACAAGAAAGAAGAAGAAAAAGTCTAAACAAAGAAAAAGGGTCAAAGAAAAATCAAACTAAATAAAAAGGGCAAAGTATGAGAATACAAATAAATCTAAATGTATCTAAATGTATCAGAAATCACAATCAATATAAATGAACTATTAATGTAAATCATTACATTAACAGTTTAAAGGAGCAAAACTGTGATTATTCCAAAAGATTCAAAATGAAAAATAAATGAAAGTGCATGATAAAATTCAGCAATCATTCATGGTCAAAATTTATAGCAACTAAAAACTAAAGGAAATATATTTAAACTAAAAAAAAGGTCTACAAAAATCCTACAGCAAATCCGACCATATTGAAGTATTAAAATAATTATCTTTATATTCAACAATAAGACCCAAATGCTCACTGGGACCATTTCATTTCAAAATTGTACTAGTCAGCTTAGCCATCACAATAAGAATAGAAAAAGGAATAAAAGGTGTAAGGGTTAGAGATGAAGAAACAAAAATGTAGTTTTTTGCTGATTACCTACCTAGAAAATCCAACTAAATTCATCTATTCTTAAACTTAATAAAGCAGTTGGTAAAATTGCTATATGTAAGATCAAGCTAAGTTAACTTTGTACTTGAGCATATGAAGAAACTGGAATTCTCCTTCTTTGCTGAGTAAAGAGTAAAATTTTACAACCATTCTGACAAACTATTTCCCTTCATCTACCAAGCTAAATACATGTAAACTCTGTAACCCAGAAGTTTCCCTTCAACACATACAGGTATAATTAAGGTATAATTAAGGGAAATAAGTGCTTATGTTCCTCAAAAGATATACAAGAATGTTTTTAGCTGCTTTATTCATAATATAAAAAACTGAAGGAGAGGAACCAAGATGGCGGAGTAGAAGGACGTGCTCTCACCCCCTCTTGTGAGAACACCAGAATCACAACTAGCTGCTGGACAATCATCGACAGGAAGACACTGGAACGCACCAAAGATACCCCACATCCAAAGACATAGGAGAAGCCACAATGAGGCGGTAGGAGGGGCTCAATCACAGTAAAATCAAATCCCATAACTGCTGGGTGGGTGACTCACAGACTGGCGAACACTTATACCACAGAAGTCCACCCACTGGAGTGAAGGTTCTGAGCCCCACGTCAGGCTTCCCAACCTGGGGGTCCAGAAACGGGTGGAGGAATTCCTAGAGAATCAGACTTTGAAGCCTAGTGGGATTTCATTGCAAGACTTCGACAGGACTGGGGGAAACAGAGACTCCACTCTTGGAGGGCACACACAAAGTAGTGTGTGCATCGGGGCCCAGGGGAAGGAGCAATGACCCCAGGGGAGACTGAAACAGACCTACCTGCTAGTGTTGGAGGGTCGCCTGCAGAGGCAGGGGGTGGCTGTGTCTCACCGTGAGGACAAGGACACTGGCAGCAGAAGTTCTGGGATGTACTCCTTGGCATGAGCCCTCCCAGAGTCTGTCATTGGCCCCACCAAAGAGCCCGGGTAGGCTCCAGGGTTGCGTTGCCTCAGGCCAAACAACCAACAAGGAGGGAACCCAGGCCCACCCATCAACAGTCAAGAGGATTAAAGTATTACTGAGCTCTGCCCACCAGAGCAACAGTCAGCTCTACCCACCACCAGTCCCTCCCATCAGGAAACTTACACAAGCCTCTTAGGTAGCCTCATCCACCAGAGGGCAGACAGCAGAAGCAAGAACTACAGTCCTGCAGCCTGTGGAACAAAAACCACATTCACAGAAAGATAGAAAAGATGAAAAGGCAGAGGGCTATGTACCAGATGAAGGAACAAGATAAAAGCCCAGAAAAATAACTAAGTGAAGTGGAGATAGGCAACCTTCCAGAAAAAGAATTCAGGATAATGATAGTGAAGATGATCCAGGACCTTAGAAAAAGAATGGAGGCAAAGATTGAGAAGATGCAAGATATGTTTAACAAAGACCTAGAAGAATTAAAGAACAAATAAACAGAAATGAACAATACAATAACTGAAATGAAAACTACACTAGAAGGAATCAATAGAATAACTGAGGCAGAAGAACGGATAAGTGACTTCCGGGAAGTCTCTTGGAAGACAGAATGGTGGAATTCACTGCTGCAGAACAGAATAAAGAAAAAAGAAAGAAAAGAAGTGAAGACAGCCTAAGAGACCTCTGAGACAACATTAAACACAACAACATTTGCATTATAGGGGTCCCAGAAGGAGAAGAGAGAGAGAAAGGACCCGAGAAAATATTTGAAGAGATTACAGTCAGAAACTTCCATCGGGCTTCCCTGGTGGCGCAGTGCTTGAGAGTCCGCCTGCCGATGCAGGAGACACGGGTTTGTGCCCCAGTCCGGGAAGATCCCACGTGCCGCGGAGCGGCTGGGCCCGTGAGCCATGGTTGCTGAGCCTACGCATCCAGAGCCTGTGCTCCACAACGGGAGAGGCCACAACAGGGAGAGGCCCGTGTACCGCAAAAAAAAAAAAAAAACTTCCCTAACGTGGGAAAGGAAATAGCCACCCAAGTCCAGGAAGTGCAGCGAGTCCCATACAGGATAAACCCAAGGAGAAACACACCGAGACCCATAGTAATCAAATTGGCAAAAATTAAAGACAAAGGAAAATTATTGAAAGCAGCAAGGGAAAACCGAAAAATAACATAAAAGGGAACTCCCATAAGGTTAACAGCTGATTTCTCAGCAGAAACTCTACAAGCCAGAAGGGAGTGGAATGATATACTTAAAGTGATGAAAAGGAAGAACCTACAACAAAGATTACTCTACCCGGCAAGGATCTCATTGAGATTCGATGGAGAAATCAAACGAAAGCTGGAGTAGCAATACTCATATCAGATAAAATAGACTTTAAAATAAAGAATGTTACAATAGACGAGGAAGGACACTACATAATGATCAAGGGATCAATCCAAGTAGAAGACATAACAATTATAAGTATATATGCACCCAACATAGGAGCACCTCAATACATAAGGCAAATGCTAACAGCTATAAAAGAGAAAATGGACAGTAACACAATAGTAGTGCGGGAGTTTAACACCTCACTTACACCAATGGACAGATCATCCAAAATGAAAATAAATAAGGAAACAGAAGCTTTAAATGACACAGTACACCAGATAGATTTAATTGATATTTATAGGACATTCCATCCAAAAACAGCAGATTACACTTTCTTCTCAAGTGTGCACGGAACATTCTCCAGGATAGATCACATCTTGGGTCACAAATCAAGCCTCAGTAAATTTAAGAAAATTAAAATCGTATCAAGCATCTTTTCTGACAACAACGTTATGAGATTAGAAATGAATTACAGGGAAAAACACGTAACAAAACACAAACACATGGAGGCTAAACGATACATTACTAAATAACCAAGAGATCACTGAAGAAATCAAAGAGGAAATCAAAAAATATCTAGAGACAAATGACAATGAAAACACGACGGTCCAAAACCTATGGGATGCAGCAAAAGCAGTTCTAAGAGGGATGTTTATAGCTATACGAGACTACCTCAAGAAACAAGAAAAATCTCAAATAAACAATTTAAACTTACACCTAAAGGAACTAGAGAAAGAAGAACAAACAAAACCCAAAGTTAGCAGAAGGAAGGAAATCATAAAGATCAGAGCAAAAATGAATGAAATAGAAACAAGGAAAACAATAGCAAAGATCAATAAAACTAAAAGCTGGTTCTTTGGGAATATAAACAAAATTGATAAACCATTAGCCAGACTCATCAAGAAAAAGAGGGAGAGGACTCAATAAATTTAGAAATGATAAAGGAGAAGATAAAATAGACACCGCAGAAATACAAAGCATCCTAAGAGACTACTAAAAGGAACTCTATGCCAACAAAATGGACAACCTGGAAGAAATGGATAAATTCTTAGAAAGGTATAACCTTCCAAGACTGAACCAGGAAGAAAGAGAAAATATGAACAGACCAATCACAAGGAATGAAATTGAAACTGTGATTAAAAATCTTCCAACAAACAAAAGTCCAGGACCAGATGGCTTCACAGGTGAATTCTATCAAACATTTAGAGGAGAGCTAACACCCATCCTTCTCAAACTCTTCCAAAAAATTGCAAAGGAAGGAACACTCACTTTTCATGAGCTTATTTGCAATTTATAAATCTTGTCCGGTGAATTAAGTGTTCAAATATTTTACTCATTTCTAATGAATTTGTCTTTTCATTATTGATTTGTAAGAGGTCTTTATATATTGTGGATGCAAGTTCCATTATCAGATATATGTTTTGAAAATATTTCTCCATCTTTGGATTACCTATGTAAGTGTCACTTTTAAGGAGGAATTTTAAAAAATTTTGATAAAGTGCAGTTTAACAGTTTCCTCCTTTGTGGTTCATAGTTTTTGCATCTTACCTAAGAAATCTTAGTCTAACATAAAGTCAGGTTTTCTCCTAGAAGTTTTAATCTTTTCCATTAACATCTATGATGCATTTTGAGTGGATATTTGTGTTTGGTGTGAGATTTGAGTCTTGTGTTTTGCCTGTGATACCCAGCTACTCTAGTGTGACTTATTGAAAAGACTATCGTTTTCCCCATTAAATTGCCTCAATGCCTTTTCCAAAAATCAATTAACCCGACATTTATGGGTTGATATCTGGAATTTCTATTGTGTTCCATCGATTTGTATGTCTATTCTTACTCTAAACACATTCTTGACAAATGTAGCTGTGTAATAAAATCTGACACTATGGAGAATAGGTCCTCCACTTTTGCTCTTCCTCTTTGAAATTGTGTTGGCTATCCTAGTTTGTTTCTTTGTTTGTGTGGTATGCGGGCCTCTCACTGTTGTGGCCTCTCCCATTGTGGAGCACAGGCTCCGGACGCACAGGCTCAGCGGCCATGGCTCACGGGCCCAGCCGCTCCGCGGCATGTGGGATCTTGCCAGACCGGGGCACGAACCCGTGTCCCCTGCATCGGCAGGCAGACTCTCAACCACTGCACCACCAGGGAAGCCCCCTTTTTTTTTTTTTTTTTTTTTTACATTTCTATATATTTTAGAATCTTCTCCAATTTCTACAAAAAAGCTGCCTAGGATTTTGAATGGGGTTGCAATGCATCTACAGATAACTCAAAGCAGAACAATAGCTAGCCTTTAATCCATGAATATGGTATGTGTCTCTATTGATTTATGTCTTCCTTAATCTTTCTGAGCAAAATTTTGTAGCCTCTGGCATACAAGTCTTGCACATATCTCGTTAAATTTATCTTGAAGTATTTCACATTTTTGATGCTATTATAAATGGTACTTAAATTTTTTAATTTCCAATAACTCTTTTGCTAAAATACAGACATTCAGTTAATTTTAAATTTTTAATTTTCTTGTTTTTATGTACCGTCACTTATTCCTTTTCTTTTTTTTACATCTTTATTGGAGTATAATTGCTTTACAATGGTGTGTTAGTTTCTGCTTTATAACAAAGTGAATCAGTTATACATATACATATGTGCCCATATCTCTTCCCTCTTGCGTCTCCCTCCCTGCCTCCCTCCCTATCCCACCCCTCTAGGTGGTCACAAAGCACTGAGCTGATATCCCTGGGCTATGCGGCTGCTTCCCTCTAGCTCTCTATTTTACATTTGGTAGTGTATATATGTCCATGCCACTCTCTTGCTTTGTCACAGCTTACCCTTCCCCCTCCCCATATCCTCAAGTCCGTTCTCTAGTAGGTCTGTGTCTTTATTCCTGTCTTACACCTAGGTTCTTCATGACATTCTTTTTTCTTAAATTCCATATATATGTGTTAGCATACGGTATTTGTTTTTCTCTTTCTGACTTACTTCACTCTGTATGACAGACTCTAGGTCAATCAACCTCATTACAAACAGCTCAATTTCGTTTCTTTTTATGACGGAGTAATATTCCATTCTATATACGTGCCACATCTTCTTTATCCATTCATCCGATGATGGACACTTAGGTTGTTTCCATCTCCGGGCTATTGTAAATAGAGCTGCAGTGAACATTTTGGTACATGACTCTTTTTGAATTATGGTTTTCTCAGGGTGTATGCCCAGTAGTGGGATTGCTGGGTCATATGGTAGTTCTATTTGTAGTTTTTTAAGGAACCTCCATACTGTTCTCCATAGTGGCTGTACCAATTCACATTCCCACCAGCATTGCAAGAGTGTTCCCTTTTCTCCACACCCTCTCCAGCATTTATTGTTTCTAGATTTTTTGATGATGGCCATTCTGACTGGTGTGAGATGATATCTCATTGTAGTTTTGATTTGCATTTCTCTAATGATTAATGATGTTGAGCATTTTTTCACATGTTTTATGGCAGTCTGTATATCTTCTTGGAGAAATGTCTATTTAGGTCTTCTGCACATTTTTGGATTGGGTTGTTTGTTTTTTTGTTACTGAGCTGCATGAGCTGCTTATAAATTTTTGAGATTAATCCTTTGTCACTTGCTTCATTTGCAAATATTTTCTCCCATTCTGAGGGTTTTCTTTTGGTCCTGTTTATGGTTTCCTATGCTGTGCAAAAGCTTTGAAGTTTCATTAGGTCCCATTTATTTATTTTTGTTTTTATTTCCATTTCTCTAGGAAGTGGGTCAAAAAGGATCTTGTTGTGATTTATGTCGTAGAGGGTTCTGCCTATGTTCTCCTCTAAGAGTTTGATAGTTTCTGGCCTTACACATAGGTCTTTAATCCATTTTGAGCTTATTTTTCTATATAGTGTCAGGGAGTGATCTAATCTCATACTTTTACATGTACCTGTCCAGTTTTCCCAGCACCACTTATTGAAGAGGCTGTCCTTTCTCCACTGTACATTCCTGCCTTCCTTATCAAAGATAACTTGACCGTATGTGCATGGGTTTATCTCTGGGCCTTCTCTCCTGTTCCATTGATCTATCTTTCTGTTTTTTTGCCAGTACCATACTGTCTTGATTACTCTAGCTTTGTAGTATAGTCTGAAGTTAGGGAGCCTGATTCCTCCAGCTTCGTTTTTCATTCTCAAGATTGCTTTGGCTATTTGGGGTCTTTGGTGTTTCCGTATAAATTGTGAATTTTTTTGTTCTAGTTCTGTGAGAAATGCCAGTGGTAGATTGATAGGAATTGCATTGAATCTGTAGATTGCTTTGGGTAGTAGAGTCATTTTCACAATGTTGATTTTTCCAATCCAAGAACATGGTATATCTCTCCACCTGTTTGTATCATCTTTAGTTTCTTTTATCAGTGTCATAATTTTCTGCATACAGGTCTTTTGTCTCCTTAGGTAGGTTTATTCCTAGATATTTTATTCTTTTTGTTACAGTGGTAAATGGGAGTGTTTTCTTGATTTCACTTTCAGATTTTTCATCATTAGTGTATACGAATGCGAGAGATTTCTGCATTAATTTTGTATCCTGCTACTTTACCAAATTCATTGATTAGTTCTAGTAGTTTTCTGGTAGCATCTTTAGGGTTCTCTATGTATAGTATCATGTCATCTGCAAACAGTGACAGCTTTACTTCTTCTTTTACGATTTGGATTCCTTTTATTTCCTTTTCTTCTCTGATTGCTGTGGCTAAAACTTCCAAAACTATGTTGAATAAGAGTGGTGAGAGTGGGCAACGTTGTCTTGTTCCTGATCTTAGTGGAAATGCTTTCTGTTTTTCACCATTGAGGACAATGTTGGCTGTGGGTTTGTCATATATGGCCTTTATTATGTTGAGGAAAGTTCTCTCTATGCCTACTTTCTGCAGGGTTTTTATCATAAATTGGTGTTGAATTTTGTTGAAAGCTTTCTCTGCGTCTATTGAGATGATCATATGGTTTTTCTCCTTCAATTTGTTAATATGGTGTATCACATTGATTGATTTGCGTATATTGAGGAACCCTTGCATTCCTGGAATAAACCCCACTTGATCATGGTGTATGATCCTTGTAATGTGCTGTTGGATTCTGTTTGCTAGTATTTTGTTGAGGATTTTTGCATGTATGTTCATCAGTGATATTGGCCTGTAGTTTTCTTTCCTTGTGACATCCTTGTCTGGTTTTGGTATCAGAGTGATGGTGGCCTCGTAGAATGAGTTTGGGAGTGTCCTCCCTCTGCTATATTTTGGAAGAGTTTGAGAAGGATAGGTGTTAGCTCTTCTCTAAATGTTTGATAGAATACGCCTGTGAAACAGTCTGGTCCTGGGCTTTTGTTTGTTGGAAGATTTTTAATCACATTTTCAATTTCAGTGCTTGTGATTGGTCTGTTCATATTTTCTATTTCTTCCTGATTCAGTCTTGGCTGGTTGTGCATTTCTAAGAATTTGTCCATTTCTTCCAGGTTGTCCATTTTATTGGCATAGAGTTGCTTGTAGTAATCTCTCATGAGCTTTTGTATTTCTGCAGTGTCAGTTGTTACTTCTCCTTTTTCATTTCTAATTCTATTGATTTGAGTCTTCTCCCCTTTTTCTTTGATGAGTCTGGCTAATGGTTTATTAATTTTGTTTATCTTCACAAAGAACCAGTTTTTAGTTTTATTGATATTTGCTATTGTTTCCTTCATTTCTTTTTCATTTATTTCTGATCTGATTTTTATGATTTCTTTCCTTCTGCTAACTTTGGGGTTATTTTGTTCTTCTTTCTCTAATTTCTTTAGGTGCAACGTTAGGTTGTTTATTCGAGATGTTTCTTGTTTCTAAAGGTAGGATTGTATTGCTATAAACTTCCCTCTTAGACCTGCTTTTGCTGTATCCCATAGGTTTTGGGTCATTGTGTCTCCATTGTCATTTGTTTCTAGGTATTTTTTGATTTCCTCTTTGATTTCTTCAGTGATCACTTTGTTATTAAGTAGTGTATTGTTTAGCCTCCATGTGTTTGTAGTTTTTACAGATCTTTTCCTGTAATTGATATCTAGTCTCATAGCGTTGTGGTCGGAAAAGATACTTGATACAATTTCAATTTTCTTAAATTTACCAAGGGTTGATTTGTGACCCAAGATATGATCTATTCTGGAGAATGTACCATGAGCACTTGAGAAAAATGTGTATTGTGTTGTTTTTGGATGGAATGTCCTATAAATATCAATTAAGTCCATCTTGTTTAATGTATCATTTAAAGCTTGTGTTTCCTTATTTATTTTCATTTTGGATGATCTGTCCATTGGTGAAAGTGGGCTGTTAAAGTCCCCTACTATGAGTGTGTTACTGTCAATTTCCCCTTTTATGGCTGTTAGTATTTGCCTTATGTATTGAGGTGCTCCTATGTTGGGTGCATAAATATTTACAATTGTTATATCTTCTTCTTGGATCGATCCCTTGATCATTATGTAGTGTCCTTCTTTGTCTGTTCTAATAGTCTTTATTTTAAAGTCTATTTTGTCTTATATGAGAATTGCTACTCCAGCTTTCTTTTGGTTTCCATTTGCATGGAATATCTTTTTCCATCCCCTTACTGTCAGTCTGTATGTGTCTCTAGGTCTGAAGATGGTCTCTTGTCGACAGCATATATATGGGTCTTGCTTTTGTATCCATTCAGCTAATCTGTGTCTTTTGGTGGGAGCATTTAGTCCATTTACATTTAAGGTAATTATCGATATGTATGTTCCTATTCCCATTTTCTTAATGGTTTTGGGTTCGTTACTGTAGGTCTTTTCCTTCTCTTGTGTTTCTTGCCTAGAGAATTTCCTTTAGCACTTGTTGTAAAGCTGGTTTGGTGGTGCTGAACTCTCTCAGCTTTTGCTTTTCTGTAAAGGTTTTAACTTCTCCATCAAATCTAAATGAGGTCCTTGCTGGGTAGAGTAGTCTTGGTTGTAGGTTTTTCTCCTTCATCACTTTAAATATGTCCTGCCATTCCCTTCTGGCTTACAGAGTTTCTGCTGAAAGATCAGCTGTTAACCTTATGGGGATTCCCTTGTGTGTTATTTGTTGTTTTTCCCTTGCTGCTTTTAATATGTTTTCTTTGTATTTAATTTTTGACAGTTTGATTAATGTGTGTCTTGGCGTGTTTCTCCTTGGATTTATCCTGTATGAGACTCTCTGTGCTTCCTGGACTTGATTAACTATTTCCTTTCCCATATTAGGGAAGTTTTCAACTATAATCTCTTCAAATATTTTCTCAGTCCCTTTCTTTGTCTCTTCTTCTTCTGGAACCCCTATGATTCAAATGTTGGTGCGTTTAATGTTGTCCCAGAGGTCTCTGAGACTGTCCTCAGTTGTTTTCATTCTTTTTTCTTTATTCTGCTCTGCAGTAGTTATTTCCACTATTTTATCTTCCAGGTCACTTATCCGTTCTTCTGCCTCGGTTATTCTGCAATTGATCCCATCTAGAGTATTTTTAATTTCATTTATTGTGTTGTTCATCATTGCTTGTTTCATCTTTAGTTCTTGTAGGTCCTTGTTAAATGTTTCTTGCATTTTGTCTATTCTATTTCCAAGATTTTGGATCATCTTTACTATCATTATTCTGAATTCTTTGTCAGGTAGACTGCCTATTTCCTCTTCATTTTTTAGATCTCGTGGGTTTTTATCTTGCTCCTTCATCTGCTGTGTTTTTCTGTCTTCTCATTTTGCTTATCTTACTGTGTTTGGGGTCTCCTTTTTGCAGGCTGCAGGTTTGTATTTCCTGTTGTTTTCCGTGTCCACCCCCAGTGGCTAACGTTGGTTCAGTGGGTTGTGTAGGCTTCCTGGTGGAGGTGACTAGTGCCTATGTTCTGGTGGATGAGGCTGGATCTTGTCTTTCTGGTGGGCAGGTCCACGTCTGGTGGTGTGTTTTGGGGTGTCTGTGGACTTATTATGATTTTAGGCAGCCTCTCTGCTAATGGGCGGGGTTGTGTTCCTGTCTTGCTAGTTGTTTGGCATAGGGTGTCCAGCACTGTAGCTTGCTGGTTGTTGAGTGAAGCTGGGTGCTGGGGTTGAGATGGAGATCTCTGGGAGATTTTCACCGTTTGATATTATGTGGAGCTGGGAGGTCTCTTGTGGACCAGTGTCCTGAAGTTGGCTCTCCCACCTCAGAGGCACAGCACTGACTCCTGGCTGCAGCACCAAGATCCTTTCATCCACACAGCTCAGAATAAAAGGGAGAAAAAGTAGAAAGGAGGAAAGAAAGAAAGAAGGAAGGAAGGGAAGAAAGAAAGGAGGTAGGGAGGGAGGAAGGAGGGAAGGAAGGAAAGAAAGAAGATAACATAAAGTTATTAAAATAAAAAATAATTATTAAGAAAAAGATTTCTTTTTAAATGAAAAAACAAAACAAAAAAAACGGACGGATATGACCCTATGACAAATGGTGGAAGCAAAGCTATACAGACAAAGTCTCACACAGAAGCATACACATACACACTCACAAAAAGAGGAAAAGGGGAAAAAATCATAAATCTTGCTCTCAAAGTCCACCTCCGCAGTTTGGGATGATTCGTTGTCTATTCATGTATTCCACAGATGCAGGTACATCAAGTTGATTGTGGAGCTTTAATCCGCTACTTCTGAGGCTGCTGGGAGAGATTTCCCTTTCTCTTCTTTGTTCTCACATCTCCCGGGGCTCAGCTTTGGATTGGGCCCCGCCTCTGTGTGTAGGTCGCCGGAGGGCGTCTGTTCTTCGCTCAGACAGGACGGGGTTAAAGGAGCAGCTGCTTCGGGGACTCCGGCTCACTCAGGCCGGGGGGAGGGAGGGGTACGGATGCGGGGCGAGCCTGCGGCGGCAGAGGCCTGTGGGACGTTGCACCAGCCTGAGGCGCGCTATTCGTTTTCCCCGGGGAAGTTGTCCCTGGATCCCGGGACTCTGGCAGTGGCGGGCTGCACAGGCTCCCCGGAAGTGGGGTGTGGGTAGTGACCTGTGCTCGCACACAGGCTTCTTGGTGGCGGCAGCAGCAGCCTTAGCATCTCCTGCCCGTCTCTGGGGTCTGTGCTTTTAGCCGCGGCTCGCGCCCGTCTCTGGAGGTCCTTTAAGCAGCGCTCTCAATCCCCTCTCCTCGCGCACCAGGAAACAAAGAGGGAAGAAAAAGTCTCTTGCCTCTTCGTCATGTCCAGACTTTTCCTCGGACTCCCTCTCAGCTAGCCGTGGTGCACTAACCCCCTGCAGGCTGTGTTCACGCCGCCAACCCCAGTCCTCTCCCTGTGCTCTGACCGAAGCCCGAGCCTCAGCTCCCAGCCCTGCCCGCCCCGGCGGGTGAGCGGAGAAGCCTTTCGGGCTGGTGAGTCCCGGTCGGCCCTGATCCTCTGTGCGGGAATCTCCCCGCTTTGCCCTCCGCACCCCTGTTGCTGCGCTCTCCTCCGCAGCTCCGAAGCTTCCCCCCTCTGCCACCCGCAATCTCCGCCCGCGAAGGGGCTTCCTAGTGTGTGGAAACCTTTCCTCCTTCACAGCTCCCTCCCACTGGTGCAGGTCCCGTCCCTATTCTTTTGTCTCTGTTTATTCCTTTTTCTTTTGCCTTACCCAGGTAGCTGGGGACTTTCTTGCCTTTTGGGAGGTCTGACGTGTTTTGCCAGCGTTCAGTAGGTGTCCTGTAGGAGTCGTTCCACGTGTGGATGTATTTCTGGTGTATCTGTGGAGAGGAAGGTGATCTCCGCGTCTTAATCTTCCGCCACTTCCCTTTTCTTCTCCTTATTCCTTCTTTGATATTCTTCCTTTCCTTATTAAGATTTGAGTTTCTGACCTGTATTATTTTCCTTATCTCTAAAGAACTTCCTTTAACAGTTCTTACAAGACTGGTCTACAGGGAACAAATTCCCTCCATTTTTGTTTGAGAAACTTTTTTTTTTTTTTTTGGCTGATGCCTCACGGCATGCAGATTAACTCCCCAACCAGGAATTGAACCCACTCCCCCTGCAGTGGAAGCACAGAGTGTTAACCACTGGACCACCAGGGAAGTCCTAACATTCAGTTAATTTTATGTATAGATCTTGTCTCCTGGGACCTCGCTAAACTTATTGGTTCCAGTAGCTTTATTGTAGCTTCTTTTGTATTTTCTACATAGAAATCATGTCATCTATAAAGACAGTGTTACTTTTTTCTTTCTAATCTGAATGTATTTGTTTTTTCTTGTGTTGCTGTACTGGCAAAAATACCTCAGTAAATTGCTGAAAAGAAATAAGAGCAAACATCTAGTCAGAGAGAAAGCAGTCATTCTTTCAGCATTGAAATGTTAGCTGTTAGTGTGGGTTTTTGTTTTTAATCAATGCCTTTTATCAGATTAAAGGTGTTCTCTTTTATTCTTAGTTTGCTAAAAGTTTTTACTGTGAATGAGTGTTGACTTTGTTCAAATGCTTTTTCTGGTTCTACTGAGATGATCATATTTTTTTTCTTTTTTTAATCTGTTAAAATGGTGAATTACATTGATTTTCAAAAGCTAGAGTAACTTTGCAGTTCTGGGTTATATCTTTCTTAGCATAATATATTATCCTTTTTATATAGTGCTAGATTCAAATTGCTAAAATTTTCTTAGAGACTGTTACATATATTTTCATAATAAATTTTGGTCAGTAGTGTTCTATCTATTCTGATAATGTCATCTAGTTTTGGTATCATGTTAACTTGGCCTGATAGAATGAGTTAGAAAATATTCCCTTTGCTTCTATTTTTCCGGAAAATTGTGGGTAGAATTTGTGCTGTATTTCCTTAAATTTTTTTTTTTTAGAATTAAACGATGAAGTCGTCTCAGTCTGGAGTTTTCATCATGGAAAGGTTTTTAATCACCAGTTCAATTTTCTTTATAGATATAGGAATATTACCTAAATCTTCTTGAGTGAGTTCTGATAGTTTATATCTTTAAAGCAATTTGTACATTTCATCTAGGTTGTTAAATTTATGGGTAAAAAGTTACTCATAACAATTTCTGTAGTGATGCCCTCGCCTCCATTCCTGATATTGATAATCTGTGTAATTCTTTTTTCTCAATTAGGCTGTCTGGAGTCTCATAAGTTTTATTGATCTTCTCATAGAATTGCCATTTGGTTGCATTGATTTTTCTCCGTTACTTTTCTGTTATCTTTTTCATTGATTTTTGTTCTTCATTGCTTTTTCCCTTTTTATTCTTACTTTAGATTTAATTTTTTTCAAGGTTGAAGCTTAAATCATTGTTTGAGACCTTTCTTATTTTCTGGCAAAAATACCCATAATATAAGGCTATATATAATGCCATAACCTTCCTTTTAAGCATGTTTAGCAACATCATTCAAGTTTTTTATGTCATGTTTTCATTTTCATTCAATATAAAATATTGTATAATTTTCCTTGCTATTTCTCCTTTAACTCGTGGATTATTTAATATTTGGAGATTTTTAAAATACCTTTCTGCTACTGATTTCTAATTTAATTCTGTTATGATCAGAGAAAATACTCCATGCATTTACCATATCTGTGTGCAGCACCCTCCTGTGACACGTTGCCCTAAAAAGTGTGCCTTTGCTTCCCTGAACTTTGAACTCTGTCTCCTCAACTCAGAGAGATAGCTGGCCTCAGTTTGAGTGTCCCTTCCCTTCACTGTGGTCTGGAAACTCTCCCAGACAGTAACCACAGACATTTGTTGGGCACACCTCATTTGTTTTTACTCTCTCAGCAATCACTTTCCTGTGTTGTGCATTGTACAATGTCTGAAAACCATTGTTTCATATATTTTGTCTATTTTCCCAGTTGTTTTAAGAGGAAGGGTAAATCTGGTCTCTTTTATTCTATCATTACCAGAAGCAAGCCATAAACTGTTTAAAGTCAATTGTGTTTCCTCAAAACAGCAACAAACAGAAAATGTAACTTTAAAATGATACCTTTTTCGGTAGCAGAGATAAGGTACCCAGAATATATTTAACAAAAGATGTGCAATTTGTAGAATATTATTAACTATGCTAAAAATAAATTATTTAATACCTAAATGAATGGATAGAAATATAATGTTAATGGATAGGAAGACTCAATCACATAAATTTATCTGTAGATCAAGGTAATACCAATGAAAAAAATTTTCAGCTTTATTGAGGTATGATTGACATATAACATGTAAGTTTAAGGTGTACAATATGTGCATTTGATATATTGAAAAATGATTACCATGATAGCATTTCCTTTGCTGTGCAGATGCTTTTTAGTTCTGTGTAGTCCCACTTGTTTTTTTGCTTTTGTTGCCTGTGCTTTTGGTTTCAAATCCAAGACCCATGTCAAGGAGCTTACCCTCTTTTCTTCTAGGAGTTTTATGGTTGTAGGATTTTCGTTCAAGCCTTTAATGCATTTGACTTGATCCCTGTGTATGGTGTAAGATAGGGGTCCAGTTTCATTCTTTTGCATGTGGCTGTCCAGTTTTCCCACCACCATTTATTGAAGAGTTTATCCTTTCCCCATTGTATATTCTTGGCTCCTCTGTCATGAATTAGTTGACCATATATGCATGGGTTTATGTCTGGGCTCTCTATTCTGTTTAATTGATCTATGTGTCTGTTTTAATGCCAGTACCATTCTCTTTTGATTACTGTAGCTTTGTAATACAGTTTGAAATCAAGAAGTGTGATGCCTTCAGCTTTGTTCTTCTTTCTCAAGATTGCTTTTGCTGTGCAGGGTCTTTTGTGGTTCCATACAAACTTTAGGATCCTATTTCTGTGAAAAATGCTATTGGAATTTTGATAGAGGTTGCATTGGATCTGTAGATGGCTTTGGGGAGTATAGACATCTTAGCAATTTTAATTCTTCCAATCCATGAGCACAGAATATCTTTCCATTTATTTGTGTCTTCTTCAATTTCTCTTATCAATGTCTTACCGTTTTCTCTTTCTGATAGTTTGTTGTTAGTGTATAGAAATATAACTGATTTTTATATATTGATTTTGTATACTGCAACTTTACTGAATTTTCAAATTTGTTCTAACCATTTTTTGGTGGAATCTTCAGAGTTTTCTGTATATAATATCATATCATATAAAATAGAGGTAGTTTTACTTCTTTCTTTCCAATTTGGCTGCCTTTTATTTTTCTTGTGTAATTGCTCTGACTAGGACTTCCAATACTATGTTGAATAAAAGTGGGGAGAGTGGGCATCCTTATCTTGTTTTTGATTTCAGAGGAAAAGCTTTGAGCTTTTTACCGTTGAGTATGATGATAGTTGTGCGCTTGTCATATATGGTCTTTATTATATTGAGGTATATTCTCTCTATATCCAGTTTGTTGAGTATTTTTATCATGCAAGGATGTTGAATTTTGTCAGATGGTTTTTCTGCATTTATTGAGATGATCATATGAGTTTTATTCTTTATTTTGTTAAAGTGATGTATCACAATAATTGATTTGTAGATGTTGAATCATTCGTACATCTCTAGAATAAATCCCACTTGGTCATGATGTGTGTTCCTTAAAGTACTGCTGAGTTCAATTTGCTAATACTTTGTTCAGGATTTTTGCATCTGTGTTCATCAGGGATATTGGCCTGTAATTTTCTCTTCTTGTAGTGCCCTCATCTGGTTTTGGTATCAAGATAATTTTGGCCTTGCAAGATGAGTTTGGGAATGTTCTCTCCTTTTATATTTTTTTGGAAGAGTTTGAGAAGGGTTGGTATTAATTCTTCTTTAAGTGTTTGGTACAATTTACCAGTGAAGCCATCTGGTCCTGGACCTTTCCTTGTTAGAACCAGTGAAATATATGATAGCTTTTGTTTTGTGTGGAACTTAGCAAGATGTTTATAAAATTGCATGAAAGAGCAAAAGACTAGGAATACCCAAGACACTCCTTAAGAAGAACCCTTGCCCAACCAGATATCATGATTTATATGAGTCAGATTTGCACAATCTGTTTGGATAGATTGGGTTTCTAATCCTGCCTAGATACCATTTATTTCTCTGAGCCTCAGTTTCCTCATCCATATAACAACAGTGCCCACTTCACAGGGTAATGATGAGGAATAAATAAGTTACCATGTAAAAAGTACTTGGAACAGTATCTGACATATCATACATCTCAACATGTATTAGCTATTTTATTATTATTTAGTTCTAATCATTAAGACAGCAAAGACAAAAGGATATTTGTCTATTAAGGGATAGACAAAGAGATAAACAAAACATATTCAAGAATTCGGAAAAGACTCACACACAAATGGAAATGAATAAATGACAGAGCTGACATTGCAGATCCATGGGAAAGGATGTATTATGGTGTGGTGTAATTGATTGCTTGATTATCTACGTGGAAAAAAATAAAAACGGATCCTTTCCTCACACTAAAAACAAAAACAAACCAAATGTTCATCAACTGCAGAATGTAATATGCTCCAGTCATGGGCCACTATATAAAGTGAAAATGGATGAATTACAGTTTGTCATGTACATACATATAGGAATCTCAAGAAACATAGTGCTGAGCTAAAAGTAAATCACAGAAGCACAAATATTATTTGAGGTCATTTATATAAAGTAAAAAAAAAAAAAAGCAAAGCCAAACAATGTAATGTTTATAGATATATGCACATTTGCAAAACTATGAAAAAAAACAAGAGAATCATTAAAACTTAATCCAGCGAAGCTGTCACATCAGGGTCCAAGGGGCATGTGACCAATTGGAAGCACTTAGAGGATTTCACATTCTCCAAAGCTAGTATTTTATATCTAAAGCTTGGCAATAGGTGTGTGGGTGTCCTTGTATTTTTTTTTTTATCTTTACATTTTAGTATAGATCCTTTTTATATTTGCTGTATCTCAGAATTTTTAAAAATTATCTGAGTAGTACCTAAAAATATAAATATCATTTATGTGGTATATCAATAGTTTCCCACTTCCATAAATAAGTTATATAATAAGTTATATTTGATATTTAAAATTTTTAATACTGTGTAATAAACTCTTTGCCATAACCTAAAAAAAAACCCTCTATGTTGTAAATATCCCATGAAGAGTTTTTCCAAACAGCAGATTTTCCAGGGGTTAGAATTAGGGGCCTCCTGAGGACATAAACAAAGACGTCAAGGAAACAGAAGTGAAGGAAGCCAAGGGCTGTGAAATGACGTTAAAGTATAATGGAAAATGAACCTGTATTTCACAGTTTTCTTAACTGCCCATAAGTGGGTACATTTTTCGTCTATGATATTTTTTTTTAGGGAGGAAAACAATTATCTGAATAATCCTACCTTGGATTGGAGTTGCAAAACAATCCAAAAAGAGACCTTTAGAGCCTCATCTGGTTTTAGAAATTAGAAGTGTCTAAAAACTGAGAAACACCAAATCTCTCTTTAAGATACATGCCGCTCTGTTTCTCTGCATGAATATCTGCATTGCCTCGTTTGTGAACACGGGTCTGCAGAGATATGAGGGTTATATGAGGGTTCTTGCACAGCATGGCATAAATTCTTTCTTTCATCCACTCTAAAGAGTATTCAGTGACTGGGGTGAGCTTCTTTTGCTTCATAAAACAAATGCAGACTGCTCAGTGGATCTTTATTCACTCAGAAAAAAAGTGGGACACTCTGGTATAGGAGCTTCTATAATATAATTCAGGGCAAATTTTGGAAAGTTGAGGCCAAAGCATTTTGCTAGCAAGGATTCTAAAGCCATGAGGGGAACCTCTCCCTTACTTCGAGGAGGGTGTGCTGTTCCTTTCAAGAAAAAGAGATGCTCTCTAAGGAAAAGAAAGGACAGTGGCAGGGAAGCAGAGATAGGAGACAAATTGTGAAAGGGTGGTTTAGAGTCTTTCTGAGGCAAATCCATCTCTACTTGCTCTTTACCGTTAGAGCAGTCATTTGCATTTGCCTTTGTTAAAGTAAGGAAGAGAGAAGGGAATGAAATTCCAATTCCAAGGGCTTTGCATCCTCTGTTTGCAATGTGGCTGTGTGACAGCGCAAGGGGACTTGTTGGGTCTGCTGGCAGCCATGGTTTGGCCAAACAGAAAAAAATCACATCTCTTTTCTGGTAGCAGAATGACTCTGCACATCTCCTTAGAGCCATCTTGCAAAAACAGAATTTGCATCTAGGCATTGCCCAGAGGCTACAGAAAAATGGAGAGAGGGAGAAGGTGGACCATTGTCTAGCCCTAGTTTCACAAGGAGAAATTACAGTGCCAACGTGTACAAATCTGAATATGAATAATTTTTATTGTGATAAAATATACCACTTTGACCATTTTTAAGTGTCCAGTTCTGTGGTAGTAAGTGCATTCACATTTTTGTGCAGCTATCATCACCATCCACCTCCAGAACTTTTTTATCTTTCTTAATTGAAACTCTACCCGTTCAACACTATTCCCCATTCAACCCCCTCCACAGCCCCTGGTAGTGAGTGTTCTACTTTCTTTCCCTATGTATTTGACACCCTAGGTGCCTTATATAAGTGTGATCATACAATATTTGTGCTTTTATGACTGGCTTATTTCATTTAGCATAATGTTTTCAAGGGTCACTCATGTTACAGCATATGTCAGAATTTCCTTCCTTTTTAAAGCTAATACTCCATTGTATGCATAAACCACATTTTGTTCACCTATTCATCTACCGATGGACAATTAGGTTACTTCCATCTTTTGACTACTGTGAATAATGCTGCTGTGAACATGGGTGACAATTATCTGTTCAAGTTCCTGCTGTCATTTATTTTGGGTATATATCCAGAAAGAAAATCACTGGAGCATATGGTAATTCTACATTTAATTCTTTGAGGAACCACCAATACCATTTTGCACAGTTGACTGCATCATTTCACATTCCCACCAAAAGTGCACAAGGGTTCCAATTTTTCCACATCCTTCCCAGTCCCTGTTATTTTCTGACTTGGGGGGATTTTTGTTTGTTTATTTGTAACATTCATCCGAATGGGCATGAGGTGATTTCTCACTGTGGTGTGTTTTTTTGTCTGCGTTGGGTCTTCCTTGCTGCACATGGGCTTTCTCTAGCTGCGGTGCGCGGGCTTCTCATTGCGGTGGCTTCTCGTTGCGGAGCACGGGCTCTAGGCACGCGGGCTCAGTAGTTGTGGCTCACGGACTCTAGAGCACAGGCTCAGTAGTTGTGGCTCACGGGCTTAGTTGCTCTGCGGCATGTGGGATCTTCCTGGACCAGGGCTCGAACCCGTGTCCCCTGCATTGGTAGACAGATTCTTAACCACCGCGCCACCAAGGGAAGTCCCCTCATTGTGGTTTTGATTTGCGTTTTCCTAATGATTAATGATGTTGAGCATCTTTTCATGTGCCTGCTGGCCTTGAATAAGTTTTAAAGGTGTGCAATCTTATATTCAAAGAGCCGGTTTTTAATTTCACTGTGTCTTGGTGGCTGGTTTCTTTATTACTTTTGTGTAAAATTTACTGTGGTTTGAATAAAGAGAAAAGAGAATTGTAATCTTTAAACATTTAAAAACAACATTTGTGTTGTCTTTGGTGGTGGAGCACATTTCAAAATGTTTAATGTTTAATGGATGCACTTTCTCATCATCTTGCATCAAAAGTTAATTGAATATATAGCACATTGTTAATTCATTCAGTTTTCTTATTCACATCATGATTTCTTGAACCCCTTACCACCACTAAATCAGAGCATTTTAAAGCCTATGGAAACCAGAAAGGATTTCTCTGGTATTTCAGAAAAAGCAGGAGGTATCTGTTGAACTAAAGGTCATTCTATATTTCCACAAGTGCCTGGAAGTTCTGAAATAACCTCTTCTTACTTTTTCCTTTTTTAAGATTTGGCTTTTACTAACCTGGAATATTCAACATGTTGGATGTTTTATAATAACTAAGAACATGAGCAAGATAATTTGAAATTATACACATGGAGCCCCATCACCTTTTTAAGTTACTGCAAGAATAAGCTCATGCGCTTGCCAAATAATCATTGTGTGTTGCTTGCCTCCTTCAAGTCTTCATTGGATTTATCTGGGTTTTTTTTGCTTCTCAGAACTATATAGATCTAGTTAGGATTCTTTAAAAGGAAGGTGGGCGGTGTCCTCCATCACCATTGCCTCATGTGCATCTTAGAGTAAAAGGTACTGCCCATTTGAATTACAAGTATTTTAAAACCTCACAGATAAATCTGAATACACTATTATTACCAGTAAGTCATAAGAATAACTTTTAGGTTACTCAGTGTTTTCAAGCTGTTATATTTTAAGTTATACTTTCAGTAATATCACTGAAATCCAGCCTATTAAGAAATAGCTTGTCTTTACTTTAGGATTCCACTGTTAAATATAAAATTTTAACTTGCACTTAGAGCAGATATGATTCTTAAAATGGCACATGGGAAACCAACCGTCTGTAACTACTGAATTCCAGCCTCTATCACAACCTGGCCGTCTAACACATTTTTGGACAACTTTTTCAGACTGCTTCCAAATCTACGCTTGGTTCCGATAAGTTGTTCTGCCTCCTCTGTATGGGAATGTTTTGCAGTAAAAACCAAAAAAGTTCTTCTTGGCACTGACAATTTTATAACATACCGAAGCATGTCCTAAATAACTTTAAGGTTCTTTTACAATATAGAAGTGCAGATGGGTGACATCATGGTGTAAAGCAACTTTTATTGAGCTCATAAAAAATTGTTTTTTAAAGGATTCTTAGAAATTAGAGTTGTTAAATCAAGAAATCTCTCTGTCACGTTTAACTAGGAAATTGAAGAATCTGAACATACAAGCCTTTTTCTGGAATCTTAAGCATGAAAAATTTTACAAGGTACGTTCAGACCACAGACTCAGTTATTCAGGCATTCAAACTATTCCTCTGTACATCTAGCAACCTATATAAATTAGCTATAGGTACAAAATGGCAAAGCATGGTAGAATCCAGCCGGCCAAAGTGGTGGGTGTTACTCCTGGTCCTGCTGTGTTTTGTCATTGTTAGAATCAATATTGGCTGTTCATGGAGATCATCATGAGGCTTACCTTGAGTCCCTGAATGTGATGTAAGGTCTAACTAGAGGGAGGTAATTTGAGAAATTGTTCACATCTAGATTTGGAACCAGAGCACAGTGTGCTCAGTCAGACGTAGAATGAGGCAAGGAATCCATAAAGCAGGCTTTAGTCAAGGAGATAGGAATCAGAACGATATTGTCATTCACAGACGGTTAATTGGCTGCTATAGAACAGATCAGCAAATAACAGGTAACTCTGTCACAACTGTTTTTATAAATAAAGTTTTATTGGAACACAGCCTTGCCCAATCACTCATGTTTGGTCATTGACTGCTTTCACACTCCGATAGCAAAGTTGAATAGTTCCAGCAAGGATCATATGGCTCTCAAAGCTGAAAATGTTTACCGTCTGGCCCCTTACAGAAAAAGTTTGCTGACCCGCTGCTATATAAAAGACCCTGCTGGGATACCTAACTAGTCTTCAGGAAGGACAAATAGGAAAATTCGTCATTTACATCCACAAAAATTATTACCTTTAATTCATGTGTTATTTTACAATTGTCAAAGTGCTTTCGTATTCACTATCTTACTTGATCGTTGCAACAACCCTGTGATAGAAACAGAACAGATACTAGGACACCTTTTTCAAGGTGATTTGGCTGTGAGAGGTGAAGTGACTTCTCTGTGGCGACATAGCAGATGGGGGTGTTTCTATAGGCAGGGTGAGCTCCGAAGGCAGACCAATCTTACCAAGTTGTTTTGCTTGACGTGTGGCCAGAGAACAAGAGCAGGAGGCAGGGACAGGAAAGGGCAAGACGCCTGGGAGGTGCTGGTACTCAAGCACCTGTTCTCCTCGGGAGAGCGCGGCCACCCCCTCAAGTTCCTTCTCCCCCAACCTTCTCCACGGGCTTGTTGGCGCCACCCCAGAAGCTCCTCACTCACACCTTCCAGGCGGCCGCTCTCCCACCTGCTCCCCAGTGCAGGATCTGTGCTTCCAGCCTGGAACTGCTTGACCCCCACGATTCCAGACTCGGGCACACATTCTCTGCAGGAACCTCTTGCAGCTACGGGCTTGCGGTGCATTCAGGGGTTTGGCACGACATCTAAGAGGACAGAGGCACTTTTCCCAGGTCACTGCTGTGACTAAACAAGCACTGAATGTTCACACTGACTGTGCACTGTGAATTACAGTCAGCCTTTTTTGGTGTCTAGAGCTGAGGGCAGACTCTCAGGCCAGACTGCATTCAAATCTCAGCTTCGGTACCTTCACTCTGTGAGATTTGAGGTGAGCTTCTAGGACTCTGAGTGCCATAGTTTACTCATCTGTAAAATGGGCATGAGAGCACACACCAAATCGGCCATAAACACGGTGGTCCAGAGACCAGGGATGTTCATATTTGTCCGACGAAAGTGTTGCTCAGGAAACCCTAACATCTGTCATCAGTTTTCTTCATGTTCTTCCTCTTAGGGTGACTGTGAGGGATAAATAACTTAGAACAGTGTTGTGTATATAAAAAATGCACAATAAGTATTAACAATCACTATTAACGATCATTACTCTCTCAAAGAGAGCCAGGGTCCTGTAGCAGCCTGTCGTATTTTCATCTTGGGAGGCATCTCTGTTGTCTTGGGGGACCTGTTGCCTTTAGCCTCTGAATTGGACATGCATTGTCATCTACAATTTCTCACCTGCCCAAGGGACATCCTGCAGGTTGGGATAACTCAGTCCCTGTCTACAACTCCAAGGTGCACTGGGAAGACACTAATCATTCCAACTTCTGAGGCAGTGTGGCTGCCTGGGAAGGTGGCCAGGGCCAATGCAAGTCTCCAAATCAAGGGGAAAACCCCAGTTAGACAGGACACAGAACTCTCATCACGCAAGACTTCTCTTACGGATCATGAAGAAATGAGGGAGCATATTCCCTCATGGATGATCTCAATTTCCATGTCAAAACAAAAGGAAGTTTGTTCAAAACTATAGGAGGGATTTGGGTGGTTACAAAATCAGAATTCAGGAGCTATAGCACAGGGTCAGAGCCAGGAGGAAGAGAGTTCCTGGGAAGAGCTGGGCGGTTTACCCAAGCCCCGTTCTCCAAACATCATAATGTCTCTTTCGTGAGGAATTATGTCAGCAGAATGTGGATTTTTAGGGGAGTGGGCGGAGCTAGAGGCGTCCAGATGTGAAGCTAAATAAAGATATATGTGGGGAGGGGGTCTGGGAAGAGCAAAAGTACAATGAACACTAGTGAGGAACTTTTAGTGATAATACTAAAAATGGGTCAGTAAGATGTTCTAATACTGAAAGAGTGGCTAGTTTAAAATAGGGAATGTTAGAGAAGGAAGAAAATGTCTTTCTGAAAGAGGATTATCAGTCAATTCCAGAGGTGCTGACAGTGAGATTGTGAGACTCAGGGAGAAAATCTAGAGTGCCTGGGGGGTCAAGGTCATCATCAGTACATGTAAGAAGTTTGTTACAAAGAGTCTTAAGTAGAAAGCTAACATCAAGGTCCAGAGTGTTGACCAATGCTATGATTAGGTCATTGTGGAAAACAAGTGGGAATAAAGCCCAAGAATTCAAAGTAAGCCTGAGTCCAAAAACTCAGCTAGGGAATGATCTTAGTCTGGAAGTGTTGTTAGGATCTGGAGTAGATGGACAAGTTGCCTGTTGTTCACAGGAGAGGTATTGTCTGAAATTGTCTACTGTAGATTAAAGGAGCTTTCTTGGAACAAGCTGATAGATGTGTATTCTTTTCCAGAGAAAGGGAGGGTTTGTTCTGTATGGGCTGGTCTCTACCCTGAGCTCACTCACGATTCAAACAAGAATCCTTGTGATCCAATGGCAGCTTCCTAACTTTGGAATCAAACAATGATAAAGTAACATAGACCACAAATTTTCCTCTTTCCCTTTTCTCTTTTGTGCTGGGAATCTCGGAGCCAAATTTGCTATCTGACTGAAGTGTGGAAATATATTTCCATGTTCTGACTTTTCTTCCAGCCTCTATTATTATTTATTTCTTATTTTAACTTCACATTAAGTTCCGTCTAGTAGTGTACGTATTTTGTAAGTCAACTAAGATCCTTTTCTGAAATGAGGCAAAGAGAGAAAAAAATTAGTAAAACCTCTGCTCTTAATTTCCATCTTCCATTTCTATAAGGGTTTTGTTGGGCTGGTTTGGGGTTGCATGGGCAAGCAAATGCTTCTGTGTCAGCTTTCACTTATTTTCTTGGTTTAAAGTAAACATATACCACCATTGTTAACCAGACTTTATGATGGCCTGAGGGTTTGATATACAGGAAGTGACAAAGCATCCCAGGATACTTCCAGTGAGTAGAGAGGAAAGATATCGAACCATGTGGTTTTCTTCAATGTGCTTTAAAATATTGATCTTGTGGATGAACTAATGTTGTTGATTTTTTAAAATAAATTTATTTATTTTTGGCTGCGTTGGGTCTTCATTGCTGCGTGCGAGCTTTCTCTAGTTGCGGTGAGCAGGGGCTACTCTTTGTTGCCATACGCAGGCTTCTCATTGCAGTGGCTTCTCTTGTTGCAGAGCACGGGCTCTAGGCACGTGGGCTTCAGTAGTTGTGGCACATGGGCTTAGTTGCTCCGCGGCGTGTGTGATCTTCACAGACCAGGGCTTGAACCCATGTCCCCAGCATTAGCAGGTGGATTCTTAACCACTGTGCCACCAGGGAGGCCCCCTAATGCTATTTAAATGGATGCATTTTTCCTGCAGACATGTAAAGTCTATTGTCTGAGTGACAAGGCAAGACAAGTATTACAGCTGAAACCAAGTATATTTACTGAAACTCTGATTACTTGACAAGTGAAATAGGTTTGGTGTTCTCAGACAGTTGCCCTGGAACCCCCATAAGGGGCCCACCAGGTAACCTGCTCATGACAGGTGGTCTCTAAAACTGGAAGGAGCAAACAGCCCTGCAGGTGGCCCTCCCCCCTTAGGTGCAGCAGCACCTGGAGGGCAGCCAAGAAAAGCCTGGTCTGGGCACAGGGAAGGGAGATGCCCTAGAACGGCTCCAAAGCCTGCGGAGCATCAGAGTCACTTGAGAATCTCTTTTAAAAATTTTTTGGAACCCCTCCTGGGTGTTCTCCACCATTTGAATCCACTGGGCCTGAGATGGAGGGAGCCTTAGGGATGTACTTGTATATATATATATATATATATGTGTGTGTGTGAGTGTGTATGAGTGTGTGTGTGTGTATATATATATATATATATATACACACACACACACATACATATATATTTTTTCTCAGGGGTCTCCAGAGAAACAGAACCAATAGAAAAAGATAGATAGATAAAAAATATATACATAAATAAGATGTTTGTTATATATATACACATATATATACATATATATGTGTATGTATATTTAACAGGATAGATATAAATATATATATATAAATAGGATGTATGTTTTATATATATATATATACACACACACACACATACATATATATTTTTTCTCAGGGGTCTCCAGAGAAACAGAACCAATAGAAAAAGATAGATAGATAAAAAATATATACATAAATAAGATGTTTGTTATATATATACACATATATATACATATATATGTGTATGTATATTTAACAGGATAGATATAAATATATATATATAAATAGGATGTATGTTTTATATATATATATATACACACACACACACATACATATATATTTTTTCTCAGGGGTCTCCAGAGAAACAGAACCAATAGAAAAAGATAGATAGATAAAAAATATATACATAAATAAGATGTTTGTTATATATATACACATATATATACATATATATGTGTATGTATATTTAACAGGATAGATATAAATATATATATATAAATAGGATGTATGTTTTATATATATATATATACACACACACATACATACATATGTGTGTGTATATGTTTAACAGGATAGTTAGATACAAATATACATATAAATAGGATGTATGTTATGTATATACAGATATATATACATATATATGTGTGTGCATATATGTTTAACCAGATAGATGGATAGATAGATTTAAATATATATATAAATAGGATGTATATTTTTTATATATATACACACACATATACGTATGTGTGTGTGTGTATGTGTAATATGTTTAAAGGATAGATAGATAGATAGATAGATAGATAGATAGATAGATAGATAGATGGGTCCTATTGGTTCTGTTTCTCAGGAGAACCTGACTAATGCAGTCCCCGCCTGTACAAGCAGCCTGCTCTGTAGTCGACCTTGTGTTTTCCCTCTGCTTCATAAAATGTGTCTAATTATACTGGGCTCTCCCAGAGAATGAAAGTGCACTGCAATGAGCCGTAATTCCATTCCTCAGAAATGCTTGTATCCCCGTTACACAGGTAAACCACCTGCTTCCAATGGCGTTAGGATGACATTACGCTTCTTTCCTCATCCCTGTCCTTCCAGCCGGCTGCCCAGGCTACAGTCACTGCCATGTGCCGTAGGTCTTCAGCAGCCATGTGCTTTGCACACCTCGGGGTCCAAGATATGTAGTTGTTGGTCATGGTTCTGAGGCATGATTTAAAATGTGAGCCTGGCCTTGAGAGCAGCCACTTGGCTGGTGAGTGAACTTTTCTGACTGCCTGATCCTATGTCTCAACTCCGACGTTCCCCGCTCGACTGTCTGTGATGTGGTCAGAGTCAGTTTCTTTATGAAATGTGTTCTTGAAAAAAAAGCTGACTGCTAGTGCTGATGAAGAAAATGAAGAAACCCACAGAGACCTAAGAAAGCAGTGGTTCTCAGGCAGAAGTAGAAGCTAATGTGGATAAAGTAGAGCATGGAACTATCCTATTTGGACAGAATTACAAAGAGTAAAGGGGTCACTTAAGTTTGTAGTTATACTTTCTGGTATTTAAAGAGATGGATTTTATGATAGCACAGTATTTGCAAATGTAGTGAGTAGTTCATTTTGTTGGCAGGACGCATTTCTCATGTTATCAGGGGTCTTCTCTCACGTTGCTTTCTCTCAGATCTACGGGTTGGAAATCGGGAATGTAATCTTACAGTGGTCTCTCTGGTCTGGGTCAAGGATTTGATTTTGTAGCTCTCATATTTTATAAGGCTGTACTAGACCTGTTGGGAATCATTAAAACTGTAAACTTTTAGAAGGACACAACAAGGAAATTCACATTTATTGGGTGCTATCATGTGCCAGACGGACAAGGTGCAGATTTGTCACTTTGGTTAAATTACTATCACACAATTTTATTGATGAAAAAAAAAAAAAACTTGCCCAGGGCCAGGCCCACATTTAGAATTTAGAGGTAACTTTAGGTCCAATTGATTCCAAAATCTATACTCTTTCCAGCTCATAATTCTGCCTCTGAAGAGTGCTAAGTAGCTGCGCATTAATCAACTGCAAACGGGGAATAGCACGGTATTTACACAGGGAGTGAAGTAGTGTGGTCACATATTCCCAGAACCTTTTTATAGCTCATAGAGTTTGTGTGGACCCTCCCTAAGGGAAGACAGAATAATTGAGGTTGGAAACAGCTTAACCCCAGTCATAAAAATTGCCGACATGGGAAACTAAGAGGAAAATGGTTGCCCTTAGCGGGGAAAGGGTTGTGTGCCCCTGATACAGGCTGTGTGTTCAGTTGGTGGAAGGAATGTCTTCAGCCTCAGAAAATATGACCTCTTGAACACACTTTGTTTTTATATCACTACTATTGGTCTTTCAGAAAACATGGTAATTACAAGTATTCATTTGTTCATTAGAATGAAGTCTAAACTCTTTAAAAGGTGAAATAATTTATATCTTTTCCTCAGACGCCCCCCGCACCTCACACATACACACACACACGCACACACACGCACACCACACCACATCTCACTGACACACAGCTCCCCTTATCATGAATTAGTAGGTATCCCATGGCAGCCCAAACAGGTATGGAAATTACATTCTTCTGTTTTCTCTCTATTCCACGGTTCTACACGAGTTCTGTAAACAGCAGAAGTAATTTGTAGGTGGGCATTCATTATATGGTCAGCCCTTGGAATATAATATAGAAATATGCTAAAGTAAGGAAATATTTGCTTAAACTAATGCCTGGAAACTGAATGTGGTATGCACTTCATCGTAATATAAACTGCATATCTATGGGGATATACGTATGCATATAGCTGATTCACTTTGTTATAAAGCAGAAACTAACACACCATTGTAAAGCAATTATACTCCAATAAAGATGTTAAAAAAAAAAAAAGAAAAAAACCCTGCACATCTGGCTTATTTTCATATATTGTACCTGAGTGGGTGGGGTGATATTTACATTCTTTTTCCACTTTTGAGCTGTCTGGTGTCATCCAGTCTGTGCATTCTAGGAAGTTGTGTGTGTGTGTGTGTGTCTATTTTGCATTCCCTCTTCCAGCATCTGCCGTTCACTGAGTTGCAGCATGTACCATTGCAAAACTGTCACCGGCATCTTCGAAACACACATGTACATTCCACAGGTCAAGTAACTGGGCTATGTGACTGCATGATGGCTTTTTGTTTAAAAGAAATCCAAGTGGCAAGCCCAGCACTTTCTGTCCAGCAGCATTTTATACTGTTAACTGTGGCAGCTGAAAAGTGAAGCTCAAAGGATTTTTTAGAAGCTGCTGCCCCAGCAGGTAGCATTCTGGGGTTGGTTCTTTTTATCGTTGTTTGTTTTTTTTTTTCTTCTGCTGTTTAAAATGTCCAAACCCTCTCGCTTGGCTAGACCTTTCTTTGCTAATGCAGCTTCTAAGCTGCCAACATCTAGAAGGGATGATTTAAACAGCAAACAGAAAAAAAACAGCTTAGGGGAGAAGATTTTGAAAACTGGAAGAGAAGGAAATTTGGTCAAACAGCAGCAGGTGCAAACGGCAGCCACTCCTGCCCAGCGGAAGACTTCGCCACACAAAGGTAATGTTTTAAATCAGCTGCTTTTGTCAGTTTAGGCTTAGAAACTTCTCTCTTAATAATACTGCCACGTAACTTGAATAAGACTCTTTATGGTTTCAAAAACTTATCCGTGTGAGCGTGACATTTTCTAAAATCCTAGAGTGCCTTGCTAAAATAACCAATAATTAGGAAGATGGAGGTATTAGAACTTTCTTTCGTGAATTAAGGAATGATGAAAGAAAAACTGATTGCTTTCCCTTCTCTTCAAGAATGAGAGATGTTATTCTTGGTTGTGTTTCACAGTCTTTCTTAATCCAGTTATATACACATATTAAGTTATTAATCCAGTTAATAACACATATTAAGTTTCTTTTTTATTGCTTATCTATATGAAAAGAAACAAAAAAAGAAATAATATGTTCTAAAAACACATCATTAACTAGCAAAAGAATTTTTGCATGCTTAGTTTTTTGCAGTCTCTTTGAAAAATGAATTTGTGTCTGAAATGATAATCTAACGATATGGTTCCTGGCCAAGCATGACAAAAATCTCTGCTAACGTTGTTACCTGAAGCATTTAAATAAGTCTTCTCAGGTGATTATTAGAAATTTTCACTGAACAAGAATACTGTTGGGTTTTTGACATGGAATTGAGAAATGGAACAACCAAATAAAGCCATCTATTGTTTTTGTGTATATAATCACAGAGGACAATGAAATCATAGCTTAAAATATCATCATAATTTCCTTCATTATACCAAGACCCACATATTCAATCACTAAACATTTATAATAGTTATTTTAATACATTTTGAACTCTCTATCAAAAATGTAATATTTTTAGCCCTGTGATTTTGTACTAAAATAAAAAATTGTTTTAATATACTCATTCTTATAAATAGAAGTTTTTATTTTGTAGAAAAAAATAAGTTCATTGTATAATTTTAGTCCTGACCTCTTCTCTATTAAAAACTGTTACCAATGAATATGCAGTTATACCTTTTTGTGCCAGGTGCTATTTTAAGGATGCAAATTTCTGTCTGGAAATTTAAAATTTTTCCCTTAATGTGGCTTATTATTGATTTATCCCCTGTGATCAATGAAGTGTTTGTACAAAAAGTATTTCGTTAACCAAACTGCTTTATAAAAGACACATACAGTGAGCACTGAAGGACTTTAAAATGCTTAATAGGCTGAGTTTCAGCTGCCTAAAAGGAAAGTTCTCTTTGATGTTATAATAGTCTAAAAAATTATTCTAAAATGGAATGCCAATCACCTCAATCTGAAGAGTGTCCAAACATTTATATGGTATATATATATATATATATATATATATATATATATATATATATATATCTGTGTCTGTGTCGGGTATACTGGGGAGGGAGTTTTTAAACAAACAATCTAAGGCTAAATGCTTATCTCGAAGATTACTCAAAATACTGACCTTCTTTCAGCAACCTATGGGGTTTGAATGGACTTAGTGCGTGAAAATAGTTTTTCTTTAATAAAAAATTTGGTTTGGGGGTTAGTTAAAAGTTATTTGAAACCAAGAATGATTATCAAGGTACAAGGTCCCTATAGATAATGCACGTTTTTGTAAAAAATAAACTGGGGGCAGATTAAAATATGGTGGTATTTCCTTTGCGTCTCCCTGAGAGGAGGATCCAGGCTGTCCAAAAGGAAAACTTCAAGAATTTTGAAATTGGCAGCAGGACTGGATTATTTGGAACGACAATACTCATCAGAATGTATATTTGTTTTTCTTTTTAATCAGAATCCTTTTTTCATGGCCACACGTCATATCATACAGAACCAATAGGAACCTTTAATTGTTGGAGAACAGGGCTAAGGCTCTCTTTATAGGATAGTCATGTTGTATTAGGCTTTTACTTAAAGTGGTTATTATAGGATCAAGAAATCCAAATAATAGTCATGCTATCTTAGATTGTGTTGAGTTGGTATATGCGTTCCTACCCATGGCGATAGGATCTTAGTGTTCGTTCTTTAGAATGTTTATTTCATGTGATCCACAAGGTTTAGTTTAGTCTTCTTTATGTAAGTTCTCGTGGACCTGACTTCCTTTTTTCCCTTGTGTAATTTGTTTGGTAATGTATGTGTATTCTGGTACCTTTTTAACTTAAAAAAAAAAGTTAGCCTCTCATTTAGTTTATTCCTTAAATTAGTGCAGTGAGCTTTCCCTTTGCTTCTTTTCTATGCCCCCCTCTCTACCTCTTAAATTTTATCTTCTGTACTTTTGTTTTCTTATTAAAAAGGTTGATAACAGTTATTTTTTCGTTATCATAATTCATGGTTTATCTATAGGCTAATTCTAAAAGTTGAAAATCAATAAAGTATATAAGTAATAAGAGTTCATAAATATTTTCATTGCTAAGCCAAAAAGTGTGCTGTCATCATTTTCTCTTACAGCCTTAAAACTCTTTTTATTCTTCTCTCCTCAGCATTTCCAATTCTCCCAAGGACAAATGGATCTCATCCTGTTTATAAAAACTCATTTTCAGATACTTCTCTCTGTATCCCTCAGTCCTTCAAGGCTTTTCTCCATAACCTTTCAGGATCAAGAAGTGTTGAAGAGAAGTCCCATGTCGTTCACACATTCCTTTGTAGGTGATTTTTTCCTCTCTCTCTTGAAGCTTTGAGGATATCCTCTTGATCCTTGATGTTCTGAAACTTCTCTGAAGTATTTAAAAGTGTGGGGTTCTTCCCGTTCACTTTTACTGGATATTTGATGAGCCCTTTCAATTTAAAGAGTAATAGTCTTCAGTTCTGGGAATTCTTTTTTATTATTACTTTGATAATGTCTTCCTCTGTATTTGCTCTAATTTTCTCTTTATGGATCTCCTATGAGTTGGCTGTTAACTCTACTGTATCAATTTTCTCATACTTATCTTTCCCTTATATTTTTTATCTCTGTCTTTTTATGTTTCTAGATTGTTTTCGACCTTACCTTTCAACTCTTCTAAGTTTGATCATCATCATATTTTTAATTTCTAAGAAGCTTTTCTTCGATTATTTTGAGACCTAAATACATGGGGGTTATTTTCTATATATAAGCAGTAGATCTGTGTGCTTTATTTACCTGATGTAGTTATCTTTGTCTGTTCCAGCTTGAAGGTACAGTTCATCCAAGTTTAATGATGTGAGTAACCACATCACTCTGATGTTGGTGTGCTTTTCATTCTGAGCCAATAGTCCACATTGGCCCCTAGAACAGAAAAGCTTGGCAATCAACAAACTTTAGGACAACAGCATTAATATCTAATTTTCACCATGAAGAACTTTCTTCATGATGAAAACTGTCCACATGGAAGATGAATGTTGAAGTGTATATTGAGATGTACCAACAATTTTATTCAGAATCAGGGTACGAGTCAACATCTGAGAATGTGACATTTCTTCCCAAGTTTTCTGTACTCCCCTGAATTCTGTTTAGGTATATTCCCTCAAATTGTCTTGTCCTGATTTTATTCATTTATGTAGCCTCTTAACTCTTCTAAATAAAGGAAAGCATTTTTTTCAGAAGTGGCAGGAGCACTGACCACTATCTTGGTTTGAAAAAATATCTTCTGTCTCCTGTACATTTGTAATGATGGTGATGATAGACTTCAACCTTTATGGAGGTCATCCTATGTGGCCAGCACAGTTCTAACCACATTATCAATAGATTATCTCAGATAATCTTTAAAACAATCCTCTGACATCCCTAGTTTGTAGATGATAAAACTGAGACAAAGAGTTTCAGTTATTTTCCCAAGATCGTAAGGTAGACAGAAAAAGGTAGAACCAGAATTCTGCTTCTAGCGCTTTTGACTCATGAACCTACACACTTCGCCACTATGCTAAAGCACCTTTTTAGACAGAAAAACAATTCTTTCATCAAAGAAGTTATTAAAAATTAATCAAAACCTTGAGATTGGTTGGACTGGTCCCTGAAAATAACTGTCTGGTGACACTTTGTAGTTCAGAATATGCTCTTCTGTTTTCAGCCTTTTGATTTGTTGCCCAGGGTTGCTGTTTCTCAGATAAAACGAAGAAATGAAGAGGGAAGAGAACAAATTTCAGAGTTAATAAATATATTACAATACTGTAAATGTTTTTTGAATATTGAGGCATGAAAGGTTGCATTGAATATAGGACCTTGCAATCCCAACATGTACACTCTTGCCTACAGACTTGAGAATGTATGGGTGCGCGCGCACACACACAGAAACACAAATACTCTGCGTACAATTCTAGGAAGGCTCTTCCGTCTCATGTGACCTGGTGGTCCAAGTACAAGCCTGTAGGACACAAATCACTCAAGTCTAATTCTTTTCTAACACAGGCTACCTACGTGGCCTTGAGCAAGGCAATTATCTCTCCTGACTGAGTTTCGTCAACCATTAAAGAATAATCGTATGTGGTTTATGGGGTGAAGTCGTGGTGAGGATTAATGACTTAGTTAATGTGTGTCCAGAGCTTTCAAGAGCACATGTGCTGCGTGAATACTCTAAGTCAAGCACAGTGGCGTCTCTGTTTACCTTCAGTTGCTGCGGAACTGTATTTTTTCACAGATATCACACATGTACTCCCACCAGGAAATCTCCATGATCAACCCCTGATTGCATGCCTTACGCTCTTCTGTTTGCACATGGGGTAGCCCCACGTGCATCTTATTTGCCAAAGCACATATCGACTGAGACTGTCTCTGGATACCTGGTGTCCAGTATTGTCCACCTCTGTAAGTCAAAAAGATTAATAACCAGAGCACAAGTGTGTTGTCTCTCTAGTAGGGTTCAAATTCATTCTCGATACTGCTGACGACTACAGTGACATTAAGCCTTTGTACATTAGACTTTCGCACAGGGAAGTAATGTGGAAGGTAATCATGTCTATAGGTAGGCAGCGTTGCCAAAAGGTGTCCTCAATGGACTGCTTTTACGTGTAACAAGCTGATAATACCAGTGAACAGTCATCAACCACTGGTAGGGCCTGCACTTTGTCTAGTACTTTCCAAAAGCAGCAGTGCTTTTGTACTGATCGTGTAAGTCCTTTATCTGGTTGCCTTTGTGACCAACACCTCTCACTTTAGAGGAGAGCTGAGGTCAAGTACACAGTAATTCTTCAACAAGGCAGTGGTGACATGCTCACACAGTTACGGAAATCATACTTTTGGCTCTTTATTGATACCGTTCAGTCCAGAGTCATGCATTACACATCTGTATAGCTCAGTAAGTCTCTCTCCAACCTATTATTGAAACTCACGTGGCCTACCTTGGACAGTTGTTTTACAAATAAAATCTGAACATACTTAATGCTGCTTACCAGTATTTAATGGCATTTTTTTCTTCAACTAGACGCAGTATGCACTATGACTGTGTGAATATTGAAAATGAACAGCTTCTTCCCGAGTTCGCCTTACTTTCCTTGATTAATCTTATCTGTATTTATCTTCTTCTACCTAGTAAGATGAGAAGAAATATAACATGTATTCCCATGTTTCGTTTGCTTACTTGATGCTGTTAAAATGTAATATGTCAGAAAAGGAGTATGAGACCATCTCTTAAAATTAATCTGGGGCTTTCTTTGAGTACATCTGTGTGTTATTAGTTACTTTCACATAGTCAATTTATTCTAGAGGGGTCAGTAACTCACAAGTCTGATCAAAAATGAAATGCCCCCGTACCAAAGAAGCATAGGCTACTGAGGAAAAAAAGAATGAACAGTCTCAGAACTTTAGAGTGGGATAAAAACTTTAAAATCATCTAATTTATCTCTCTCTTTTGGTACATATGGAAAAAGCCTAGAGTTACTTCTTTTGATCAAGACTGAAGGTGCACTCTTTGAACCAGTGTCTTCCTACTCAGTACTTTTTTCCCTTTCCTTTAGCCTACACGGAAAAGGCAAAAACTACTAGAACATCAGGAAGCTTCCCTTCAAATGTTTGCTTCCTTGACATGGACTCCTTTTGACCTCTGATATGTAACATCTCTTGTGCTATGCAACCTAGACTCCTAGTTCTCTGTTACTTGCTTCTTCCAAGTTTAAGATTACTGGGCAACGACTGGCCAGTGGTTGTGCTAATTCTTTATTGGATATTATATACGTAATTAAATTATAATCAGAGCTCATTTAATACTGAAAAGTTGTGAGCACTATCTCTTACTATGTTTATGTTTGGTTGCTTATCTCTAATGAACCTGATAAAGAAATATATTCCTTAGCTTGATAAAGTTAGAAAATCATAAAATGATTTTCTGTCTCTCCTTTAGCTAGAGTTGAAACCTAAAGTAACAGACTATGTTTCCAAATCTGTTTCTAAAATCTGTATTATTCAGTACCTTCCAAAATTTAGATCTGTGTCCCAGTGAAGTTTTCCTTCTATAAAAAGCTTAAGAGATTGTATACAATCACAAATGAGAAATTTGCCAACCTCAATAGAATATTTTACTACCTGGGCTACTTTTTCACTTTCATTCCCTATACTCAGATTTTTACTTTGTTGTGTATATTGCTTCTAACTTTGAGTTGTCAGATCTAATGGGCCAGATTCTCTTCAAAATCCTTCTGTTCTATTGGGTTTATTCAAGCAATCAGAATTTGGCCATTTGAAAAAAAAAATCAGAATTAATATAGATGAAAGAGTTTGTGGTTACCTTGCTATTTGGGGATATGGTTATAAAAATTCTTCCAAGCTAATAAATCATCTCTGTATATCATTATATGCCATATATGTTCTTAAGAATAGTTTCATTGATCGTGGCCATTTAGGAGCAAACTACCATGAATCTCTACTTGTCTGTCTGCCTACAAGGCACTTATCTCTTCTATAATCACATAATACCAAACATCTTAGCTCATGTCCAGATATGGGTAGGATGACTGTCTGGGAATTTGAAAACCTACACAGAAGAAAGGCCTTCTTGGTGATGGTGCTATACCTGGTTAACTTTTATGGCTTCTTGAGTTAATCATCTCTAGGGTCTTAAATTAAGTAAAAAACTCTACCTCTGTGTTTTCTTCCCACCTTTTTGCAACAGGAAAAAAATCTCAAATGGGTTCAGGTTCATTTTATTTTCCATGTTTCCAAAGTGTACATTTACATTGCCAAAATAAACTAGAGAAAACCACAAACAAGTAAAGAATCCTTTCTTAAAGAAGAAATTTCAGTTGAATGTTATCTGTCAAGAATAGAATTTTTGTTATATTTTGTACTTCTTGATAGTTCATCTTTACAAATACACAAGTTAGACTTTAAAGGAAATTAATTTTTTAAACATAAGTATTTATTCAGACCTTGAAATATTATCCTTATATTTGACATGCTTATCATATTATGCTTATATCTACGTATGCTTATCATATGCATTATGAATATGTATAATATGCTGGTATATTATATGTATTCATTGCTTTGAAATTAATAAACTTAAGAAGTTCCAGTTGAATATGTGTTAGATAGATAGACTTTTTTGAGCCAGTATTTTAATACTTGATCTTGGTAATTAGGTTGTTTTCTGATAATATAATTGCTACAATCCCCTACTCACCTAAAAAAATAACTCACTGACTATCTACTCTTATGTCCGACATTGTGCTAAATACTAGAAAATTTAAAAACAAACAAAACAAAACCTAAAACATGGTTATTGACTTTGAGGAAGATCGTATTGAGATATCCAGGTTATCTGATCTAAATACAATTCTCTGAATAGGTTTATATACAACATTGAAATGAGTGCATGGGAAAAGCAGAGCAGGCTACTTCCCCCAGGTAATAGGAGTTTACCAGGTAGGGAAGAAAGGATTATAAAGACCACACTGCATTTGTAAAATGGCAAAGTAGACCAGTGTTGACAGAGTAAAACAGAACTGGGGGAAAAAAGAGATGGAGGGAGGGAGAGGGCTATTTGGAATGATTTCAGAAGAGAAAAAGATGTTCATATTTCCATTCCTTCAGTAAACAATTATTGGGCCCCTACTATTTGTCAGGTATTCTTCTACGCTCTAACCAACTCGAAGGCCGTGACAGATGAAGGCTGTGGTTCCACAGGGCTTACTTTATAAAGTGGGTTCTGTGATGAACAGTAAACAAGGCAAAGTCACAGAGTAATGGGAAGCAAGGCAAGGAACTGAGAAAGTCAGTTCTGTTTGTGATATGAATGTGGACCGGCTAGTCAGTATTCAAGAGACAATGCCAGAAAGGAAATTAGAAACGTGGATCTAGAGATCAAAACAGGGCAGGGGCTGCTGATACAGAAAAGTGGATCACCAATATATAAATATTATTTAAAGCCATGGGACTGGATGAAATCACCTATGGAGGATGTAGAAAAGAGACTGTAGCCCATGTCTGAGAAGAGAAGGTGGCCCAGGACTCCAGAGCACCCCAACATTCAAGGGTCAACACAGGGACAGGGGTAGGACCAAAATCTTAAGGCTTGTGTACACCAACGTGAGAACATTCTTTTAAAACTCCAGGCCAGAGTATTCTAAACAATCTCTCTCAACAAAACAAATGCATTCATGCCCCCATCTGTGGATACAAACAAATACCCCAAGTAGGAATTTTCTTTGAAATGTTTTATATTTAAAATTATGCAAGCCTGAACTCTAGACCATGCTATATTTTTTTTGAAGATTTTGTTTTTGACGTGGACCATTTTTAAAGTCTTTATTGAATTTGTTACAGTATTGCTTCTGTTTTATGTTTTGGTTTTTTGGCCACGAGGCATGTGGGATCTTAGCTCCCCAACCAGGGATCGAACCTGCACCCCCTGCATTGGAAGGCAAAGTCATAACAACTGGACCGCCAGGGAATTCCCCCATGTTATATTTGATATAACATCACATTTAACTGAATTACCATCAGAATTAAAATGTTTTCGACTGTGTTTAACTTATAGCTTTAGGTGTCCACAAAAGCCTATTACATATCACGGGGGTGCCCCTGTTACACTTTAAGAAGAAAGATTCAGCAATGGGGAGCCGTTAAGAGACTTTCAACATCATTTCATTCTTATTTACAATTTCATATTTATATCACAGAATTATTTTATATGGCTTATTACTATTTGGCTGGCTATTCTTCACATATCCCTGAGAGTAGTGTTTTCTGTTTTTTGATTATGAACTTCTTTCTCAGAAGGTGAGGGTTCATTTGCTACTTCAATTTCTAGCACAACATAATGTGAATTTTTTTATGGTGAAACGTCTATTTTCATTCTTCGAGATTTGTGAAGACGCATCTTGAATATTTAAAGATAATACACTAGGAAAACTTCAAATCTGTTCTATTTGCACCCTATCTATTAATTTCACAAAGATTTTTAAATAGCTGTAACTAGAAGAATCAACAAAAAATAATAATGGAAATAGTACATAACAGATGTTCAGAGAATGCCCTCCCAGGAGAACAAAGCTAAAAACACCGGATTTTTAAAAAATACCATATATATCTTTTGTAACGCCTGGTTAATCTGACAGGAAAACAAAGGAGTTTCTCAGAGGCCAAAAAACAAGAAAGCGTCAATGCAAAGGAATAACTGAAAGCCAGACCCATCATTTGCTGTAACGGTGTCTGTCCATCCCTTGTGGCCCAGGAGATTTTAATAGACACCTCCAATGGAGAAGAAGGTGTCTTGGAAAGAAGATGCTCTATATCCAGGTATCTAAGAATTCCCACAGGTAAAAGTCCAAAAACATGAGCCCCCAATAAAAATTCACAAAATATGTAGAGGAACAAGTGACCATAAATAAGAGTCAGAAAGGGAAAAGAATTGCAGAATATCAAAATCTACATAAATTGCCAATATTAGAATTATCAGATATAGACTATGAAGTAAGTGTATTATATATATTGAAATAATAGATTCTAACAATATTGACCTGTAACATTTGAACAATAGATTTTCTAGGAATGAAAAATATAATAACTAAAGAAAAAACTCAGTGGACTTGTTAAATGGTTCACTAGCTTGATAGACTTTTAAAATTCCTAATAATACAGCACTGAGAGACAAAATGATGGAAAATATGAAATAAGGGTTAAAAACACAAACAATAGAGTGAGGAGGTCCAACGTAAGTCTAATTGGATGTCCAGAAGAAGACCATATGGAGACTAAGAGAGACGCATTACTTGAAAAGATAATGGCTGAGAATACTCCAGAGCTGATCAAAAGACATTAATATCTGAAGTCAAGAAACCCAACAGTTCTTAAGAAAGGTGCGTTAAGAAGAAAACACCACCACACCTAGACAGAAAAATTATGATAAATAATTATTTAATTTTTATATCTATGGAGGGTTATGATCAAACAGCAGTTGATAGATCGGTATACAGCAGTTCCTTAATTTTAATAAAGTGTGTCCTCTGTAGATATGTCTGTGGATAATACATTAACATGTAAGTTACTGGTTACTAGTTCTTATTATAATTGGGCCAAATACATTTGAGAGGTGTGTGTTTTCTGGCCACATCTTGCTTTTTGACCCAAGCAGAAACACAATAGTTAAAACTCAACGTAAAGTGTAAGAGCTACCACCTGTTTTCCCATGGGGGCAGGGGAAGGAACATCAGTGCTAATTTGTTCAAGTTTTGCTGAAAGTGTTTTCAACTCATTTCCATTTGCATACTATCAGATGAGAGAAAGGTTGAACAAAGGGGAAACTATATAGACAACACTATGCAAATGGGCATTAGAAATTGGAATTCTAGAATGAATATAAATTGTTTTATACTCAGGGCATGTATATGCGTCACTGAAAGCATGTCTCTATGGAATTCAACAAGTAGTCATGTTGCTTGGATGACATTGTAGTCTTGTAAATATTTGTAAGGATATTGCTATAATCATCATGTCTTGAGTATTCGAGAAAGTAGATACTATCTCTACTAAATAAATCACTATATGTTTTAGCATACCTATTGAAACCGATTAAAGGGAACACTGTACCGTCACTGAGGGAATTAGAACTTCCCTTAATGTATAATCCCCAATTACTGAGATATTGTTTCTTTTCCAGTTATCCATCTAAACAGCTAGAAATTCTAAAAACTGTGCAGATAATTATGTAATCCTCTTCTCTATTTGTGAATCAGGAGCGCACAAAATATTGCAAGTTTTGTTTGTAAAACCTTCATTGGGGAAAAAAAGTGGTTTGATAAGTGCTTTTATACTCACTGGTTTATTTATACATATGAAACTCTACCAAGGGACTTCCCTGGTGGCACAGTGGTTAAGAATCCGCCTGCCAGTGCAGGGGACACAGGTTCAATCCGTGGCCTGGGAAGATCCCACATGCCACGGAGCAGCTAAGCCCGTGTGCCACGACTACTGAGCCTGTGCTCTAGAGCCTTCGAGCCACAGCTACTGAAGCCTGCGTGCCTAGAGCCCGCGCACCAAGAGAAGCTACCACAATGAGAAGCGCGCGCACCGCAACGAAGTGTGGCCCCTGCTCTCCACAACTGGAGAAAGCCCGCGTGCAGCAACGAAGACCCAATGCAGCGTAAAATAAATAAATTTATTTAAAAAAACAAAAACAAAAAAACTCTACCCAGCTGAACTTCATGCACTAAACATTGGTCGTCCTAAGGCTAACTTTCCTCTTTCCACTTGTACTCTGGTAATCTCAGTGTTTCTCCAGATCTGACCCTTAATTGCTTAGAGAAATCAGCAAAAATAGAGAAGAGGGGGTGTTTTTAAATCTTTCTTTATAACTTAATATTTTGTTAAATAGACACCTTGCTTAATGATTTCTGATTTTGAAGCACATGTTTTGGGAAGTCACGTTTCTGCTTTGTTGATCTTCTAATGCCAAAAAGTGAGTAAAAGATCAAGTATTATACATACAGCCTGGTGTGGATTTACACAAGACGAAGAGCATATTTACACCGTGCTGAATGGTTAACTAAATGCCTTCAGTTATCAGATGACCAGACGTGAACCATGACTGCTGCAATGACCCTGAAAAGGCATTATTCCCCATCATCGTCAGAATGTAGGGGGGAAATGTGGTGAGCATTGAGGAAGGAATGGGGGAGTATGGCACAGAAGGAGAGAGAGAAGTGAGATAAGGAAAATATATTTGGAAAATGACAAAAATAATAGAATATTATTTTGCTTATTATTTCACCATCTTTTAACTCAGCAGACAGAATCCTTGATTCAGAAGTACTTCCTCAGCATTACTTTTTTTTTTTTTTTTTTTTGCGGCACGCGGGCCTCTCACTGTCGTGGCCTCTCCCGTTGCGGAGCACAGGCTCTGGACGCGCAGGCTCAGCGGCCATGGCTCACGGGCCCAGCCGCTCCGCGGCATGTGGGATCTTCCCGGACCGGGGCACGAACCCGTGTCCCCTGCATCGGCAGGCGGACTCTCAACCACTGCGCCACCATGGAAGCCCCTTCAGCATTACTTTTTACGAATGTTACTGAAAAGCAAAAAGGGAAAATGTCTACTCTGTTTTAATAATAAAATCCAATTCCAGAGGAGAGATATCTTAGAAGCACTAATTTAGTACAGACATCCTAAGTGGAAGATTGGTCAATTCATCAGGAAAGAAGAAATAAACATTGTTCTTTCCTAAATGTATAAGGTAAACATAAATCATAATAACACGATCATTTGTGTGCTGCTATTGAGATGTTTAATCTGAGGTTCTCAGTAACATGTTACCTTTGTAAGATTCATTGAGGGGCAGTGTGTGCTTCCTGACAAATGTGGTCAAATAGCTTCAAGGATCATTAGGTCATTCAAAGGTCAAATGACAAGTGTCATTAAGTAGCCACCACCACAGAAGCCTTAGCTGTGCTTCAAACACTGATAATTCAGCAGGACCTGGAAGACTGTTGAGAAGGGGGTGAGTGACATCAAATTTATGATATCAAGGTAACTTTGGAAGCAGTTTGGAGGATTGGGAGTTGGAGATTAAGAACATGGACAGAACTAAAAATAGAATTACTAGATGATCCAGCAATCCCACTCCTGGGCATATATCCAGACAAAACTATAATTCAGAAAGGTACATGCACCTCTATGTTCATAGCAGCACTATTCACAATAGCTAAGAAATGGAAACAACCTAAATGTCCATCAATAGATGAATGGGTAAAGAAGATGTGGTACATATATACAATGGAATACTACTCAGCCATAAAAAAGAACAAAATAATGCCATTTGCAGCAACATGGATGCAACTAGAGATTATCATACTAAGAGAAGTAAGTCAGAAAGAGAAAGACAAATACCATATGATATCACTTACATGTTGAATCTAAAATATGACACAAATGAACTTATCTGTGAAACGGAAACAGACTCACCGACATAGAGAACAGACTGGTGGTTGCCAAGGGGGAGGGGTCTGCGGGAGGGATGGAGTGGGAGGTTGGGATTAGCAGATGTAAACTTATATATATAGAATGGATAAACAGTAAGGTCCTACTGTATAAAACAGAGAATTGTATTCAGTATCCTCTGATAAACCATAATGGAAAAGAATATTAAAAAAAAAATGTAAAAAGGAAAAGAACACAGACGGAGAGTAAGTAAACCCAACAGAGAGGGACAGGATCCGGGGCAGGTGAATCTTTTCTTTCACTCTCTTGGGGAACTTCTCCTGCCTCTAGGAATCACATTCGCTTTCAAGTGTACAGAGCAGCTCTTTCAACCTCCCTAACAGTCCCCCTTTACAATGAGGAAACTGAAGCTTAGAAAAGTTAAGTGCCTTATTGAGAGGTCTCAAAAGTTGGAGAGTTGCAACCCAAACTCAGGGTCCTCTCTCCCCTGCTCTCTCCTGTCCTAAACAATAACATACAATAAAAGCCTGTTCTCCTTATTATGCTAAGAGAATACTAGAAAAGAGGTAGAGAGACTTGAAATCTCGTGAGTTCAGAAATTTTTAATAGGATGCTATCATACTCTCAGATATAATAAGTTGAAACTACTATTTAAAAATTGATAGTAAAAATACTATTTAAAGGAGATTCAGATGTAAAGGACTATTTCAGATGTAAAGGAGGGTCAAGGGAAGAAGCATTATTTAGGGAAGAATTTGGCCCAAGGAATTGAACTGGGCCTTGGGGTTTGGAGACTGGCCACTATTAGAGAGGAAGCCCAGATGGAGCGGTCCTCTGGGGACCCTGAGAAGTCATGCCACCTGCAGAAGGGACGTTTGCTTTTTTTTTTTTTTTTTTTCCGGCCGTGCCATGCAGCTTGTGTGATTTTAGTTCCCCAACCAGGGATAGAACCCAGACCGCCAGGGAATTCCCTATGCAGCTTTAACATATTAGACTAGCAACTTTCTAGGATTCTCCCCAGCAAAAGCCAAATCTATTTACTTTGAATGAGCTACTTTTCTCTCCTGTGAGAATCTTCACATTGGACATTCACCAGCAATGCCAATGTGTGGGCAAGTTCCTGAGCTCTAACATTGGTGTTTCCTACGACTAGCTGAGTGACCCTCTCTGAACCCCAGTTTTCTCGAGTAGGATGCAGGGCACAGTAGATCGTTGGTTTCTAAGTTTCCTTCAATGGCTTTCTTATTCCATGAGAGTGTGGTCAGTGCCATGGCACTTGGGGTCCTCTTGCCTGTGGAACACACTGGAGGGCTATGTTAACCCCCTTCATCCCTCCTTTGATGGACTGATTCAGGAAAGGATTTGTCATGTCCATTATGTGCAGGGATTGTGGGAAAAGACACCTATGAAAGAGACATGAGTAAAGAAAACAGATACTGAAAGGCAGAGAAGAGGAGATGTCCTGGGATGTGTAACTGTGAGGTTTGGAATAGAGACAGAGTGTAGGGGCAATGGGAGAGCAGCAGTCACTTACACCCCCAAGGAGGGCATGTGAATTTATCGTAGGTCCATGAGGCAACTCTGAGCACCAGAGCTGGGTTTGGGCACTTCCTGTCCACACCATTAAGCTCTCCTGATCCGCTGTTTATCAAATGACCACCTCTTATCATTTTCTCTCTGTATGAGGAGGATAACCCTCTCCTTTTCCCATAGAAAATAAATGGCCTAATACCATTTTCCCTTTCGTGGTATCATATTGTCATTAAAAGGAAATAAGGTAAGCCTATTTAAATGCAAATAAGGTATCTGATTATTCCTATTCCTTTGAAATACTGAAACAGGCTTCCTGTAAAAGATCTGTGGTTGCTTTTGGATAAGAGATGACCCGTTCCTTGATAGAACATTTTCTTGCACCCAGATTGATCTTTTGCAAACGGGAGTGCCACTCCTGACACTGTTCATAGATAACTTCTGGGATGGTGGCACACCTCACATCTACATCCTTAGCACCCACAGACGTGGCCCCGACGTCTATAGTAATATTCGCATCCCCAATGCCAGACTATAGGTGACACTACTGAGATGAAACACTGATATAACAGATAATCTCTTCTGAAAATTTAGAATTGGATCTGAGAGATGATAGGAAGTTTCTGTTGGTACTTAGACCAAAATATCCTGGCACATCCAAGTTTGGCCCAGTGCATAGAGAATCAGAGAAAAACAGTTTACAGGGAGAAAAAAAATAAAGAGACGTGCAGAGAGACAGATGAGAGAGGCAGAGACAGATGAGACTGCTGAGTCCGGACTCTCCTGAGGTCCCTCTGTGCATCTCTGTGTCTTCTATGAAGTGTTGCTGCATCCTTTAAATCTTTTCGCTTAAGCTAGCGTCAGTGGGTTTCTGCTGCATATAACTAAAGGATCCCTAATTAAGTATCTGGATTCCAAGGCCTTTTCTACCTTTCTTATTTTTTTTTAAGGTTTCTTGTAGGTGTGTCAGTTCTGGCTAGCAGGGTGAGAGATGAAAACAGGCTCATTGTACTGGTATTGGCTATTGGCTGTGCAGGCTTTTTCAAACTCTGATGATACTCTAAGCTGTTTGGTTGTTTATCCAGTGCTCCTGGGTCAGTGTTTGTCCTTGGTTTTATTAAAAAGGATGGAGGAATAAGCAGGGATACTCTGTCCTTGGCATGACTAGCATTGCTCAGTGGCACATCTGTTTTCCTAAGTCATTAATGGGTCCTTCCGGAAGCAGCCAATCCTTCCTCAAGCATTAGGTCAGCGATCCTGATTAGAATCGCATCAACCACCCATGAAACTAGAAGCTTCCCTGTGATTTATTGTTACAATAAAACCTCACTAATTAATCATAATTAGGAGGAAAAGCCCATCTCAATTTTAAGGTTCTGAAAGAAACAACATTTTAATTTCTTCCAACTTTACATAGTGATTTAAATTAGGTTAACCGAGCATATTTGACTTAACGTATACATAAAAATTATTTATAGATAGCACATCGACTTTATATGTGCATTTTTGGTATGTAAATGGTCTTTAAGGAACAGATTGTTTTTCCAGGCAATTTAAATATTCTACTTACACTTTTAGAGTATTAATAGTTCAGCAAGTGCTTTTTCCCATTGAAAGCACAATGGCTAACTTAATCTTAACACGACATGCAGAGAGACAGATGAGAGAGAGGCAGATTATTTTTAAAATAATCTGTCAAAATTATTTTTAAACAAGTAGGTCCTGAACTGTAGAGATTATTGTTATTTTTGGATCAATATGACAATGATTAGGGTAACAAATGGGTTGAGTTCGTGTCATGAAAGCCTGTTTGAAAGCTTTTCTATATTTTTCACAGGGGTTTACATCACAGTCAAGAATAAAGCTGATTTATTTAAGTCTAGTGGGATGATTGTGTTGTGGATGTGCTGAAAATTGTTTCTCCTGCCCATTTGATAACTCTGTGATCTTTACACTATGGTTCCAATTTACAGAGAGACAAGGGTACATGCAAATAAGCCTGGGACAGAATGTTTGGTGCCCCGTATCATTTCCCCTGATTGTTTATTTGCTTTTATGAAGTCTAAAGAAAATGAGCTAGGAAGCCAAAACTGATGCTGTGAATAGAGCTATCTTAAAAGCTATGCTGATTTCAAGCATGCAGGAATGTCTCTATAGGACACCTGATGTGTGCTGCATTGGGCTGTCATGGCCCAGAGTTTTTACTTTCTGTTTGGGAAACAGATAAAAGCTGGGACGACGGAGCTGGACACAGCATTTGGATTGACCCTGGGACCACATTTGCTGCGGAGTCCAGAGGACCTGACTTGTGCTGGCTGTTCTCCTCCTGCCGGTGCCCCCCCTCCCCCACTCCCCCCCTCCTCTTCCTTCCTGTTACATTGGACACTGTCAGCTTCCTGCCTCACTTTTCACCTGAGCCCATAAAATTATCTGCACAGTCTAGTAGGTTGATGCATGCTTGAAAACTAAGGCAGGGTTTTAGAACTCCTTGGAAACTGCCTACATGCTGGCGTTCCTTCCCCTAGGACGAGGAGCTGCAGCCTAGCCCCGTTGGGCCCAAGAAGAGCATCTTCCGACTTCACAGGGTCAGGTCTGCTAGAGGTGTACCCCCTTGGCAGATCTCCCAGGCAGGTAAAGACAGGGCTAAACACGGCATTAACGTTGCCAGAATTAGTACAGGAAGATGAAAAGAAGCTTTCTGTCATTGAAAGCCATGGGGCTTTGTCCCCACTTGCCTCTGGACAGGAATGACTGAGGAGAGCGGATAACTTATCCTCCAAGGAATTTACTCTGCTCGCCCAGGGTACCAGCTTCCGTCCCAGTTTTGGGGGGCTTCAACATTTTTGAGTATGTCTGTTATTTGTTTGCCACCTTTACTTCCTTTTTACAACTTTTTACTTTATAAAAATAAAGCATGTGTGAGATACCACGATCGAATTTTCCTAAAGAGGGACAGGAGGGAAGCAGGGCCTATGGCATGAGCACAGCCTTCCTTCCAGGGCCATACTGCGGTCCCTCTCCCTGCTTTCCTCCAGTCGTGGTTTCCTGATCACAGCGGGCACCTGGCCTAGAGGACGTTGGTGGTACAGAGCACCTGAGCATCACCCTGGCTGGGCTCTAATCCAGACCCTACTATTTGCTATTTGCATAACCTCTGGCAGACTCCTTAGACTCTCCAGGCCTTGGTTTTATGAAAAATACAACTGAATGATATAAGAGGATGTGCTCAATGATCGCTAGTTAGCTTCATGACGTAAGAGTTAGGGTAATAGATGGGCCTTCATATATCCTGGGGGAGAATTGGTCTCCACATCTTCCCAAGCACCTCGACGCAGTAGAGGAATAGCACTTTACGTTCCTGAGTACTTGGACAGACATCTCAATATTTTGTTCATTGACTATTAATTAAATTATGTTTGCTTAATTGGTGAGGTGATAAAGCAAATTTAAAGCCAAACGTAAATCTAAAATTACGTCATTAAGAAATTGCAACTAGTTCCATAGAGGGGAAGGGGGAGGAGGGAGCTGAGGCTGCCCTGGGTTTCAGCCTCAAGTGATGAGTGATGACAGCTCTGTTCACCGAGGCAGGGATCGCAGGGTGGGGGGTGGCGCCACAAACAGGTTGTTGACCATCAGTTTATCTGAAGACCTGTTGAATTTCAGGTGCCCCGGGAACACCTAGGGGAGATGTCCAGTTAGAGGCTGGACCTCGGGAGAGAAACCTAAGAGCTAACACGTTATAGTTACTAATGGTTTAGTCTTTGCATCTGCCTTCTTCCTGTCCGGAACACTCTCTTCGGGGAATCGCCACAGTTGGCTTTCTGTCTCCTTCAGATCTTTGCTCAACACATCGTCCTTGCAGTCTGACCCTTCCGGGCACCCAGTTTTAATGGGCAAGTGTTTTCCACCCAAGCACTCCCTGTCCACCTTCTCTGCATCATATTTCCCCCATAATATGTAGCATTATCTAAACTACTATACATTTTCCTTATTTTTACTTAATTATCTCGCTTACGATATTCTATTTATTAGAATGTAAGCTCCATGCAGGCAGGGATTTTTGTCTGCTTTGCTTACTTCTGTATCTGCAGCAGCTAGCAGGGGGCCTGGGACATATAAGCCGTCAATAGATAGTTGAGTAAGAGAACGAGCCCTTCCTGTGTGCCTGCCAGTAAATGCTTCGTATGTACTCTCTCCATCTCGGGGAGAGAAGTTTAGGAGCTACAGCTTTAGAGTTAGTAATGAGAGCCATGAAAATGAATGAGATCTGCAGAGAGAAGAGGACCTGGAACAGAAAAATAAAGAACGTCATCCTTTCAGAGACAGGCAAATGTGGAAGTGGACTACACACAGGAACCCAAGAAAAGTCACTCAGAGAGCAGGAGACAAACCAAGCCGCTGTTTTGCTGTCAGACCAACTGGGGGACCATTTCAAGAGGGAGGAAGCACCTGCAGGTGTTGGAGGCTGCAGAGAGGTCGGCTTAGATAAGGCACAAGAAGTGATTAAGAGAGGTGAACCTATAGAGCGTCCCCAGCTTGTCCGCTGCATCTGATGAGATTCCTACTGACAAACCTCTTACCAAAATGGGCGGAGTTGTTTTTACTATCTCCTCTGACAAAGCATACTGCAAGGATATAAATGGCAGAGTTTACTTTTAAGCAAAATGTAGGTAATGATATATAGTTCAGTGGTTCCTAGACTGTGGAATATCAAGAGCTACAAACATTTGAGGAAAAAAAAATGGGTCACTGAAATGTTAGATTGCCTTGCCAATCATCTCGTTATTCTGCTCAATGCATATCGGGCAGCCTGACCACAGGGAAGGAATAAATTCAGAATCATTTAGGAGACATGACACCCAGACAACAAGATCATCTCTGTTGGCTTGGCTTCTGGTCCTCAGTGTAAGTCAGAAATCCTTTTGGGAAAAGGGTATGACTTCCGGTCCTTTGCCGCCAACAACTCACCCTGTTGCGGGCGCTCTCATTTGTTCTGCTGCTTCCTTTGCCTTTGCCTTAACTCACATCTGTGAAATTCTGGATTGAATCAGAGAAAACAGTGGTTCCTAGAGGTGCCAAGGGTAGCCTGCGAAGTCTTTAGCACCTTTGACCAGTAATCTCCATCAGTCTCCCCACCCCACAAATAAATACATAGCCATGTAATCTCAGTTTTTAAGTGTATTCGTTATGTCACTTGAAGGCTAGACCCTGGCTGCCCTCAGTGTCCCCCTACACACACACACACACACACACACACACACTCTCTCTCTCTCTCCCTGTCCCTGTCACGCACATACACACACACACATACACACACACACACACACACACACACACACACCCCTAGCACTGGGCAGGTGAGATTCTATGTGATGTGGTGGTCTGGTGCTGGTTGTTAATAGAGTGAGGCTTTAAAAGGAGGAGAAAACTGAAAACAGGGCGGAAGTAACTCCAAAAAAGAGCCTTGACAGAGGAGGCTTTTTTCCAGAGGCTTTTGGCAGTTGAGCAAATTAGTCATTCCTTTTGCTTCTGACAGTATTTCAAACCAGTATGGCCTCCCTCATTTTTGGAGAGTACACATACTCTTTCGTTATCTGATTGACATTAGCCAGAATATTTTAATGTCAACAAAGACACGTGAATGATTGTTCCCCTAATTATTTCTTATTTCCCCTTTGGAAGTTTCCATGTGTACAAGATTTTAAATAAGGAGTATGTCCAAATTATTATTTTTTTTTTGGTTCTTGTAAGAATCCTGAATTTTATCAAGGATGCAGTTTAAGTGAACTTGGAATAAAGCTTTAGTTTCATATTTTCTGGCTAATGTTCCATAAATGTCATAACTTTGCTGTTTAATGGGGAATGTGTTTTCTTATATAATAGATGCACCAAACATTAATGGAGGGAAGAGAGGGAATGACTGAGAAATGCCATCTCAAGCTCAAGAACATCAAAATTAGCAATAAAAATAGAAGTTTCTTATCACCAGGAATGGGAGGAAAACAGTCACAGACATTGAAACAGATACAGCCCAATCCGTGCTCCCAGTTTCCCATGAGTCCCTCATGGGGTGACCTTGACCTGGCAGTTCAACTATCTCATGCCTGTATTTCCTTCATCTGTTCATCGAGGACTAATTGCCTAAAAGACACGGAGGTTTCCAGCTGGTGCAGGGGGGTTGTTACAGTGCTTCCATGACATGGACCTAGGTCACCCCACTGTCCTCTAAGGCCCTGGATAGGGGCACTCATCTAATCTGGAGATTCATGCATGATATCTGTGGTCTCCAAACTCAGCAAATCCATTAATCCTTAACTGAAAGCCACTCTGCAGGAAAAGTTTTAATACCAACCATGACTAACGGCAGCAGAAAAAATGGTCTGTTTTATTTGGAAGTATGAATCCTAGAAAAGCTTTAAGAAATGTAGTTTTATTACTCTGACAGATTGATAGTAACTAGGATCAGGTTAAATCTGGCCTAATGGCAATTCTTTAACAAACACTGAGACAAATTTTTAAGAGTCGTCTGTTTTTAATGTGTTTTCTTTGTGTGCTTCTAAAGGCACCTCTAAAGTGGGGGTCCTTGAAAATTACGGTCCTACATAATTTGCGCATTCTTCTATGACTGTATTTATGTTACTCTTTGGCTTAGTAAGTATTTATTTCAGTGTTAAATTTTACATACTTTCCAAATGAGTCTCAAATTGTTAACTAAAGGGGTCCAAATATATGAAGTTTTATTATTGTGATAGTTATCTTTTAGCCCAGATTTTCTCTGCTCGTGCAGTGCTTGGCAAACATAATAAATGTTTGAATAAATGAATTAGTGAATAAATGAATGAATGGCGAAAGGCCATAGATTTAACCCTTATACCCCTTAGTTGGTTTCACGTTATTCCAGTCTGCAGAGACAGAATCCTAATTCTGACCATCTATTTAGTGCCATCTGCAAAGTCCATTTGTACAATCTAGGCTTAGTTCAGGCTGCTATAAGAAAGTACCATATATTGGGTGGCTTATAAACAACAGAAATTTATTTATCACAGCCGTGAAGGGTGGAAGTTCAAGATCAGAGTGCAGCATGGTCAGGTTCTCATGAGAGCCTGCTTTCTGGTTCACAGATGGCCATCTTCTCACTCCGTCCTCACATGGAGAAGGGTCAAGGGACCTCTCTGGGGTCCCTTTTATAAGGGCACTAATCCCATTCATGGGGGCTCCACCCTCATGACCTAATAACCTCTCAAAGGCCCCAACCTCCTACAGTCATCACATTCAGGATTAGTGTTTCAACATATGAATTTGGGGGTGACCCGAACGTTCAGTCTGTAACAGCCACGAAGGAGAGCATATTACAGCCGTGTGACATGGGGTTTGTTCCATCACAGCAGAGTCTTCTCGCTCATGGTGACAGATCTCAGCACACTTCACATTTACACATTTAAGAGTAGGAGGGATTAATAGGGGTATGCACTTCCTGGATGCACAGGAGTTAGAAAGAGCACATTGTGAGTCATTCCCTCTGTGCACCAGACCAAGCTGCATCAGGTTACCCATGGCTTCCCGGATGGGATGTGAAGGAGCAGGGCATCTGCTGGTTTCCCAAACCATGTGAGTGGACTGTCCACTATTGACGAGGTAGCCCAAATGTCCCTGCTGTGGGCTCCCTGGTCCATTCCCATTCCACATCTCCCAGTGGCCCCAAAACTGTGTTGGCATAGGACAAACTTCAAGGATTAGGATGAGAATGGCTTTTCCCTGGAGAACAGGTTTATGGCTTTGGGACACATGGCTTTGCTTCAGCCAGGCTCAAGGAGTCCTTTCCAAACTCACATTCTCCAGGTCTCTGTATTCTTTTTTTTTTTTTTAATTGAAGTATAGTTGATTTACAGTGTTGTGTTAATTACTGCTGTACAGCAAAGTGATTCAGTTATACATATATACATATATATATATACATTTTTTAATATTCCTTTCCATTATGGTTTATCATAGGATATTGAATATAGTTCTCTGTGCTATAGAGTAGGACCTTGTTGTTTATCCATTCTGTATATAATAGCTTACATCTGCTCACCCCAACCTCCCACTCCACCCCTCCCCCAAACCCCTCCCCCTTGGCAACCACTGGTCTGTTCTCTATGTCCGTGATTCTGTTTCATAGATAGGTTCATTTGTGTCATATTTTAGATAATTCAAAAAGATACATGCACCCCTATGTTCATAGCAGCATTATGAACATAGCAGCACATAGCAGAAGCACAATAGCCAAGACATGGAAACAACCTAAATGTCCATCGACAGATGAATGGATAAAGAAGATGTGGTACATATATACAATGGAATATTACTCAGCCATAAAAAAGAATGAAATAATGCCATTTGCAGCAACATGGATGGACCTAGAGGTTATCACACTAAGTGAAGGAAGTCAAATAGAGAAAGACAAATACCATACGACATCGCTCACATGTGGAAAAGTCTCTGTGCTCTAACGCCTCTTGGCCACTCTGCCTTGCTCTCTGCCTTCTCCACTGGGGACGCCTCGATCACTCACTGAGATTCAGTCACTGTAGACACTTTCTTAAACGTGTCTTCTCTAGACTTTCCAAACAGAGCTAAGCTTCCCTTTCCTGTGCTCCACAATGACACAAATCACATTGGATTCTAGTCTCTGCTTTCCAAGGGCATTTGTGACAGGGGTGGGGGGGCGGTGGAGAAGTAGGAAGAGGGCCTGTGAGCGTTTTGAGGGGAGGGTCTCTCTCTGTAACCCACACCAGATCCCCAGCCCCCAGCATAGAGTGGCTGCTCTCGAGATTCTGGAGTGATTCAAAATCAAGCGACAACTTCCTAATCACAGAGCTACTTCCTGACATTCTCAGCCCTGCTTTAATGGTGCTAAGTATTTTGGAAGGAATTTCTCAAAGGTATACACAAATGTATTTATAGTATGGCAGGCTTGCAGTATATAAGTGTGGCTGAGAAAATCAAAGCAATAACCAAAAGTCATTAAAACACTAGTCACCTGTGTAGATTATTTCGGGATTCACAGCCCAAGTTGCCATCTGCAGAATTCTTCCCTGGTTATATTAGACTTACGACTGTCTTCAAGCCTTTTCCAAAAATAAGAGGTTATGTTTCCTGATGTTAAACCCCTCGTTTTTTCAGGTACATTAAAATGAGATTACTGCAGCAGGTTCTTTTGTACAGAACTATTCCACAAAACGTTTATTGGTCCCTATGAGTTTTGAAGGCATTAAATCAGATATCCAGCAACTAACTGTGTTATTATCAGTCCTGCCTTACAAATTGCTCTGCTCCATATCACAGTGAGGCTTTATGGAGTCTGAGTGATTGGTTGGAGTCATTCAAATATCCCCTGAAGGTCTTAAATCCATCACTTCATCCACAATCTACCCAACAACGTGCACCATCATCATTCTGGGTGATAGAATGCTCTTTTTCTGAATGGGTCATTCTTGTTACACTATTTTCTTTTTAAGGGTAGAAATAGATGAGGAAAAAATATAGCCTGCTTTACTCATTAATGAGTCAGAGGAAGAGTCACCACCGCTTCGAATTATCAGGGGTCAATGTCAGGGTCCGTAACAAGGAAACATGTTTATTTTATCAAGAAGCCTGGCTAAGATGCCAGACTGTACAAGGTTAGGGGAATTTCCATGATCATGTCACCTGCCCCCAAGTCCTGTACATACCCAGGTCCTGGGACCTGGGGACTGTTTGGTGACTTGGTGGTTATTTGTGACATTGAGATCAAATTTTGAATATCAGAAGAGTATTTTTATAGAAAATGAGGCGAAAACATACCTCTGGGGATGAATCTGTAGCTTTTCTTCTTTTCCTGGCACCTGCTTCATCACTGCTGGACAAGCAAATGTGACAGACTTCCTCCTCCAGAGATGGTGATTGGCTCTTAGAGAAGAGAGGGAGCATGATGTAATCATGAGACAGTCCGGTTGGGGTCAAGGGTTTATGTGGTTGGGTCGTCTGAAAGGCCTGACCTTGTCCTCTGCTGTCCCCTGTGAGGTCACTTTAAGGTCAGAGTAGGGCTTTGAAAGGCTCGTGGCTTTCCTGCTCTCCCAGTAAGACGGGGGAGATTTTGATTTGATTTTCAAATCAAACACCAGTCCCTCCCAGCCTCTCAGCAATCTTACTCTGACCTTCTCCCCCACGCCCTTCTCTTTCCCTCATCTTCAGACTCTCCCTGTCTGCTTTCTCCTTCTCACCGTCATTAAACACACGCAAGTCTTTTTTATCTTTGGGTTTTATCTTTCAAACCCTGCCTCCCATAACCTCCAACCACAGCCCTGTTCAGCATCTCCGTGTCAGTTAGAATTCTCCAGAGCCTTGCTTTCGCTTACTGTGTCCCCCTCCTCTCTCCTCTTCTACGTCTTAACCCTCTCCAGTCCTGTTGTGACCTTACCACCTCCGCAAAACTGCAAAGTCTTTACAGTACTCGTGATCATCAAGTTAAACATAGCAGCTTTACCGTAAAACTCAGCAATCACACGCCGAAGACAGACAAAAACTTATCTTCAGGCAAAACCTGCATGCGAATGTTTACAACAGCTCTATTTGTAATCAACAAAAACTGAAAGTTGCCAAGGTATCCTTCAACCTGTGAATGGATGGACAATTTGTGGTATGTGTATCTGCAAGATGGAACACTGCTCAGCGACAAAAAGGAATGAGCTACTGATTCATGTAATAACATGAATGATTCTTAAATATATGTTGCTTCGTGAAAGAGGCCAGGTCCCAAAGGCTACATATGTATGATTCCATGTGACATTTTGGAAAAGACAGAACTCTAGGAGTGGAAAATAAATCGGTGGTTGCCAGGAGTGGGAAGAAAGGTTGAACTACAAAGGGATAGCGTGAGGAAATCTGGGGGCAAGGGAACTGTTCTGTCTCATGACTGTGGTGCTGGATACATGATTCTTTGCATTTGTCAAAACCCAGAGAACTCTATAGCACAGAGTACATTTTACTGTATATTAATTCTTTTAATATCAACTAGGATATAGGGGACCAACCCAAATGGAATTCAAACTAACAAATGAAGAAACAAAATAACACTAAGGACCCCCGTGGCCCCATGGTGCATCCAACACCTTGACAGACTTTCTGCCCTTAGCTTTCTGGCATTGCACCCTCTTACTTTCCCCCTGTGTAATCGGCTTCTCTTTCTGAACCTCCTTTGCAAGCTCTTTCTTCTTTCCTCAGCCTTTCCATGTGGCCGTTTCTTGAGCCTCAGTCCTAGGCTACTCTTTTCTCACTGTACAAGGTCTCCCCAAACAACTTCATCCACCCCCATGGTCTCAATCACCAGATACACCCATGAATTGCCAATTTCTGTCTCACACTGGGACCTCTCTTCTGAGCTCCAGACCGATGTATGCTACTGCCTGCTAGAAGTATCCACTTTGGACTAAACTGTCCCAAGCTCAGCTTCGCACCTAAGGCTCCCCCACACTCATACCTGCTTCTTCTCCCGGGCCCCCAACTCATTAAAGACTAAGAGCTTGGACTTCTGCTTAACTTCCCTCCCCATCTCTTCCTTCTCCTCACTGCTGATCCCGGCATCTCATTCTCTCTTGAATCCACATGTTTTGTCTGTTTCCACTGATGACCATGGTACCACCCTGGTCCAACCCACCCCATCTGTTGCCTCCAGTCCCACCCCCCACCCCCATTTGGTCACCCAGCAGCGTCTTCTTCAAACCTTCTCCGCTGTGTAGCTGGAGTGATCTTTTTAAAACACAATAAATTGTTACATTTCTCTGCTTCAAACCTGTCTGTGGTTTCCCATTGCTTTTATAATAAAGCCCAAATTCCTCAACGCATCCTGCCAGGAGTTGTGTGGTCTGCCCCCTGGTGACCTTTGGCCTTTCTTCCCCACATCTCTCTGCCCCCTTCCCTCTTCCCACAGATGCATCAGACTCTTTACCCCATCAGGCCCTTTGCGTACACGGTCCCCTTCACCTGCACCTCACTAATTAATCATCATTCCCCCTTCAGGCTTCAGCTTAAATGTCGTTCTAGGGAGGCTTTCCACGACCCAAGAGACCAGCTTTGCTTCCCTCGTTATGTGCTTTCACAGTTTCTCTTTCTGAACATTTATCTGAAATATCAACCCCCTTCTCTAAAAGGCAAGAAAGAAATGGGTCTGCCTATTCATTTCCCTAGAGCTCAGGGTGATGTAGAAGACTCCGCAGGTATGGAACAAATATCTGTTGGAAGGAAATAAATGAGTTTAGTAATGTACAGCACAGTGCATTGCATACAGGCAATGGTGCGCCACTGAATGCGTCGGTGCATGCGAAGAAAAGAGGAGAATGTGTCCAATGGTATTAATTTGGTAGTCATGGGCAGGGGCGACTGGGGAAACCTAAAACCCAGAGATGACCATATGATAGGCAGAGTATGGGGTGAAAAGATTCTGGGTTAGAATGGTGACAGTACGAATGGAGAGGAAAAAAGACATTATAGGATTTGATGACTCATGGTAGTTGGAAGTGAGCAGGGAAAACAGAGAATCAGAAATTAGGGTCTGGCAATCTTTAAAGAATAATAAGACATTAAGAAAAGAGAACTAGGTTTCAGAGGAAGCTAATGATGTCAGGTTAGTAAACTGTCCTGGGGACGGTGAGGCTTACAAAGAAGAATTCCAAGTGGCCTAAAAAAGAGAAGTCAGATTTCAAAGACTGTCTGCATGCCTTCTCCAAATCAGGACCATCTGCAGGGAAAGCTGGAGTGAAATTGTTGTTTATGCAGATCATTTTCTCCGCAAGTGGTCCCCTTCTCTTGGGCCTGCGGGGGGGGGGGGGCGGGTTGTGTGAGGCCAGGACCACAGCAGCGTGGGAGGTACCTGCATTCTCTTCCAGGGAAACTGCCTGGAACTGGAAGCCGCAGTCTCCATAGTTCAGGGCGTCCTACCCGCCCTTCCTCTTGCCTCCCCACAAGGTGCCAGCGGCCTTTGGCACAGGGTGACGCAGAGGAAAGGCCACAGAGCTCCAGACAATAACGCAGTGACCTGTGAGTGTGTGGGTCGTGGACCTGGTGCACTCTGGCTTTCTGAGATAAAGGAGGAGGAGTAGCCGTCACTAAGACACGTGGATTCTATGGAGACAGCAAGGCTGAGGGGGCCCTGGGCAGGGGGGGACTGGAGGAGAGGTTGCAGAGACCTGTCTCAGTGTAGGGGCTGAGAGCTCACCCAAGTGCGGATGGGATGGAACTCTTTTGCCTAACTTAGAGTGAGGGGAGAGGATAGAGAGTGGTTTTAGGCTACACAGCCTAGAGAAAGGAGATGTCTGAATATGGAACTGAGGTTTGCAGAAACCCAGTAGGGAGGGAGCCAGGACTGCTCAGCTGAGCTCTGCAGGGGTGGCTTCTGGCCTGGGAGGGCTTTGCCCCGCTATGTCCTCAGAGACCAGAGGCCCAAGTTAAGGGCTCAGACACTCTAGTGGAGCAAGATCCATGCCAGTCACTCTCTGGCAGCTCTGGAACCAGGGGAAATTCTCTGAGCTCTGCGGGGAGATGGGAAGTGGGTTTAACTTGGGCTCCATAGTGTCATTCTTTGTTCAGACTCCAGACTATTTGACTATCTAATGAGAGCAGTTTGTAGCTCTCATCTGTCTGAGTGAGAGAGGGAGAATGTGTGTGTGTGTGTGTGTGTGTGTGTGGCTGTGAGAGAGAGAGAGAGAAAACACTTCTGTTTGAATGTGCCAGTGTCCGTCTTGGCAGGGATTCAAGACCAGACTACACCCACTTGAGTCCACCCATGGTTGAAAAAACAACAGCAAGAAAAGCTTCAAGGCTTCCTGTCTGATCCCGCTCATGAATCCTACTCTTGTGTCGGCAAATCATTTCCCAGCTCATACGAGGAAGCCTTTTATCAATATTATCCACTGCAGGGGTCAAGTTTCCTAGTTCTGCCACTGGGGAGATTATTCCCACCTGCAAGACAGCCAAGCTTCACCTTCCTGAAAAGGAAGACTTAATTTTATTTACTTGTGTTTTGTTTGGTGGCCAATAACATCCTACCTGGTAGAAGGGTGATGGTAGCTATTAATGCATCATTAGGACAATCCATTTCTTTATTTGGCCTCCTTTTCTCTCTGGTCCTCACTCTAGCAATCACCCTGCAAGATCTGTGGGTCTTATTGCAGTGGTCTTCAGATCTTTGAGGGCTTTTTCATCACTCCACCAGGAAACAAGGGTATGAGACTGCTGTTAGGAGAGTTATGTTGGTAATGAGCCCAAGTTGTTACTCTACTTGGCCAGGAACTTCTGAGGACGCCAGGGTGCACGTCTGTTTCAGGGACTGAGAATAAAAGGTGTCTCTGCAGATGGCAGCCTTGTGGGTATATGTTCTAAAGGTCCCTAGAGAGAACTCTCTGTAACTCCTGGTACTGAGTCAGGGAAGCAGCAGTAGTAATCTGGAGAGATTTATCCTCCCCCAAATACTGTATATTCCATACTTTGGGCCCCAAAATTATCAAAAAAAAGAATGACAACAAAATAAACATAACTAAAAGTTGCCAGATTATAACGTACACTTTCTCAAGTCTATCTACCTATCCTCAGCTTTTACCGTAACTAGGATGCATTTTCACTCTTATATAAGGCTAGCACTTAATACATAAAGTGAATATCGCTTTTAGCAAGACTGTCATTTAGTTTGTGTCCTGGCCCAGTTTAAAGAGTTGCCTTAAAGGCAAGAAATATTATTAACTCTTCTCTTTCCAAACAATTCTAAAAGGATATCAGTTTTTACATTAGAGGATATATTTCTAGTAGAGTGCAATTTGTATTATAAATAATCTAAATTATCCCAGATAGTTTGCTTCTCCATTTTCTTCCTTTTAGTATCAGTTTTAGGGAAATTGTTTGTTGACATGTTTCTTGTAAAATGGGCTAGGAAAAAGAAACTTAGCTATGCAAGCCTGTTATTAACTGCTCTAAGAAAACACATGCAGAGAATATATCCAGGGGACCTAGAGCGGGTATTCAGTAATAGGAACTTCCTGGCCATTTTGCTGGGAATTTTAGCTCTGCTAACAAGCATTTTTTAAGGTTTTATGATTTTTTTCTTTTTCTTAAAAAAAAAAAAAAAAATGTTCCAAGTGTTACTATTGTCCAAAAGAACTAAAACAACAAATTGCAATTTGCTCACTCAAATCACAATAACAGTCAAGGTCAAAATATAGTCACAGCTTGGAGAAAGCGGCAACCTGTGTTAATAGCAGACACTCCTGCAAGAACCCAGCTGATGGGACATCTCAGGAGGAGATGCTAGCAGAGGGCACACGGGATTGGCACGAGTTCCATGGTTTTTTTCTCAAATGGGTGTTAATGGAGCTTTGTAATATGTTTATAGATTATTCATGAAATCCCCTAACAAGTTTAAATGCTGTAAAAAAAGATTTCTTTTCATTAAAACTAGTTTTAAGTATTTAAGTAATAGTTAGTGGCAACCGCCCAGGGCATCCATTCTTATGGAGATGACTACACTGGAGGATGCTTAAATCCAGGATTTGAATGTGATTTGAAAACGTTTGCAGAGTTTTCATGGATTCATGTTTTGGTTACATAATATTATTCCTATGCCTGGGAGCTGATTTTCAGTTAAATTGAAGGGCTAGAGTCATCAAGATTTTCTGAAACAATTCAGTGATCCAGACATCCCGATGTAAATATTAGATCGAGCCGTCTGAAATTGCCGCTGTCAGGTCATTTTGCCTATAAAAATGACGGTTGCATAGCGTTTAGCCTAGTATTTTTCACTTGGAAATCAGTCGTATTGTGCTTTTTTCCCTTCCAGTTTCATTGGAGATATAATTGACATACAGCACTGTATAAGTTTAAGGCGTACAACATAATGATTTGATTTACGTACCTCATGAGATGATGATCACAGTACGTTTAGTGAACACCCAGCACCTCATATCAAAAGACAAAAGAAAAGAAAAAAAACACACTTTTTCCTTGTGATGAGAACGCTTAGGATTTCCTCTCTTAACGACTTTCATTTATCACGTACAGCGGTGTTCATTATATTAATCATATTATACATTACAGCCCTAATACTTGTTTATCTTATAACTGGAAGTTTGTACCTTTTGACCACCTTCATCCAATTCCCCCTCCCCCCGCCTCTGGTAACCACAAATCTGATCTCTTTTTCTATGAGTGTGTTTTTTGAAGTACAATTGACCTACAGCACTATGTTAGTTCCTGGTGCACAACATAGTGATTCAATATTTCTATACATTTCAGAAGGTTCACCATGATTAGTCTAGTTACCATCTGTTACCGTACAAAGATATCATACTATTATTGACTGTATTCCCCGCGCTGTACATTTTATCGCCATGACTCATTTATTTTGTGACTGGAAGGTTGTACCTCTTAATTTCCCTCATCTATTTCACTCACCACCCCCCAACCCTCTCCTCTGGCAACCAGCTGTTTGTTCTCTGTATCTACGATTCTGTTTCTGTTTAGTTTTGTTTGTGCATTTGTTTTTTAGATTCAACATATAAGTGAAATCTTATGACGTTTGTCTTTTTCTGTCTGACTTATTTCACTTAGCGTAATACCTGCCAGGTCCATCCATGTTGCTGTAAGGCAAGAGCTCATTCTTTTTATGGCTGAGTAATGTTCCATTTTATTTATATATATATATATATATATATATATATAATTTTATACATATAATTATATATATATCACATCTTCTTTATCCATTCATCTGTCAATGAGCTTCCATATTTTGGTTATTGTGAATAATGCTGCAATGAACATAGGGATGCATATACATTTTCTTTTTTAAAAAATTTATTTATTTATATATTTTTGACTGTTGGGTTTTCGTTGCTGCGCACAGGCTTTCTCTAGTTGCGGTGAGCGTGGGCTACTCTTTGTTGCGGTGCGTGGGCTTCTCGTTGCGGTGGCTTCCCTTGTTGCGAGCACAGGCTCTAGACACGTGGGCTTCAGTAGTTGTGGCACATGGGCTTAGTAGTTGTGGCTCTTTATATGACAGAATGAAACCCGTGTGTTTACGCTTCAGTCATGGGGGTGGGGAAACTCACTTACCTTCAGCTGAATAATAAGCCAGGAAAAAGGTTCTCATTGAATATCTCAGCTTGTCTCGCCTTTCTGTTATCAAGAGTCTATGCCAGATGAACAACAGAATACATCTCAATCTGCTCTGATCAGTTCACATATTTTTCTGCCTAAATGCAGGATAGAACCAAATCCTCTTGCAAAGTCTCCATCAGCTATTTCATAACCCATATAAATATATATAGTATATCTTGGAATGTCTTGGTACACCAAATCTCCTAGCAATCAGAATTTTTTTCCTGATAAAAGGCCCTTGCACTCACAGAAGGGATGAAGAATATTGCTTAGTGTTGCGAAGGGGCAGAATAGTTCTGGCAAGGTGCTGGCTGTGATATCATTGATAAGTTACTTCCTGTTAGTTGTGGAACTGATAAAGTGGAAGAGAAAAAAATAAATGAAAAATTCGTGGTTTGATCACATTACTCTGTGACATGGTTGGTGACTCAATGGAGTTGTTCACACAAAAGCAGGTCTGGGGGTGCACCTAGGAGAGGGTTCAGAGCACCCAGCAGGAATCCTATGTCAAGGCAGGGAAGAGGGGGTAGAGAAAGATGCTGTGGGAATTAGCAGCCAGGAAGGTTCTGGAAGCCTCCAGATGTCACATTTGACCTCTTACCCTAAGGCAGACTATTTTACTTTATCCACTAGTTGTGAGCAACTGTGTAACCATAAGGATTGTTTATAACAGAAGGAAACCACACATCTTCATAAAAACACTAACCTTGATTGAGGCAGGGACAGAAATGCTAGGATTACCTCAGAGCCAAAATTATTTAGGTGGCAAAAATCAGATAAAGCCACCTGATAATCATGTTATTAACTAGAATTCAATGACTGAAGGGCTCTTGAGCTTAAAAAGACGTCGTAGGCTGGATAGTAAATAAGAGCTAGAGGGAGTCGAAACAATGTGGCACTTTAAGTTTTAAAAGATGTTAGCAAAATACATCTTAGAATTTACTACCCTGAAAGCCTAGCTTAAATCTGTTGTGAAACAGTTGAACAAATATTAAGAGAAAAGAAACCTTTAAGACAACTAAAGGTTAGAAAAACCTGGAGTTAGAAATCATGTTTTTTACTAACTCGATTCCTTTCTCATGGAATGATAAAATTAATGGATAAGGAGAATGCAATAGACATAATATACCTGAACTTCCAAAACGCAGTTATTGTGGGCTTCCCTGGTGGCGCAGTGGTTAAGAATTCGCCTGCCAATTCAGGGGACACGGGTTCGAGCCCTGTTCCGGGAAGATCCCACTGCCGCGGAGCAACTAAGTGTGTGCGCCACAACTACTGAGCCTGCGCTCTAGAGCCTGCGAGCCACAACTACTGAAGCCCACGTGCCACAACTACTGAAGCCTGAGCTCTAGAGCCCGTGAGTCACAACTACTGAGCCCATGAGCCACAACTACTGAAGCCCATGCGCCTAGAGCCCGTGCTCCGCAACAAGAGAAGCCACCGCAGTGAGAAGCCTGTGCACACAACGAAGAGTAGCCCCCGCTTGCCGCAACTAGAGAAAGCCCATGCACAGCAGCAAAGACCCAATGCAGCCAGAAGTAAATAAATAAAATAAATAAATTTATTTTTTAAACAAAGCAGTTATTGCCATGTCACTGAATTTTCCTGGATAAGTCAACTCAGACTTGCCAAGATCTAAATATGTCCCCTGGATTAAAAAGTAGATAGAAATCTTGGTAACATCTAATAATGATGATGGGGGCGGGGGGGGGGGTTGAAAAAGCAAAGAGCTCCCAAAACTGGCTGTAGCTTGCATTTTACTTTATTCATCACTCTTTTCCTTAAAGATCAGAGAAATGGGATCAACACTATGAATTTAAAAAAAAAAAATGCCACTATGGATGTTTATTTAATGTCACAAATGGAAAGAAACATACTAACTCTTTTGTCTACCTTCCCAGTGGCCTTTTTAATTTTTCATTGTGATAATTACCTTGCTTTATGTAGCTAGTTGAGTTCATTAACTTTTCAGTTGAATTGTGGTCTTTTGTTTTTTTTTTTAACACTGTAGAGTTCACTGGGTATATTACTGGGCAGTATTTTCATTGATCCACAGCTTTATGGTCTCTGGATGCTTCCCACTTTCTGTCAATAATTCTCTGTGTGCCCGAGAAAACCAGCCAAAAGGAGAATAGATGGAAATTGGGTGACGGAGTGGAAAGTAAGCTGAAGGGGATCTGAAATGAACAGAAATCCAGATGGACATTCAGGGGGAAATGAAGAATGTTGAAAAGGAGAGAAAGAAAGCTTAACAGTTAAAGGATGAATGGAATGCTGGATCCAGAAATAAATATAAAAAGAAACAGAATAAAAAGAAAATGATGAAAGATGAAGCTATGATAGAGGGTTTAGAGCAATAGAGGATTTGGTATGAGAACAGTTTGGAATTGGGGGTTATTGAAATAAAAATTCAATTTGATTGCAGCTGACAATTCATATATTTTTTTTTTCATTCATCATTTTTTTACATACCCGTCAAGTGCATAATGGCTCTGGTATAACTGTGGTTGAAAACCGGACTTTGGGACAGTCTTACAGACTTGAGTTTGTACAAGAGAATTGTAGTTCATAATTTTCCTTCTCAATATTGGTAAATCAGTTAATCTCTGTCTTCATATGAAGATGGACTAGTTGTATATTTGTATCCATCGTAAAAAAGTGAAGTATCAGCACAGATGTTCCGAGCTCTCCTTTCTCCATATGTAAAGTAGGATGATCTGTGATTTTATTCATTGGCCTCGGGGAGCAAAAGAAAAACAAAAGCGTAAAAACATGAAGATTTATTTTCCAAAAGAGTTTGTGTTCACTATTAGTGATTGCCATGATTGGGCAATAAAAACGTACAAATTTCAGGTTGGCATCCCTTTAACAGTGAAATGAAAGTATGTAATTATGCGGCTGGAGAAGAAAAATACATGTAGATTGGGGCATATATATGCAAAGTCCTGACCAATAGCTTTTTTCCTGTCTTCCTGTGGCTCCACCTAAAGCAAATACATTATAAACCTTTGTTGCAAAGTGTTACGGGAAATAATTCATTAATAAATGTTAAATGTTCCCAAATGGCAAAATGGCACAGGTTTTAAGTGCCTATTATACCGGGAATGTTTCTGCATTGTAAATTTGAATTTTAAATTATCGGGGATAAATAGTTAGGTTAGAACAATGCAGGTTTTAGTTTCCTCAAAGTGCATATTAAAAGTCAGAGAATTTGACAGCTATTCACCAAAACCTATTTTCACATTATGATTTTCAGACATGACATACTTTTAATACTTTTTTCTTTATGCATTCTATTAGCTTAAATATTCAGACTTTTAATAGCTACGATGGGCATTGTATTGACATTTTTAGTGACACGTTAATGTATGCCAAGAATGATTGTGTTATGCGGTTTGTTATACCAGTAGTTATTTTTGATGTTAGCTATTTGGTGCAAAATACAATTCTTACGTGTTATGGGAGCATAAACTTTATTGCTGTCTCATTACCATGCAGAGGCCGAATATGAGCAAAAGAATAACGTCCTATATTAATCTTCCAAAGGTTGGTTATGGGTAACCCAAGTGATGGTATTATAGTTTAATTAGTGGAATAGGAGGGAATGAATAGGTTCAGTGCTGCCTGATAAATGTAATTCTCTCATGGAAAGATTTGTACAGTGAAAAACAATAAAGGAGTGCTGATGGAATGGCTTTTTGTCTAGTTCAGTAATGCAATCATCTCTTCTATGCCCATTAAAAAAAAAAAATCTCCATCCTAAGGCTATATTTTGTAGTGTCATTCTAGGTATTCATTTTGGGGGAAAATAGTTGCTTCTTCAACTTTAAAGAATTAGATTCCATTGAACTAGAAAAAAAAAGCATCTAAAATAGCTTAAATTGTTTTTTGTTTTGGAAATGCAAAAAGCCATCACACTGTACGTGAGTGAAGTGGTGTTAGTTTCAATGACTGTATCTGACATTTTTGTGCTCTGCACAAACACTTGTCCTTTGCTGATGGTCCTGTGGAAATTTCCCCTGGGCAGAACAAAATCAGAGGGGTGCATTCACGGCAGAAAAAATTTAGATGAGGGGGTTGGTAGTTTTGAGGGTTTATTTGGGGTCAATTATGGGCATTTCCCTGTAACTTTAAGATTTTCTGACCACAAATGCGTTGGAAGAAAGCCAGGCATTACTATGTATACAGAGTGGTAGGTACCTATACGCATACTATGAGTGTTAGGACGTGTCTGAAGGTAAAACAAACTGCAGTGTCTTTCTCTTCCTTCCACACCAGTATGCTTACCTGTAAGTCCTTCTAACCTCATGTGTCTGTAGCTGTTTGGTTCAGCTGGCCGGGAACCAATAGCCATGAGGCCAAGATGTTTGACTTCTCTGTAGGCCAGATAGCCTTATTTTGTTCCATAGGCTGCAATCTGTACCTTGGTGGACTGGGTTGAATAGTGTCCCCACAAAATACATCTCCCAGATCCTCAGAATGTGACCTTGCTTGGAAATAGGGTCTTTGCCGAGGTTATTAAGTGACAAAGAGGTCATAGTGGATTAGGGTTGGACCTGAATCCAATGACTAGTATCCTTATAAGAAGACATGAAAACACAAAGATTAGAGAGGAGAAAGCCATGTGCAGACCCAGGAGGCAGAGGTTAGAATAAAGAATGCCAAGGAATGCCAAGGCTTGCCAGCAGCCACCAGAAGCTAGCAGTGAGGCATAGAACAGATCCTCCCTCAGAGCCCCCAGAAGGAATTGATTCAGCCTCACCTTGATCTGGGACTTCCAGACTCCAGAACTGTGAGAATAAAGTCCTCTTGTATTAAGGCACCGAGTTTGTGGTATCTTGTTGTGGCAGCCACAGGTCACCGAGACACCTGGACGGACAGCTTGTTCACATTCTACCTGTCACAACGGCATCCCAGTGAGACTGTAGACAGGTATACTTCTAGGTCCACCAGTGGGAGTCAACAGTCTACCAGTCAGGAAAATAATGCATCTTCACAATGAAAGGGTGTAACTAATGTGCCCTCGTCTATCCCTGCCAAACAGCAGCTCAGGTTCTCTGCCTCAGAAACACCACGTCCAGAACAGGGAATCTCAGTATGACCGCTAAATTCTAACATCTCTCCAGTACAAAGTCTGATGATAAAACACTGAGAAAGCTCTTTCAGAAGCCAGGCTTTCCCTCCAGGTGTGTCCTTAATGAGGGATTCGTATGGTTGAAGATAATGGAATCCGCTCTCTTCTAAACAAAAAGGAAATTTTGCTCAAAAAATTGTTGGAAGGCTTCCCTGGTGGCGCAGTGGTTGAGAGTCCGCCTGCCGATGCAGGGGACACAGGTTCGTGCCCTGGTCCGGGAAGATCCCACATGCCGCGGAGCGGCTGGGCCCGTGAGCCATGGCCGCTGAGCCTGCGCGTCCTGAGCCTGTACTCCGCAACGGGAGAGGCCACAACAGTGAGAGGCCCGTAGACCGCAAAAAAAAAAAAAAAGAATCGAGACAGCAACAAAAAGCATTAAACCAAGTGTGGGCCCCTCTACACATGGGCCCTGTGTGACTGCTCTGGTCACAGCCCAGGAAGCTGGCCCCAACTCTCGCCATATTGGCCTGCTAATCGCACCTGCAAAACAGATGCTTCCTGCACCATTGCTCCTCCCCACCTACATCAGGACCAAATCCACGTCTGTGAGAGCGCAGAAGACTGCAGAACCCTGGCTGCAAGGGCATCTGAGAAAAACATCCTTTCCAGCGGTGCAGGCTCTTCCCCAAAGGAAGCACTCTAGGAGGAGCTGTGAAAGACGCTGGGCTGCTCTGCTTATCTACCCAAATGCACAAACTCCAGAAGCAAAGATGCCTTTTGCGGAGCGATGTCTTCTCCCTCTGTTGTTTCGAGACCCATCCTGCTCTGTTGTGGCTTTTCACTCACGACACCTGACGCACAGCGGACCGAATGCCATGCGTGCCTTCTCTGTGGGAGGCACGTGTTGGGTGCTGGAGATGCCGTGGTGATGAAAGAAGATGAGGTCCCTGCTCACTGGAGTTTCCCTCAAGTGGGTGGAAATGAAAAATTAACGCCTGAACAACCAAGTGGGATGATGTCAGGTGACCATTTCTGGGGGGCAGAGTTGCTATATTCCAAAATACATCTCAAAGCCATTCTCTCCCCTTGAGCATCAATGGTACCATTTTATCCCAGCCAACACCATCTCTTAGCTGATCTCCTCATTTTCACTCTTACCTCCCTCCAATCCAACCACCATGGCACGGTAGGCAAATCCTTTTGAAAACCTAAATCAGATCATGGACATTCCCTTGCTTAAATCCTCCCCCTAGTTTTGGCCTGTCCTTGGAAAAAGTCCATACGTCCTCATGAGTCCTACAAAACCACATGCCAGCTGGTCCCTGTCTGTCTCTAACCATCCCCCACTTGCCCACTATGCCGCACCAGTGTCCTTTCTACTTTTGGGGACACGCCAAGTTCCTCCTGACCTCTGTCTTTGAACTTACAGATCTTATAGTTCACGGGGCACGGCAATCCTTCTCAGCTTGCGGCATTCAACTGACGGGTCACCTTCTCAGGAAGGTTATCTCTGGCCACCTACCTAGGGCAGAATCTTCACCCCACCCCACAGTTACGCTACAGCATGTGTTTCTCCCCACGCATATCACAGTCTGAAATTATCCTGTTTATCTGTTTCTGGGTTTCCCCTTCCTCTCCATGAGGTCAGAGACCCTACCTTTGTGATTCAGTCCTTCACCCCAAGCTCAGCACAGTGCCTGATACATAGTAGCAGCTCTAGAAATATTTGTTAATGGGCTGACTTTCTGACAGATGGATGAGTGGAAACACAGCTACGCTCACGGGGCCTAGAAAGTTGGATCAGCGTTCCTTATTTAAGGAGAAGGAATTCAACTTAAAACCTGAGCAAGATTTGGGGTGGCTGGAGAGTTTGGGAAAATTGAAGCAGAGATTTCAAAGTGACAGGCCGTAATCAAATCATGCAAGTCAGCTATTCTGGAAAAAATGCAGGCTGGCTTCGGGGTGAAAAGGCCAGGCCAACAACTGTCCAGTAGGACGGATGATCTCACACTTGTTCACGGGTTGTTCTGAGGTTATTCTCTTCCTGTTCACGTGGTGCGCGTTGTCACAGTGAAATCACTGGAAACAGATGGCCTGTTCCTCTCCGGTGGCTCCAGTGGCCCCTGTAGCACTGGAGCGGCTCCCTGCTTCTTATACAAGCCCCCTAAGGACAGAGGGACTAAGTGCTGGAAAGGCCCAGCTACCATGCTAGAGGGTTTTCTTTTCAGGTTGATTTCCCAGCTTTCTGCCCAGCCCCAGATTAAGGCAGATAACTGTCCAGATTCCTTGGGGCTGAGGAGGTCCCCGGATGGCAGGACCTTCAATTTTAAAGCTAGGAAAGTCCAAATTGGGACAACGGAGTCACCCTTCCACCAGGCCACCGAAGGAAGGTGTCCAGCAGCCTTATTTTTTTCCTCAAGGTCTTAGTCCTGGCAGCTTGCTGCAGCCACTTCCCGCCCCACATCCTGACTTGTGATTAATGTTCATTGTTTTTCCCTCCACCTATGGCTTTATGTACTTCTTACTCTCAACCCTGCTTCTTTGGCTTCCCTCCTCGATGGTGTCCGGATTCTGCCTCCAAGTGTGCCATCCTACACCACCCTTATATGGTCTGATCCATTTTGTACCCCGGGAGCTCAGGGTTTCACCCCCTCCTTGTAACCCCAAGAAGCCCTCCTGCCACGTCTACTCTGGGAGGAGTAGGAGAACGTTTAGGGACATTCCTTAAATACAATTATAATGATACCTCTGACGATACAACTCAGGGGAAAATAATGCCTAAGTATTCATAGTAGTGACCCTCTGTCATATTGAAGATGGGTCTGCAAGCTTTTTCTCTAAAGCTTGCAGTAATCTTTTCGTGGACCATACAGTCTCTCATAACTACCGAGCTTTGCCACTGTAGCATGAAAGCAGCCAAAACAGTATGTGAACAAATGGGCCTGGCCGTTCCAATAAAACTTTATTTACAAATACTGGCAGTGAGCCTGATTCATCCCCTGGGCCATAGTTTGTGGATCTCTTATGTAGAGCATGCTTCCAGATAATTAAAACATTTTTTTTCTTAAGTCCACAGAAGCTTTCTTTGTCCCCACCACACAGATAGGCCATAGCTCCACGTACACCTTACACACCTTCTTCTGTATTCCTGTCTTTACCTCCTTTAATCATTCATGCCATCACTCAGCTGGGCTTATGGAAACATCTGCCCCACAAAGTAAATTCTTGCACAATGACATTGACATGGAAAGAAAGATCACGTGGAACTTACTTTTAGAGGATGTTTAATGCCAGTTTGTAATATAAAAGCTGGATATGGAGTCTGAGCCAATAACTAGGATAATTGAGATGAATACCTAGTTGATGCTTTGTCAATGGGATTGCTAGATTAATAGGGTAAAACTCCTCTGACGAGGAGGATCACCGTCACCCCAAATAGTGGCTTTAAAGGGAGGTTTTGAGATGTTCGCTGTTTCTGGTTTTGTCTTTCAAACTAAAGAGTATTAATCTGTGGGATCAGGGGGCAGGCCTCTGTAGGCGTGAGTGGCTTACTAGAGCGCTGCTTTCATCATATGTGCAATTTAATATTCCTGAGCCAACCAGCATCTTCGTAGAATATTTTGAGATGTGCTGTCCTTAGAAGTATACTTTGTTTTCATGTGCCCCTTGACCATCTGTATGTCTTCTTTGGAGAAATGTCTGTTTAGGTCTTCCACCCATTTGTTGATTGGGTTGTCTGTTTCTTTGATATTGAGCTGCATGAGCTGTTTGTATATTTTGGAGGTTAATCCTTTGTCAGTTGCTTCGTTTGCAAATATTTTCTCCTATTCTGAGGGTTGTCTTTTCATCTTGTTTCATCACGAATTATTAGAGAAACGCAAATCAAAACCACAGTGAGGTATCACCTCACACCAGTCAGAATGGCCATCATCAAAAAGTATACAAAAAATAAATGCTAGAGAGGGTGTGGAGAAAAGGGAACCCTCTTTCACTGTTGGTGGGAATGTAAACTGATACAGCCACTATGGAGAACAGTGTGGACGTTCATTAAAAATAGACCTACCATATGACCCAGCAAGCCCACTACTGGGCATATACCCTGAGAAAACCATAATTCAAAAAGACACATGTACTCCAATGTTCACTGTAGCACTATTTACAATAGCCAGTATATGGAAACAACCTAAATGTCCATTGACAGAGGAATGGATAAAGAAGATGCGGTACATGTATACAACGGAATATTACTCAGCCGTAAAAAGGGACGAAATTGGGTCATTTGTAGAGATGTGGATGGAACTAGATTCTGTCATACAGAGTGAAATAAGTCAGAAAGAGAAAAACAAATATCATATATTAATGCATATATGTGGAATCTAGAAAAATGGTACAGATGAACCTATTTGCAGGGTAGGAATAGAGATGCAGACATAGAGAACCGACATGTGGATGGGGTGGGGAGGAAGGGGATGGTGGGACGAATTGGGAGGTTAAGATTGACATATATATACACTACCATGTGTAAAGTGGATAGCTAGTAGGAACCTGCTGTATAGCACAGGGAGCTCAGCTCGGTGCTCTGTGGTGACCCAGATGGGTGGGATCAGGGGTGGGAGGGTGGGAGGGAGGTCCAAGAGGGAGGGGATATATGTATACACATAGCTGACTCACTTTGTCGTATAGCAGAAACTAACACAACATTGTAAAGCAACTATACTCCAATAAAACAGAAAAAGCATGACAAAAAAAGTATACTTTTTAAAATTGAAGTATAGTTGAATTACAATGTGTTAATTACTGCTGTACAGCAAAGTGACTCAGTTATACATACATATATCTATATACACATTTTTTTCATATTCTTTTCCATTATGGTTTATCACAAGATATTGAATATAGTTCCCTGTGCTATAAGAAGCATACTTTCAAATGGAGAAGGGGTAGAAGGGGAAAGAAAACACTGGTAACATTTTAAATTAATTTCCAGAATACGATCCATCGATCGTACACGTACTTGGAAACTGTTTATTTCAGGTGAGGAATCAGGAGGCGAATGTGAAGAGACAGGGAGAAAAAAAGGGGGAGAGAAGCTTGTATTTCAGCAGAACGGGCTTATGTGCATTTACCTGTCCCAGAGGTTGGATGTGATTGGAACAGGGACGATGACGAACAGGGCACTAACATTCTGTTGACCCTCTTCCTCCAAGTCCTCTCGGCTGGCGGGGTTATTGCAGAAGAAGAGAGTTCTCTGCAGAGCAGCAGCAGCCCATGTGGGCTCATTGCTGCGCAGACATTGCTGAGTCTAGAAAACGGAGAGCCTTAACAAGTAAATTCCACACCCCCTCGAATTTGCGCCTCGGTAGGGAAGCCTCAGCAGGAAATCCTCCATATGTTTTCCTTTACTACAAGGAACTTCAGAGAAGGAGTTCATTCTCTTCAAACATCCTCTCATTGCTGTAAAACGGCACCGGCTGGATGATGAGAAATGTCACCAGGAACACGAGAGGACGCCTACAAACGGAGATAGGGGAGCAGTTACTCTTCTGAATTAGATATTAGTTTGGGAGAAGTTTTATTTTTCCTTTGCTGCTTACATTCTGGACTTCGTGGGCTTTTTTCATTTTGGTTTTCTTTTTTTAAGGGCAGTCTTTTGTTTTTGACTGCTTCCTAGTAGAGCTTGGATACTTGAAGAAATAAATATCAAAAGAAGATTTCTCAAAGATTTGTCCTATGGAGGAATGGAGCTTATACCCTGAGGACCAAGGATTATAGCTCAGATTAGCCTTTGCTCTTAAACAAAAAAGCCAAATTTAAATTCAGGATTACTTGAAAAATATCACTGCAAGTAAGTACTTTATCTTTATTGTTTTCTTTTCTTCCTTTTTAATCTCCTAATAAGCATCTTTTTGGCCTATTGTAATCTCAGTGAAGTTAACAGTTGGATTCTAAATATAAGTAAAATGATTTTGCTAGCTCGTAAATTAATTGCAAGATGAGATATGAAGTGTTCTGCTCTTAACAGTTTAGCAGGTAATATTTATAGAAATGTTTATGTTATTATGCCAAGAATCACTTAATTTCATTAATGTCTCAAGTGAATATCTTTTGCCTCATTTCCTCCAGTAATATAAACTCTATTTTAGATTGGAAAATAAGCCAGTAAAAACGTCTTCTGAAAAGAGCATGGCTGCCCTAGCAAGCAATCAACTTTTGTTGACTTCTGTGTAATATTAAGGGAGATTTGCTGAAGGACCTGTAAATCTACAAAGTAAAATTTGCTACAACTCTGACTCTTGTGAACCCCTTTTGAAAATATGATGAAATCAATGTAGCAAATGTGAAAAAAATCTTAGTGGCGAAAGGGCATTGAAGCATCAAAATATTTCAGCTGCTATTACCTTTTCTTAATTACACTATTAACCTGAGCTCCAGCTGTGCATATGTTGTTACCTGCTCAGGACTCCAGGAGTCAAGAGCTGTCAAGCTGATCTAGCAGGATGTGGTAGACGGTGCACACGTCATCAGGGAGGAAACTAGAAGCGGCCAAGATGTCTTGTTTCCCTCCAGATTCCTAATTTCCACCACCCGTCCCTCTGCCTTCCCTTCCTGATGTGGTAACTGCATCAATTTGTTATAGGAGGCGTCCTGCTCCCTCCCTGGCAATCGTAAATAAAGAACTGGCTGCTTTCAAAGTCAAGCCATGTCTGATTGATCTTTGGACAAGAATGAACATAGGAATGATCTGTGCTTTCTCTGCACTCCAGTTCCCCCACTGCACCACTAAAGCCATCCTCCGGGCCCCAGCTTTCCATACACCAGCTGGTCTGAAATGATGTATTCCAAAGAAAGATCATGGTGAAAGTCCCTTCCATGAATGGAGCGTGTTGCACTCCTTCCTCCCTCCGATTTCCCCTAGTCTGTAGAGACTGTCTGCCTTGTCCTCTAAGAAACATGATTCCTGTTCATCACTGGTTGCAAAGGCAAATTCTCCCAGCGCTGCCTCATTACTGTGTAGCCTGTCAGTTAAAGATCATCACCTGCCGAGCCATCTGTTGCTCTCCCGTAGGAGAGGGCGTTATTTCAGCTCTATAGGCATCCTTTAAATTTTCCCTGCATGTTGTGTAGCAGCTAAATGTAGTCTGAGGGTTAAGTCCTGCTGATAGCAGTGGGAGTCTGTGTCCCACTTTTGAAAGTGTTAGTGGTAATGGTGTAATCTTGGATGGCCCAAAAGGGAGAGGTGAGCTGGGGACTGTGAAAAATGCAGCCAGATGAGAGGCTGGTCTTTGCCATCCTGGAAGGTTGTTGCTTTCATTTTATTTATTTATTTATTTGTTTTATTTTTTAGAAAATTAGCTATAGGTAGAATCGTTTGTTTGTTTGTTTGTTTGTTTATTTATGGCTGCGTTGGGCCTTCGTTGCTGCCTGCGGACTTTCTGTAGTTGTGGTGAGCTGGGGCTACTCTTCGTTGTGGTGCATGGACTTCTCATTGCGGTGGCTTCTCTTGTTGCGGAGCGTGGGCTCTAGGTGCATGGGCTTCAGTAGTTGTGGCACACGGGCTCAGCAGTTGTGGCTCACGGGCTCTAGAGCGCAGGCTCAGTAGTTGTGGCGCACGGGCTTAGTTGCTCCGCGGCATGTGGGATCTTCCCAGACCAGGGCTTGAACCCGTGTCCCTTGCGTTGACAGGCGGATTCTTAATCACTGCGCCACCAGGGAAGTCCCAGTTGTTGCTTTTAGAGGAATTACTTGCTTCCTGATTTAGTTGTGCCTAAGGCCTTGTGCTTCTTTTATGGGGCATCGTGTTGTCCTAACAGCCCCTGTTACGGATGCTGGCTACCCATCAGCGATGGCAGTTTGGAGGCTTGACCATTACAAAGGAGACCCATGAAGAATGTGAGCTTTCCTACTTGTCACACTCCTCCTTCACTAGTTAGGAAAAAGATTTTGCCTTCTTTAAGTGGTCTATGCTCTATCTGCTAAGTGAGAGTGGACCTCTATAACTTCTCGCCCTCAACAATGGAACTTACATTGCTGAATTTCAAAAGCCATCAGGTCATCTCTGCAACCTTGGAGAACTTTCCTTTTGTAAAGAGAAAGTTTCCTTTGCTTTGAGCAGCTCTTTTATAGACTTATGCCCTGGACAAATCTGAAGTACCCTGTCCTGTGGTACTAGCAGGTGATGACGATGACGATGACGACAATGACATCTAACGAGTATTGACTGCCATCTTTTGCCAGGTGTGATACTAAATATCTATGACGCTTATGACATTAAATCTTCCCTGCCTTACCTGTAATGCAGATAATGTAGACAGCCTCCTTCACACATTTCAATGGAGGAGGAACAAAAGAGATACAAGAACGTTCCTATCAACTAGCATCCTGTCTTCTTTTTGTTTGTTGTCTTTGTATCTTTCATTCAACTGTCTAATGACCAAGGTTATGGATTGTCCAGGTTCCTTTCTGTATGACTTTAATTCATGGATAACATTCCTGGCAGAACCTAGGCAGTGGGCTGGGGTGGGGTGGCAGGAGAAATTGGCACTTCAGCAGTGAGCTTTAGCACATGTATTGGAAATGGATTTCATTTCTTTCTGCTCTGCATTAGACTCTATGTAAAGTGTGGCTTCACCCCACATCATGCTTCTCTTTCTGCAGGGTTATGGGGATAATTAAACTTTGTTGGCTTACAAGCATCAAAATCCCGGGGAGAAAACAGCACATTCGTGAGCAAATGTGTTTTAACTGTTCACGTTGGGCCAGGTTCTCATTGGGAGCAAATAATACACTTAGAAGACAGAACAAAGTCTTTCAAATTACCAGAAGGTGGGTAATATGGAGGGAGAGGGTTCAGATTTTTTTTTGCAATCATAAAACGTGTATTTTAAGTCAGGTTTACTATTAATATCTACTGTTATGAAGATTTTATTCACATGTGACAAATTGGGATAAGCTGGTTTGTAGATGATGATTCAGGACAAATGACATATGAAATAATCAATGAGTAAATGAATAAAGAAATAATACATTTATTAATTAGGAGATGGAAGTCATTGGGGATTTAATAACACTTTTTTTGCTTTTTGATATTGTTTCTAATCTGGGTCATGGAAACATTTTAAGATAATTTGCTGCCTTGATTACATCTTTGATTCAATGATTGTTTATTGAGTATCATTTAGGGCATCACTCTCTGGAATAATCCATGATTACATTTGGGAACAAATGTAGGGCTATAGGGTTAGTGAGTATATTAGATGAGGAGAGAGAACAATTGAATTCAGAAATACTAACCTCTCACAACTTCAGATTCACAGAAATTTGAAACTAGGATAGATTTTGGATCATCTTATCCAACTCCTTTACATTATATAAGAGGAAACCGAAGTCAAAAATTGATTTACACATCACTAATTAGCTACAGAACTAGGATGAGAATTCTAGCCTCTGGCCTGCAAATCCAATAGCTTTTTGTTTACTTTTCAGTTCTATGTTTTTAATATATTATTTTTTAATCATTCAAAAATAAAGATATGCTCCATGATCCTGCCAATTGCATTGCTCTTTCGCCTTTTAAATATCTTACTGTAAAATATCTCAAACACACAAAAATAGTATCATGATTATCTGCAAACACACCACCAAGATTAAATATGTTATTTTGCTATCTTTAGTTCAGATAATGTGTAAAATAAAATGAAGCACATTACAAATAGAGTCAAAGCACTATCCCCGCCTTTCCCCTCTCTTCCCTCCCAAGAGATAGTTATCCTTAAATTGCTATACATGATTCCTATGTACTATACTTTAGTACTTTTACTGTGTGTGTGGGTTTGTATATGTGTGAGGGGGTGGGTTTTTAGGTCCAGACGTGGATGTATCTATGTGAGGTTATATCTAACATCTATTTGTGGTTATACTATTGCTTTGTGTTCAGATTTTAAGATATATAAAGCATTGTCTTTATATATTTATATATTCTCTAACTTTTTTTATTCAAAGCTGTTTTGGAGATGTATCCATGTTGATACATAGGTATCTAGTTGGTTTTGTTATAACTGCGGGATAGTATCACATTGCATAAATCGTCGAAGGTTGATTTATCCATTTTCTTACTGAGGGAAATTTGCATCGTCTCTGCAGTTTTGCTATCTGAACAGTAGAGCAGTGGTCTTTGTATGTATCTTCTTACACTTGTGCTAGGATTTCTCAAGAAGAGTTCAACCTAGAAGTTGAACTGTCAGGTCATGAGGGTACACATTTTCCCTAGAGATTGTTAAGCTCTTCTGCAAACTCTACTGGTTTATTTGACCACCAACAATGTTGAGCGGTAGTTCTAGACTCTGCCTGCAGAAAGAATCAGCTGAGGAGCACTTTAAAATGACCAATGCCTAAGTCCCACCCCAGACCAATTAAACCAGAACCTCTGGGGATGGGAGCCAAGACAGTTTTCAAGTTCCCTGGGTGATTCTAATGTACAGCTAGAGTTAAGAACCACTGATTTAGCATTTTTCTGTTTCCCCACATGTTTTCCAACATTTGGTATTATCAGACATTCTGTTTTGCTAATCTCTGGGCGCAAGGACTTTGTAATTACTGGTGAAGCTGAGTATATTTGTACAATGTTCCTGAGCATTCCAATGACTTCCATTGAGAATTATGTGTGGCATATTTCACCCATTTTTTTCCTCTTTAATTGTCTTGTATTATTGATTTGTAGGCACTTTCTTTACATTCTGGACAGTAATTGTGAGAGGGGGGCATATAATTGCCAAATATCTACCCTAGTCAATAGCTTATCTTTTCACTTATTTGTGCTACCTATCATATATAGAAGTTTAAAATTCTTTAATATACTTAAATCTGTCAATATTTTCCTTTATGCTTTGTATGATGAGAAATCTTACATATTTTCTATATGATTTTGTAAATCTATGTTTCTGTCTTTTCTTCAAAAAGTTTTACAGTTATACTTTTTCCCAATGAAGTTTTTAATCTGTCTAGAATTTGTATTTCTGTATGGTGTAATGTATTGATCAAATTTTATCTTTGCTTTTTTTCTTCTTTTTTTTGGTTCTAGTACAGTTTTCTAACTAGTCCATCTTTTCCCAGTGACATTTAGTGCTATTGAGACCTCATATGTCTTTTTTCCATTCCATCCTTGTACCAATACCATGTTTTAATTATTACAATCTTATAATAAATGAACCATTTTAAACTATTTTTCCAAAAATGTGCATTGCCTATTCTTGAATATTTACTATACCGTATGAATGTATGTGCAACACCATTTCAGGTTACATGAAAGGCAGTGCTGTGATTTGGCTTACAGTTGCATTGAATTTATAGATTATTGGGGGGTGATTTCTCTGTATAAATTCGAGTCTCCCCATTCAAGGACATAATTTAGCTCTCCATTTATTTAAGCTTACTTTCATGTCTTTCAATATATTTTATAATTTTCCCTACAAATATTTTCCAGATTTTTGTTAGATTCATGATTGTTGTTGAAGTGAATTATTTTTACTGTAAGTTTTATTTTTTCCTGAAATGTTCTAACTACTGGCTGACGGTTCATAGAAACATACTAGATTTTTGTTTAGCTCTTGTTGCCAACCATGTTGAACTCATTTGTTTTAAAAGTTTATCAATTACTTAGATTTTCTAAATAATCATATATACAAATAATAACAATTCTGTTCATTCTTGTAACATTGATATGTTTTATTTTAATTTAACTGAGTATAAGTTAAAGATTTAATTAATTGATTAATTAATTTATATTCTCTCATATTTTTTTCTACTTGCTATCATGATTAGGCACTCCTGCACAAGGTTAAATAGAAGCATTGACAGCAAGCACCCTGTCTTGTCCTGAGTTTTATATAAAATCCCGTTGACTTTTTCACCATTAAGTATATTTTCTTGAGTTTTTACTGGATATTTTTTATCAGGTTAAGAAAAAGTTTCCTTCTAATTCTTCTTTGCTGAAATGTTTTATTAGGAAAGTATTTTGAGTTTCAAATATTTTTTGCATCTGTAGAGATGAATTTATGGTGTTCCCCTTTTAATATGTTAATTGGTAAATCATATTAATAAGTTTTCTAAAATTGAACCATCCCTATATTCTGGGATAATGCCTTGATCATAATTTTTAAAATATTCATTCTAAGTTTGGTTTGCTAATATTTTGCCTAGAATTTTTATATTTATAGACGAAACTGGCCTGTAATTTTTCTTACTCGTTTTACATCATTTTATCTTCTTATGGGTTAAAAAATGATTATCAGCTTATTCTATTCTATGGAAACATTTAAATAAGATTAGGATTACTTTTAATTTGAAACTTGATAGAACGTATCTGAAAAAATCCTAGGTCTGTGTGTGTGTGTGTGTGTGTGTGTGTGTGTATACAGACTTTAGTGATTCCATTTCTCTTAATATTGGTCAATTAAGGTTTTCACTTCCTTCCTGAGTAATTGTTAGTTACATTTATAGTGAATTGACCATTTTGGCTAGATTTTCAAATGCATTGACATAAAATTGTTCCTGATATTCTCTTTTTTAACAATTTCTACCTTATCTGTAGTTGTTCCTTTTTTTCATACCAATATAGTCATTTGTGTTGTCCCTTTCTCTCTTTTTAAATCAGTATTGCAAGAATGTTATCAGTTTTTTTCAACTAATAAACAATTTTTGGTTTTCTAGGATATCTCTGTCATTAATTGGCAAATACCCTTGGCAGTCAAACCATAATTTAGTTGGGTATATTATTCTAGCTCGGCAGGTATCTTCTCTAATTCATTTTATTGGGTTGGCCAAAAAGTTCATTTGGGATTTTCCGTAACAACTTACAGAAGAACTCAAATGAACTTTTTGGCCAACCCAATAAAATATTCTATTGATTTCTGTTACTTATCTTTGGTTTTGAAAGTCTACTGTGCCTATTGTTATCCCTTGGTGCAACTTATCTTTTCTCTCTGGATACTTTTAAAATCTCTTTTAAGATCTCTTTGTAGTTCTGCTGTTTCACTACAATGTATCTCATTGTGGATTTGTCTTTTATTTATCTTGATTACTTCTTAACTCATAGGAATCATATATTTAATCAATTCCGGGACATATACAGGCCTATATCTTTGAATGTTGATGCTTTGATAATTCTGTTCACTCTCTGAACTTAATATTAGACATGAATGTTTTGTTCATTTCATGCTCTCTGTCTCTTAATTTTATATTTATCCCTTTACCTCACTGTGCTGCATTCTGAGTTGTTTCCTTAAACCTGTCTTTCAGACCATTGATTATGTCTTCAGCTGTGTCTATACAGCTGTTTCACCTCTCCATTGAATTTCTCATTCCATAGCTATAGTTTTCATTTCTAGATAGTCTACCTACCATTATTTTAATACCGTTTTTCTTTTCATATGGCTTGTATTCCTTTTAGTGTTAGTCATTTAAAATTTATGTGAAATAATCTCTTATTTTGTTCATTTATCCAAAGTCCTTAGGGACTTCGTGTTGTGTCTGGTGGTATGATTCTTCTGATGGATTGTTTCTTCGTGTGATGAGTCATTTAGGACAATGGGCTCATCCTCAGTAGGGAATACTGTATAAAAACATGCAACCAGTGTCCCCTTCAGACATTTTGCATTTGTTTTTGCTTTTTGTGTCCTAGGATGAATCCTTGGGCTAATTTCTTGATTCACATATTCCTGGACCACACAAACAACCCTGATTATAAATTCTGGCACTATCTTTTCCCTTCACTTGGTATCTAGATAGAGACAGACAGGCATCTTTACCGTGTCCGTTTGCTGGGACTCTATCACCTGTCCGTACCCTTACATAGGAAATTAAACCCAACCTTCTGGGTTACTGAGACATGTAAGTTTCCCCGATGCAGACCACAATCTGTTTGTGCCCTTACCATACTACTTTTTAGATCCACATATCTTACCCCTGGCCTTCTCTCTTGCATGCTCTTTCTCTCACTCTTGCTTTCTTTTTTTGCAAGCGTAGTAATGCATTTAAAAGAATAGCGCCTTGGGCTTCCCAGGTGGCACAGTGGTTGAGAGTCCGCCTGCCGATGCAGGGGACACGGGTTCGTGCCTCGGTCCGGGAAGATCCCACATGCCGCGGAGCAGCTGGGCCCGTGAGCCATGGCTGCTGAGCCTGCGTGTCCGGAGCCTGTGCTCTGCAACAGGAGAGGCCACAACAGTGAGAGGCCCGCGTACCAAAAAAAAAAAAAAAAAAAAAAAAATTGTGTCTTTTTTATCTGTTTTTTCTAAGTGGGAAAGTTTTCAAATTTTCTTGAGAAAAAAATTAAGAACAAGAAGTCCTAGTTTGGCCTTTTGGACATTAAAAAAAAGCCTAAGAATTTCACAAATCATATTCTCCATGCAAAATTTTCTTGCTAGCTTCTGTAGAAATGTAGTTTATCCAAAAATCAGCGTGAAAATTATTAATGTAACTCTGAATGTTTTTCTGTGTAACTGCTGAGGAATTGCATTCCTTTGAACTTCTATGATAAACTCCGCCACAGCCTGGTGTGTTGAGAATAACGGGGTGAGGAGGGGCTATGTCCTACTTTGAGAAATTTTTCAGGGAGTGTTCTGTAGAGGAACAAATACTGTTTTCTGAAAAAGTGCAAGCATCATTTGCTTTTTCTTAGTGAGAGACCAGAAGGATATATATATTTAAAGGTTATAATGAAAACCCCAAAGCCCTTTCTGGCTCTATAATTCTGTGATTTTTTTACTATCTTGAGAAATTTTCCCAAAAAATCTTATAGCCTGTGTGGAGCTTTATAACCAAATCCTAGGAATCAAAGTTCCTTAATCTTCCCAAGATGCTCTCCTGTTCTCTCTGTCATTCACCATAGCATCTTAGCAAGTCCATAGATATGAAAGGGACTGTGTTCAACCTTTTTTTGCCGTTAATATTTTTTGATCTGATTTTTCCACGGGATGTCAAAGAATACATTGCCAAACAAAACGATTAGTTGACTAAAGAGAATGTTAATTATTGAATACTATCTAAACATGACATATTTCAAAGTATACACTGTTGGAAGTTTTCAAAACTTCCGCTGAACATGCTATAATTTTGAGATATTTTGCTCCAAAATTCTCTTTGGAAGCAACAACTTAATAATAAGACACAGTTGAAATAAAAACAAAGGATTCTTTTAAAAAAATATCAAATGTTCTTTCAACACTCGATACCCAAAGTTATTTCTGAGGCCTCACCGTATTATTTTAGATTAAATATCTAAAACAAATTATTACAAAAATAAACCCATCCCTTCGCTGGATTTCATTCTTTGTTTGGATTGGGGTGGAGTCAGTTGTTAGGTGCATGATCAGAGCACAGGCGCTGAGTCTTTTTATTTTCTTAATTATGAATTACCGTTTCAAGCCCTCATTGGTGGTTTACCATGGCAGTAATCCCTACCAAAACAGTTGTTCGTCTAGATCCTAAGTGGTTTGCTAGAACATTAACCTTGACTTGACCCCTGATGGTCACAGGGTCAATAATTACAACTTCTAGAAAAACTATCAAGTAGGGACTGTACCCTGAATTATGTTACTTGCCTTTAAAAATAATTATAGTGTGTTTGTCATTCAGGAGGACTAGATCAGCAAGGCTAATGAAAATGCTTAAATCCTTATCCGTTGGAATGAAAAGGGCTGGCTCCAGAAAGCGCTGACCTTGGAATTTTTGTGCCGCTTGTGTTGATCCTGTGCTCTGATGCCCATGACCTACTGATGTGTGGCTTGGCAAAGCCATAGAGGCTTATTCACCCATGCTGGATGTGAAAGGGGCTTCCGGGCCGCTCCCTGTGCTGTGGCATTCCTCTGGTTCTCTCACAAAGCTTTCAACTGGCGTCTGGGACTAATGAGCATACAGTCCCAGGAGCAATGGAGCACAGTTTTCCGTCACCCATTAAGACGAGCTCTAAGCCCCAAGCTTATCAAGCCTGAACCAGGAGAAGCTAGGGCCAAAGGCTGAAGATAAAACGGCCACTAATAGTTTCAGAAACTGTGTGAATAATTCCACGTTAATAATAAATACTGCATGTTTAGTGGTATTACCTAAGCCCTTATAGCCAAGGTGCTCACTGACCCTGGCCATTAAAGGCAACATAGCTCTTTTCAGGAGAATCTGAATTAAGCCTACTTTACATAAAGTTTAGTCTGAGGACATTTCTCCAAGTAATGCTCCCCCTCTGTGTAGACAAGCGACCTCATTCTGCTAGGGTCACATGGCATGAAGGAAGTGCTAGCGGTGGGCCCTCCTGAGCTGGCAGGAGATGCACAGAAAATCCCGGTGTGGATGATTCTGCCTTAGGATGTCGGTTAGTTTTGCATTTTAATTTAAGCTTTCAATTATGTGCCTTGCTGCAGCGTAATCGGGGAATAAATAGATTAGAGGAAAACAGGGCGAAAAACGACTCAGTCGTTACCTATTATTTATTCTATTTTGTCAAGGATGTCAGAAATATAAGGTCATTAAAAATCAGTAAGTTGCTGGAAATGGGGATGATGGGAAGGGGGAGTCATACCCCTTACCTAAGACCTTAGCATTGATGTTTGAAAGGACACTTGAAGATCCTATTCGGCCACTGGTATATTGTAGACTTCATACATATAAGTGGCATAAGTGAATATGGAGACCTACTCAATAAAAATAGTTTAAAAGTCTTTAAAGTACATAATCATTAATTTTTAATTCTAAAGCTGTTATATTCTTCCCCACTCGCATTGGTGATCTTGATTTTACACAGCCATCCCTGTACTATATGGCTCTACTATTTTTTGTCCTATATATTTGCATCCTACCATTTCTACTTTTCTGTCTCATTTATTTCACAATTCTGTTTGAGAATCCCTGGAGATCTGGCTTAAACTTCCTTTCATCCTGTCCAGATTGGCCATCTCATTCCAGTTTTTCACTGAGCTCTTCTTTCTTTCCTCTATCATGGCATTCCATCGTTGCTCTTAATCAGGTCTGGATTCACGGTCACAGGTCTCATGGGTCTCTGCCCATGTACACTGTTCCACGTTACCTTTGATGCCCCTTGCCTCCTTCTTCCTTTCTAATAGGACCTGCATCCTTAACATCTACAGACTAGTTGAGAAACTTGTTGATCATTCTCTCATGCCATCTCTCACACAAAACGTTTCTATGCACATCCCCTCTGCCCTCAGTATATAAATTAGAACTCAACCTTTCAATGTAAACTTACTTGATTTGGGACTGTTGGGTATTTGAAGTATAACTTGAGCAACACTCCTTTCCTATGTTAAAATATGTGTGATTGACATGCATTGGGAAGGCTGGATATGACTGGATACCAGATTATAGGCAATTGTAAGGCAGTTACTAGGTTTCATGTTCTGTAGCATCTTGTGTGAATCCATGAACTCTTAACTTGCAAAATCAGTATCACAGAAGCTGATGGTGGTGGTATCCAACCCCCTAAATGAACTTCTAGCAAACATATAGAGTTGGCAGAGTGCCGTGGAGTTCTAGCATTATTTAAATTATTCTAAAAAAAATATCCAGGAACCACCCCAAACAGATAAATCATCCAGATGCTTATAAAAATCAGAACAGTATCCACTGGAATTACCTTTTTTCATGCACCTAGCGACTGGCATATACACGTTCTCAATAAATATTAAATCTATCATCATTGGAATATGTTTTCAATACCATATGATTGATCACCATCATCAACTCTTCCAGCAATTTTTCTATAAAATCTGTAGCTAGTTTATGGTTACGTCAAGAATCCCAAAGCCACTGTGAAATCAGCGCAGCAATTGGTGGTCACAGCTCCTTAAACTGAAGTTCTTCAACCTAAGGGTACAAGCTTCCATCTTCCCTTGGTATGCCTAAAAGATAAAAAGTTAACATTTTTCAAGATTGATGAAACAGTGATAACAGTTCTTCCTCATGGAAGAATGAAAATATACATCTTTAGATTACTACATGAATGATTTAATTCAAACATAAAGAATTATCACAGTTCAGTGTTATTAAATATTGAAACAGAAGTAGAAGATATGCAATCACCTTTCTTATATTTTATTAAAAATAGGGTAACACATTGAGATCCAAGGTGGATTTGGAGACTAATTTAATCTCTGCAGACCTTGGATTTTATACTTATCAATAATGGTTCGCCTGTTCTTTGATTACATGTGTTTCTTTCGAGGTATTTTTAACTTAAGAATGCTGAAGCAAAGATGTTCAAATTCAACCTTGGAATTTAATACATCATCTCTTTCGCCAGAGACATTTCACTGATCCTGTGTTATTTAAAGGCCAAATGGAACTGTTATGGTGAAAATCTGAAAAGAATGTCAGAACTAACACAGTATAGAGATCACATTTTCACAGAAATAATGATTCCAAGTCTTGTCATTTAATTTGCATGGTTGAATGAACTTGTCTTTCTCCTACCCCAGAAATACAGCCTACCACGTCCCGAACTGCAGCCCTTTCGAAAAGAGGTCAAGTCCCTAGGTTAGCATTCCACAATCGTGCCCACTCCACAACTTCAAACCCAGTAACAATTTTTTAATTAAAAATGAATTCTAAGCCTACAAGCTTATCCTTTCTGAGAAAATCATGGGAGGAGAATGGAATTGCTCTATATTTCTTTTAACTAAAAATGAAGTCACTTAACCTAGAAATTCGTATCTCAGGTGGGGGCATGTGAACTATCACAAAAAGGAATAGATCGTGTTACCCAGAACCCAAGGACCACTGATGGTACCTTCTCAGGACAGCTGACAAAATTCTTCCTAGGAGAATTTCCCTGGGTCGCTTTCATGAGTATATTATTAGCATCCTCTGTGTTAGTGGGCATAGTTCTATAATAAACAATGTCCACATTGCAGTGGCTCATCACTAAAATGTGTGTTTATTACTCACAACATAGTCCATGGGTGTGAGGATGAACAAAGCGTGAGGGTTCTGCTCTAAGCAGTCACTCAGGGACCCAAGCTACTTCAACGTGTGACTTTGCTATTTCTAGGACCCCTGCCTTCTCTGCATTCAGCCCACCAAAGGGAGCCAATCACAGAGGACTTCCTGGGAGGTTACCTGGGGCCAGATCTGAAAGTAGTGTATGGCTCTTCTGTCCTCATCCCATTGGCTGGAACTCGACCATACAACCCCATTTAACTGCAAGGGAGACTGAAAAATGAAGCCTAAACGGCTGCCAAGAGGAGACTGAAAAATGAAACCTAAATGGGTGCCAAGAGGAAAAAAAAATAGGATCTGATGAACACTGAGCAATGTCTGTCACGTCTTTAGTAGTTTTGAGTTGGGGTTGATTAACAGGGTATGTGAAAATAGCCCCATGGTCGGTCTTGAACACTAGTAGCTATAAGAAAATATTGGACCGGGGGTGCCCATCCCAGGAAGCTGTAACTGTACGTTCCCTACTAGGGAGGGTGCTCAATTTTAATGTTGTGAGAAATGTAAGATGAATCAGATATTGTTTCTGCCCTCAGGCAGTGCATAGTCTCCTAAAGGAGTAGGCTATCTGTATAACTAGCTATGTTCTAGCTCATATAACAGGCTATTAAATTGGAAGTTTTTACTAAGACTCCTAGATCTAATAGACAGGAAATGCCAAAGTTAAATACCAGATCAAGGTTCAGATTTTCAAAGGGCTGCCAAAAATGTGTTCCATAACCTAAAATTTTCTTAGCTACAAAGGGGATATAAATATAAAAGGTCTCTGAGACTGAAAGTTGAGAGAGGATATCCTGAGGAGGATTTCTGCTTAAAAAATAAATTAAAAAAAAATTTTAAACATGCTATGTTTTCATCCACATCCCTGAGGATGAGGGCTGGGGGCTGTCTGCCACCCCACCTCAACTCTAGTAAGACTGACTTCTACAGAACCATCTAGAGAAGTTGACCTCTACCTCCTGAGGTTGGGAGAGGGGACACAGTAGACTGATGTCTCCCTCAATTCTGAGAAAGCTGGAGAGGGATACACCATGACTGGTTAGCTGTTCTGATGGCAGGAGCAAAGGGAAGTTGTTGCTGGGTTGAAATCAACCTGCATAGTGGCATCTTAGATTCTGTCCAATATGGCGGCCCAGGGGTGATGAGACCTCAACAGAGAAATGCTGGAGGTGGACCGCTAGATGCCCAGGGGCTAAGAAAGGAGCAGCAGGCTGGACTAGAGCTGCAGTGATTGAGTCAGCAAGTCAGGGGAAGACCTTAGAGTGGGAGAGTGAAGAACCCACAAAAGTGATCTTAGAGAAAAAGAGTCAGCTTTCAATATTGGCCACACTCTCTTATGATCCTATCAGTCAAAGAGATCTTTCCTGTCCCTCTTATCTGTCTTCCATACTTCAACTGTGGGGATGGAGGTTGGTCAGAAAAAGCAATTAGCGGATGAAGAAAGATGGAACTGAGGGACTTCCCTGGTGGCGCAGTGGTTAAGAATCCACCTGCCAATGGAGGGACACGAGTTGATCCCTGGTCCGGGAAGATCCCACATGCCGCAGAACAACTAAGCCCGTGCGCCACAACTACTGAGCCTGTGCTCTAGAGCCTGCGAGCCACAGCTGCTGAAGCCTGCGCGCCTAGAGCCCGTGCTCCACAACGAGAGAAGCCACCGCAATGAGAAGCCCGCGCACCACAACGAAGAGTAGCCCCTGCTCACCGCAACTAGAGAGAAAGCCCGTGCATGGTAATGAAGACCCAGTGCAGCCAATAGATAAATAAATAAATAAAATTTAAAAAAAAAAAGAAAGAAAGGTGGAAATGAGACAGATGGAGGAAACCAAACGCACTCTTTATGTTGAAGACACCAGTTTGCCTGCAGGCAGCCTTGGATGGGAGATGATGATGGTTCAGCTTTGAGTGATGGTTCAGGGCTGAGGAATCCCGAGCTGGGCATTCTCATTTCTGAATTGAGACTGTGTTTTGTAACCGGCAGAGAACGTAGAACTTTTCCTTAACTAGGGATGAAAAGTCATAGCTCTGCAGGAATTTTCATCAGGGACAGTGGAAGAGCTAACTTCTTTGATTAGGCTTAAAGGGACAGTGACAGGCGAAAACAATGCTCTTTTTAAAAAAATTTATTTATTTTATTTTTGGCTGCGTTGGGTCGTTGTTGCTGCGCACAGGCTTTCTCCAGTTGCGGCGAGCGGGGGCTACTCTTCATTGTGTTGCGCGGGCTTCTCATCATGGTGGCTTCTCTTGTTGTGACTCGAGGGCTGTAGAGCGCAGGCTCAGTAGTTGTGGTGCACGGACTTAGTTGCTCCATTGCATGTGGAATCTTCCGAGACCAGGGCTCGAACCCGTGTACCCTGCATTGACAGGTGGATTCTTAACCACTGTGCCACCAGGGAAGCCCAACAGTGCTCTTTTCTGACTACAGCTGACATAGCTGATTTGTTCAGTGTGCCATTTATGTTTGAATTCTGGTGAAGTGCCCTAGGAGAAGTACAAGTAGAGTGCTCTGGGAGGCCGTATAAACAGTGCTTGCTTCTAGCCGGAGTGGAAGTGTGCCTAAGGTAGGGATGCGTGGAGAAGAAGGCACATGCAGCAGACCTGAAAGGTAGATTTAAATGTGCGGAGATTTGGGATGGGCTAGGGAGGGTAGGTGGCTGTTGGAGCTTTGTTACAGGCATTTCTAGCAGAGCAAACAATAGAAAAAGCAAAGGATGTGTCAGTGTACATTCATCCTTGGTAAAAAAACAAAACAAAGCAAAAAAGTGCCATTCTCATGAGGGATATTGATAACGGAGAAGACTGTGCATGGGTGGGACAGAGGTAGATGGGAAATCTCCTTACCTGTCCCTCAATTTATTGTAAACCTAAAATGCTCTTTTAAAATTGTCTTTTTTAAAAAAGGTCGGGAGACAGAAAAACATAACAGATGCCTATAGAATAGCAATTAGTTCCATTTGGCTGAAGCCAAGCATGGGGCAATAATGGAAAATAAGGTGGAAAGTGTTGGCCTACAGCTTAGGTAAAAAGCATTAGGCAAGCTTGAAACCTCAGCAAGGAGTCTGCAGAAAAGGCAAGGAATCAAGGACAAGGCAGGCTACCAGGGCAAAAGGAGAAGCCTTGTAGTCGGGCTGACCTTCATGGTAGGCGGCCAGACGTCTACCTTACAGTGTCCAGCAAGGTACAGGGCATTAGTTTCTATCTAGATAGACCAGGTTGATGTCCAAGGGGGGATAATGTGATAAGTAGGGTGTGAAAACAAGAACCTGTAGGCAATGAAGATGATAAATTCAGTAAGTTGTACCTGAAGGTAGGAATTTCACCTTGGATTACGTTTGGGAGTCAAATCTGTACAGATAGGAAAGGCTTCTTTTCAGAAAGGCAGCTCCACCACACCAGTTCTATGACCTCTGACCAGTAATCTAACTCCTCTAAGCCTCAGTTTCCTCATCTATGAAGTGGTAATAATAATAATATATGATAATTCAGGGCTTCCCTGGTGACACAGTGGTTGAGAGTCCGCCTGCCGATGCAGGGGACACGGGTTCGTGCCCCGGTCCGGGAAGATCCCACATGCCGCGGAGCGGCTGGGCCCGTGAGCCATGGCCGCTGGGCCTGCGCGTCCGGAGCCTGTGCTCCGCAACGGGAGAGGCCACGACAGTGAAAGGCCCGCGTACTGCAAATAAATAAATAAATAAATAAATAAATAATATATGATAATTCAGTCCACACACAGATTACCCAGCATGGTGCCTGGCACATTTTTGGTGACCAGGAAAAGCCTCTTCTCTCTCCTTCAAGAGGAGGAGGCTGGAGATTCCTAATAAGCAGACTGCAAATCAGGTTATGGTCCCCGTCTTGGTGAGGGACCTAGAGAAAAAACTCTGTAAGCCACAGCAGATGCTCTGTTTCATGGACCAAGCCAGTGGGGGGCGGGGGTAGGGGTGGGAGGGGGGCTTGAGGACAGTGGGTCTTTAGATGCCCTTCATACTGAAGTTAGAGCAAAGAGCACCCACTTTGTGGCAGTTCTCAGCCTGCTGGCCTTGGCTGGGATCGGCTGAGGGACTGGGTAGGGCTGGGTTTGCAAGTCTCAAGCTCTCAGTGTTTTAAGGCTGTCTGGGAGGCAGGAGAAGAATGGAGAGTGGAGAGCAGGTGTGCAGGCCAGGAAGTTTGAACATGATTCCAGTGCAATCTCCAGCTTTCAAGGAGGGCAGAGCTGGAAGAGGGGAAAGACCTGAGACTTCACGTGTCCATGCAGCCAGGGAGATGGCAGGGTGAGCTGGTGGGGCAGCCCCAAGAGTGAAAACAGCATGGACCATGGCGTGGAGGCAGAAAGAACAGTAAGAGTCCAGGGATGGGCTCTAGTCATTGTTCTGCCGCTAAGCTTTCTGAGCCTCGGTTTCTCCAGCCATCAAATGCACTTACGGTGACACTTTCCTTACCCATAGGCTGTGATCTGAAACTTCATCTATGCAGAATTTAGCCAAAACAGAAAAGTAAATTAAGATGGTCTTTGGGCAGTCAGCGTAGGCGTGATTACAACCTTCATGCTGAAAGCATGAGACAGTACTCCTCTCCAGTTTATTCATCAAGGACTATGTACTTAATTTGGACACAATTTTAATATGCTTGACATCCTAGTTACTCTTCCCAGGAAACCGAAGATGCAAACAGAGAGGGGGCGTTAGAGTAGGAGACGAGCAGAGGAACAAGCAGGGCCAGAGAGCCCACTGCAAATAGGAGATAAAAGGAAGTAAAGGAATTACTTTAGAAATAGCAATGCGGATCCACTCAGTACAGGGACAAACAATGTGTGTATCTCCATGTGCTCTGGGGACTATTCAGATTTGTGCTCTAGTTTCTGGAATCTGCAAAAAACATGACTAATCTATGTTTGATAATTGAGTCCTCAAAAAATGGATAAATTATAGAAGAGACAGAGCAAGGAAGTAGAATATATTTTTAAAGTACTATTGAAAATTATAGAATTTTAAAAATGTGGGCCTTCCAAGGCCCAAGTCTTCATTATATGGATATATTCATTTATCCAATATTTGTCTTTTATAGATCACAGTATTCTTATACAGACCCACTGTGACTATAAGATGTTCAGACTGCTTAAAAAAAAGAAAAAGAGGAAACAGGTATACCAGAACATAGTTAAACGAATGGTCATATCGGAAGGCTATAAACTTATATTGATAATCCTACCATTAGGTAGGATTTTTTGTGTGTCATTTGTATTTATTGAGTATATATAGCCTTTTTAATAAGTTTATAATAATATAAGGCAACAGCTTCCTTACTTTAGAATCTCAAGTTATTATTTACAAAGAAAACCACCAATGACAACATATTTTAAGCCTGGTTCTTCTAGAAAACACTGGCTGAGCACTTTATGCCGTAAGGACACACTGGCTGGCCCTTGAAACTAGCTCAGAGTGAGGCTGAATTACTCGTATTGTTCACTTTTTGATGACTTTCAAGACATTAGGCCTACCCTAAAGGTCAAAACCCTGCCACCACTGAAAAGATTAGTTTAAAGGTACCATAAACCCTGGTGTCAGGATCCAAAGTGGAGTGTCAAAGATGGTTTGAATGATGGTGGCATCATTAAAATAAGGTGACTCCTTTGAAGGGGACAGTGGTCATTTAGTGTGTAAGTTCTGGCATATATGTTTTAAAAATGCATCCCATGGAATCACATTGGAGAAGGCATTGATCATTATTAGTACCTTTACAAAAGTAAAAAGATTGTTGTCATAGTGGATGCTACCTTGGAGCCTGCGGATTGCAGAGGCTCAAGTTCACCCTCACTGCTGCCGGCAGGATTAGAGTTCTCTGTCTGCCCCCGGCAGCTGGGCAGGTTGATGACTGAATCCTGCCAAGACCCAATGACTACAGATGCCCGGGCTTGTAGCAAAGCATCCCTGGGCCCTCAGGAAAGTGCTTTTCCAGTGGTGATTGAGAACAGAGACCGACACCTGGCAAAGAGCCTGATGCTCCACCCACACCTGCTTCGAAAGGCCACACCACATTTGAACGAACCTGCTTTTCCTGAAATGTCTAGCACCATGAAGGTGGGCCGAGAGCCAGCACTTTTTGCCCAGACTTTCTTTCAAATTGTTATGAACTGAGTTCATTTTTTAAGCATGTAGTTTTAAAACATAGAGTAAGATCATATTATTACGTAAAGTATCGTAAGCCATTTATAACTCTACCAGGATGTGCCAAGCCTGAACCCGAAAACTGTGAAGATGGTATGTTGTATTTGGAAGGTTTTAGCATAAAAAATACCTTGTTCTCCCTAATGACTATGAAGCATTAAGGTTTAATTATCTACGTATTCTCTGATTAAACTGATGTCATGACATCTTATTAAAAACACTTCTTGGGACTTCCCTGGTGGCGCAGTGGTTAAGAATCCACCTGCCAATGCAGGGGACACGGGTTTGAGCCCTGGTCCAGGGAGATCCCACATGCTGCGGAGCAACTAAGCCCATATGCCACAACTACTGAGCTCACATGCCACGCTCTAGAGCCTGCGAGCCACAATTACTGAAGCCCTTGTGCCTAGAGCCCGTGCTCCACAACAAGAGAAGCCACCGCAATGAGAAGCCTGCGCACTGCAACGAAGAGTAGCCCCTGCTCGCCACAACTAGAGAGAGCCCGCGCCCAGCAACGAAGACCCAATGCAACCAAAAATAAATAAATAAAAATAAAATTAAAAAAAAAAAACACTTCTTTTCTACTCATGGTCTTAAAAAGCCAGGTTTAAGTAGACATGTCAATTCATATTTGGCAATTCTTTCAAAAGCACAAATGAATTCTGTTGGGATTTTTTTAAAATTGCAAACGGCATTTGTTTTGCTTTAAATAACATAACTTAAAATATAAAACTAATATATTCTTAATGTAGATTTGAAAAATAGAAATTTAAAAAATCTGTAGATAATGACTATTAAAAATTGGACTTGATCAAAAATTAAAACTTACTCTGCAAAAGACACTGTTGAATGAATAAAAAGGCAAACTATGGACTGGGAGAAAACATCTGAAAATCAGACAGTTGACAGAAGACTTGAGTAATGAACAGAAGACAAGAATAATGAACACTTAAAACTCAACAGTTAGAAAACAACCCAATTAAAAAGCAGCTTGTGACCACCTAGAGGGGTATTGTGACCACCTAGAGGGGTGGGAAGGAGATGCAAGAGGGAGGGGGTATGGGGATATATGTATATGTATAGCTGATTCACTTTGTTATAAAGCGGAAACTAACACACCATTGTAAAACAATTATACTCCATTAAAATGTTTAAAAAAAAAAAGCAGCGAATGACTTGAACAAACACTTAACCATAAAGAAACATTTATGGCTGGCACATAAGCATATGAAAAGGTGTTCAACTTCATTAGTCATTAGGAAAAGGCAAGTTAAACCATGATAAGATGCCACTATTAACCTATTAGAATAGATAAAATGTAAAAGATTGACAATGCCACGTGTTGGTGAGAATGCAGAGCAAATGAAACTTTCACATACTGCTGGTGGGAATGCAAAATGCTGAAAAACAGCTTGGCGGTTTCTTGTAAGGTGAAACACTTACAATATGATCCAGCAATCCCAATTCTAGGTATTTCCCCTAGAGAAATGAAAACTTGTGTTCACACAAAAACTACGCAAATATTTATAGAAGCTTTATTTATAATCTCCAAACACTGGTAACAACCCAAATCTTCTTCAGAGGATGAGTGGGTTAAACATACTGTGATAAATACTGCTGACCTGAAACAAATAGACTGCCAAGTATTTCTCCAGCAAAGATGGGTTTATTTGGGATCAGCAGAGAACTGCAATCTGAGTCTGCAAGGCAAGTGCAAGTCCTGGAAGGGCAAGGCTTTTACAGAGGGGAAAAGGAAGTTGGGAGGGCTACAGTAAACAGAGTCCACGGCTTGTCATTGGCTGAACCTTGCCAGGTCTTTCTTCTTCCTGTTGGGCTATGGACACAGGGTATGAGAGCTCCCCCTTCTGGTCTCCCTATTCAATTTAATTGATGCTTCTGTTTATAAATTGTTTTGCAATACATATAGGGGAATAGTCCTCGACAATAAAATGGAATGAAATCTTTTTTTTTTTTTTTTTTTTTTTGCGGTACGCGGGCCTCTCACTGTTGTGGCCTCTCCCGCCGCGGAACACAGGCTCCAGACGCGCAGGCTCAGCGGCCACGGCCCACGGGCCCAGCCGCTCCGCGGCATGTGGGATCCTCCCAGACCGGGGCACAAACCCACGTCCCCTGCATCGGCAGGCGGACTCTCAACCATTGCGCCACCAGGGAAGCCCATGGAATGAAATTTTGACACGTACTTGTATAAATCAAACAACTTGTATAAATCATAAAATAGTTATGCTGATTGAAAGAAGCCAGACAAAAAAGTTTACCTAATATATGATTCCATTTGTATGACATTCTCAAAAACCGAAAGTATAGTAACAGAAGATCAGTGGTTAGGTATTAGGGGATTGTGACTACAACTGGATAGTAAAAGGGAATTTTGATGGGTGATAGAACTTTTAGGTATCCTGATGGTGGTAGCAGTTACATGAAACTATATATGTGTTTAAATTCATAGAACTGTTAAATTCATAGAACACACATGCACAAAAGTCAATTTTATTGTATATCAATTAAAAAATAAAATAAAGTAGGGCTTCCCTGGTGGCGCAGTGGTTGAGAGTCTGCCTGCCAATGCAGGGGACACGGGTTCGTGCCCCGGTCCGGGAAGATCCCACATGCCGCGGAGCGGCTGGGCCCGTGAGCCATGGCCGCTGAGCCTGCGCGTCTGGAGCCTGTGCTCCGCAACAGGAGAGGCCACAACGGTGAGAGGCCCGCGTACCGCAATAAATAAATAATAAAATAAAATAAATAGTATCATGAGTAGGCATAGGTACTAGGATTCCTATGAGAAAAATTAATTTTACTATTAAATTATCACAGTATAAATAATTTTAAAATAGTTCCAGAATTTTAGTTCTCTTCATACTATAGGCTACAGCATATTTGAGAGCAATAGCCACAATTTTGCAGAAAAAACTGTCCTCCCCCCGCTTTTCCAACTTCGAAATCTTTATTTCGTAACGTTCAGGAGATCACAGAATTTTTCCAGCCATCCAGACTAATCTTTTCCGTGCAGTCACTGAGCAGTGCTGGCGTGTTAAATTTGATAATGGAAAGAGTTACTTGATTAAGAAATTGAATCGTTCTTCAAGGGTCTCCTGAGGGTTTACTCAGTGATGGGAACAAAATGGTCCAATGCACAAACAGGTAGAATACTTGCCTTCCCAGACTGTAAGTGGACAGGAGAGAGTGTGGAGGAAGTAAAAGACAGCCCCTTGGAAACAGGAGGAATAGTTTCTGGGTCAAAGAATATCCTCTTCAAGGTCCAGAGAGTTCCATTGTATTGAAGAATAATCCTGCCTGCTTGGTACAAAATTGCACAAAAGGAAGTGGGGTTGTTTTTGGTGGGGGGATGGGGGGTGGCAGGGAGGACTGCCAGCTCAGGACTTAGTGAAATGCCAATTCTTAAATTGAAATGAGATCGTTTTCCTGCCCTGACTGTGGATTCAAGCCCCCAGGTGTTCAGTGGGAGAAGGTGTTGTAATCTCTGCCGGTGTGTTCTAGCTGGAAGACTTGCTTGGAGGAGGCATCTGGGCTCCTTTCAGTCGTGGCTCTGGCACAGGTGACTCCGCGCTCACACCTCTGTGATCTGTGTTGAGGCTCTTGGGGTTTTGTGACTTCATGGCAGCCACTCTGAGAAATAAGAACTGGGTGATTTCCTTAAGGGGATGTTGAACCTTTGGGTATGTGATTTTGGCAACACTTTAAAACAACAAATATCTCCATGAGAAATAAACTTTAGGCGTATTGTGGACAAGAATGAAAAGGACTCTTCCTTCCAGAACAAATGGGTGGAGGATAAAGAATGGGGAGAGTTAGTGTTGATCTTGCAACAGCATTTAAATATTTGGGTTGGTTGGGTAAAGAATTTATGAGCAATATTCTTCACCCTCAGATGGTTATTAGCAGTGTAAATTAGCATTGTTCTTAACCCTCAGATAATTCCATTGGAGAGGGTCAGATCATGACTCCAGAGAATTTCCTCCGAATTCTGAGTCCAGTCACTGGATTGAACAGCTGTGGTCTAGTGATATTCAGCCACTGTTCTCTAACAAGTACATATCTGGGGCCCATCGAACCCTCTGATGCTAAAAAGACATAGATGATAAAAGCAAATTGAATCTGATCTCTACTTTTGATCATTCAGAATGAGCCAAGATCAACATATACATATAGTACAAGCTTACAGAGCTGTTATATTTATTTTTCAAATGTTATTTTAATTGACTTATTAAAACTTAGAACCAAGTAACCCATAACAATGATGTTAATATAAATAATGATTCGATTCTTAGGCTATCCTTTGAGGATCTATTTAATCTATGACAGAGGTGGACCATGGAAACTTGTCACACACAACCTTCCTTCTCTTGGAAAATGAATTCCAATTTGAGACACAAAATAGACGGTGCACGTTGTTCCATCCAGGCAGCTAGAGAAGGACCCCTTTACCCTCTCAATGGATTCTCTGGTGGGCACACTACACATTTTCTTAGGGTAGAAACAAAGCAGAAACACTAAACTCCTTGCTATGGGATGAATATTTGTGTCCCCCCCAAATTCACGTGTTGAAATCCTAATTCCCCAAGGTGATGGGACCTTTAGGAGGTACAAAGGTCATGAGGGCAGAGCCCTAATGATTGAGATTAGTGCCCTTATGAAAATACTGTCCTCAATACTAAAAAACCAGCATATATACAGGAAGAGAAAAAGAATTTATTACTAACGTCAAAGACCAAAACTACCATAATTCCACAGCAGGAGAAAGACATGAATCTACACCGTACTGAAACTGTTTTCTTACACCATTAAGAAGTAGGACACAGAGGAGAAATAGTAAGGAGCAGTGCTCTGGTTGTTTCAGGTAGATTCTTTAGGGTTGCAAACGGCACAGTGATATGCACTTTACCTTAGTTGAAGAACATTTAAAGTTAAATAAAGAAATAAGGAGGGAAGTGTCTCCATAGCTGCAGGGAAACCTGGTGGAACAGGAAAGCGGTGCAGGATGCAGCTGCCCTCTGGTCACAGCAGCTGTAACGAGCCGGTTATCTTGTCAGCTTGTAAACCTGTGCCCCACCGTGTTAGGGGCTCACTTACCTTCTGTTTCTACTTCTACTTATTTTGCTGCTGTAACCTACTAGTGAACCTTCCCTCTGTGCCCCATACTCAGTCTCACTAAGAACCAGGGTTTGAATGGTTCAGCCAGTCAGCACTGAGATGTGCGGCCTTCTTCACACCCTGGCCTCCTATGTGAGCAGGGAGCCTCCTATGTAATGCACGTGTTGGCTGTCTGCATCATTAGACTTGAACCTACACAATCTAGACAGAGAAGTGAAAAAACAAAGGATCCAGAAATAAATAGGAAACTATAATAGAATTTTTAAAACTAAAAATAGAGTTACCATATGATCCAACAATCCCACTCTTGGGCATATATCTGGAAAAGACAAAAACTCTAATTTGAAAAGATCCATGCACCCCAATGTTCATAGCAGCACTGTTTACAATAGCCAGGACATGGAAGCAACCTAAGGGTCCATCAACAGAGGAATGGATAAAGAAGATGTGACATATATATATATATATGTATATGTATATATATATAATAGAATATTACTCAGCCATCAAAAACAATGAAATAATGTCATTTGTAGCAACATAGTTGGACCTAGAAATTATCATACTAAGTGAAGTAAGTCAGACAAAGACAAGTATTATATGATATCACTTATATGTGGAATCTGAAATAGTACAAATGAACTTATTTACAAAACAGAAACAGACCCACAGACATAGAAAACAAACCTATGGATACCAAAGGGGAAGGGTGGGGAGAGATAAATTAGGAATATGGGATTAACACATATAAACTATGACGTATAAAATATTCAATAGATAAACAACAAGGATATACTATATAGCTCAGGGAACTATATTCAATATCTTGTAATAACCTATAGTGGAAATAATCTGATACATATATGTGTGTGTATGTGTGTGTGTGTGTGTGTGTGTGTGTGTATATATATAAAACTGAATCACTTTGCTGTACACCTGAAACTAACACAATTATAAAGCAGCTATACTTGTTTTTTAAAAATCTAAAATTTAAAGGATCAGAAAAATTTTATTAAATAAAGAATTTTATTTTTATTCATGCATACACTCAAACTTTGAAGTATGGTACTTTTCAGTCTTCAGTAAGAGACTAAATTTTCAAAGTATGTATCTCACTTTATCAGTCATCTATGACATATTGGTAATTCAGAAGCCTTTAATTGATTAATGTTAGGAAAACCGAACAAAAGAATATTTATGTAGCATCTCTTGTAAAGCAAAGGCAAAAGGAAATAAAAGGAAAGATACGAAGCAAAAATAAATGTAGAGTGAGCCCTGGTAAGAGTAGAAGGGATGCAGATTTTAAAATGTGTTTGCAAGCCTCACATCTGGTCTACCCTCCTGCTTCCAAGGTTGGTTACAAGGATGAGAGGGGAAAATGTTATTGACTCAGTTTTGTGATTCATGTAAATTCACAAAGAGAAAGCAATGTAAATGAGACTGACTTTTTAAAGTAAGAAATTCAGAAATCCGGGCACCGACGTTAAGGGCCACCAGTACAAAACAGGATATGTAATCAGTATCTTTACTGAATAGATAGGAAGGAAGTGATGTATTTTTAAAAGACGTCTTTTTATAGGTCCAAACTGAAATGGCAGGATTTGAGTACAATGGCAGATCGAATCCCCCTGGGACGATTTCCTACAGTTCTGCTATATTTAGATGTTTTGTGCTTACTTCTTCCTTAGGTCCTACCGTAGCCTGTCTCCAAGTTAGTGTCCTCCAAGTTACTCCGTGCATCTGCTTTTCCCTCTTAACCCCACCTCTCATAGCCTTTATAATTTATATATCCTGCTTCTCTGTGAGTTTTCCAATCCTGGACAAAGAGTTATTTACAACTGCCAAGTGGGCACAATGGTTTTGTAAACAGGGAACTCATTTGAGTTAATGATTATCATCTTATTTGGATTTTCGCTGCAGGTCAAAGAACACTTTGGAATTCGCTTTAGTATGAGATTGAACATTGTAGAGGGGGTCTCTTTTGGAGTTGCACAGAGAGAACGCAAGCAAAAGTCTCCCTCCACGTGAACTGGCTGGTGTTCACAAAACCTACCTCTGCAGTTCCTATTTACTTTATCTCTGCCCTATCAGCAGCAGCTACATAAACAGGTCTTGAATTGTTAGAAAATCGGGATAACAACCTTAAACGATTGGGTCAAGGTTAACTCTGTCCTATTCTTCCTTGTCTGTTTCACTGGAGTTCCGGGCCTTGCTCACAAACACGTTCGGTGTTGATAATCTGAGATTACTCAGGAGCTTAAATTATAATTATTTTACACACTTATACAGGTGGACAGGTAGCTCTTTTATAAGAGGTAAAAGGTAGCTCTTTTATAAGAGCTATTCTGGCCATTAATTCTTATAAAAGAATCATATAAACAAGACTTCAAGAAAAGCAAAGCCAGAAAATAATCGTTGACTGAGTAACCAGCATATGTTTATGCTTTTTTTTCTTTTTTGCCTTTGAGGTAAGAAATTCAAGGTACTTCCCTGGCAGTCCAGTGGTTGGGACTTTGCGCCTCCACTGCGGGGGCGTGGGGCGCGGGGCGCGGGTTCAATCGCTGGTTGGGGAACTAGGATTCCACATTCCGAGCAGCTCGGCCAAAAAAAAAAGAAAGAAATTGAAAGGAGACAAGCATCTACCTGTGATAAGAATCAACCACTAAGTTTTGCATTTGTAACATTTGGTCAGGAAAGATACAATGATTGAGCTCCCCCTGCACATTTTTCTGTTTTTTCAGCACCTCTCAAAGTATTTGGTGTGAATACCCTTTGACGTTTGAAGAAAATTCCAAAGTTGCCCATTATCATTTATAGACTAAGTTTCTAAGTTGTATAAGGTTTATAGAGAAATACTCTCTTTTTAGAAATTATCTCAAAGAGAATCTAGGCACTGTTGCAGGAACCGTCAACTTGATCTATAGGGGACCTGGGTCGCTAATTTCACACAATCTGATCACTATCAAGAATTTATTTATTCCCTGATTGAAATATCAAACAAGGTGAATACAGTAGCCTCATCCTTTGCCTGCTAAGCCCTGATGGGAGAAGATAGGCCAGGACGACCCACCTTTCTACCTCCCAAATATGGAGGAAGAAAGGTGCTTCTTTAGGGATCTGAGGGTTGCTCTGTCTTCAACATCCTATTCTTTGGCTTACAAACTTCAGTGCACCTAAGAATCACTTACGCATCTTGTTTAAAAAAAAAAAAATTCCTGGAGATTCTGATTCCAATACAAAAAGATTTGGTGAGGTCCCAGGATCTGCAGTTTTAATTAGCCTTTCTCAGCAGTTCTGGAAGAGTCTGGGTAATAGCTTCTGCTGGTTGACAAATGTAGGACACCTTGTTCTGTTCTACCACTGTTTTCATTGCAGAGATCAAACAAGCACCCTGTTTCCTTTTGAAAGTTTGCAAACTTAGTTTTTTTATTTTTGTAATTCAGTGAGGATAGGGTGAGAGTGAAGAGAAGATAATCTTTATTTCTCTAAACACATTTTGTTTTCTAGGAAAAGAAAAACGTTTCAAAGTGATCTATATTGTCAGTTCTTAGAGAGCCTCCCTAAACCTTGAAAGCACCACTTTGGGAATTCTTGGAGGGGTCCAGTTAATATCAGAGTTTTAGAGAGTAAGTTGTCCAGCAGATGTGCTGTGTCTAAACAGGGGTAAAATCATCGTAATGTCAGAGATGTACATTGAACAAAGTCATTTAGTCATCTGCAAAATGAACTTTCTACTCTGTGACTAGATTCACTTTGCAATGACGTATTTTAGAAAATACAAAATAAAAGCTATTAAACTTAATGTATGTGTTATTGAAACACTGGTTTTAAAAAATATAAGGTTAGGGGGCTTCCCTGGTGGCGCAGTGGTTGAGAGTCCGCCTGCCGATGCAGGGGACACGGGGCGAGGATCCCACGTGCCGCAGAGCGGCTGGGCCCGTGAGCCATGGCCTCTGAGCCAGCAGGTCCGGAGCCTGTGCTCCGCAACGGGAGAGGCCACAGCAGTGAGAGGCCCGCGTACCGCAAAAAAAAAATAAAATAAATAAAATAATAAAAATATAAGGTAAAAATATTGTCTTAAATATAAATAGTCACTTTTGAGCATATAAGTCCAAAAGAGCTAAGGAGTTGTGTTTTTTTTTCTCCAGCTTCCTAAAAATAAGTTGCCTTTGAATAAAAACCATATATGGAATATTTATCCCTAAAGGAGATTTTTTTCTTTCTTTGTTTTAAATGACTAAAACTATTTTGCATTCTTAACTACAGCATTCATTCCTATGAATAGATTTGAATTTTTTCTTGCACACATTTGAACTGAGCTTTCTAGAACACTATGTAGCGTTATGTGGAAGAACTGCTACTTCTGATGCTAATCTTTTACATCTAAATAGAAAGACACCGGTTTCTAAAGCTAAAAATAAAGTTAAACTAAGTATTTTTCCCACTTACGGATATTTAATTGTACTAAGAAAAGATGTATACTTTTAAAATCTGAATATATATTTTCATTTCTATAAACTGTTTATTCCTGACCCTCAGACCTTAATCTCTTTTGTGTGTCAAAAAAATAATATGAAAACTGCAGTGAGGTCTTATTGTTGTTGACACAGATAACCTCATTCTGTGCTAAAGTGAGAATCTTTGGGTTTTGTAAACCCCCTGCTTACTGCCTGGCATTGGGTTTCCCTATGACATTGTCCTTAAGGCCTCCTGGATTTTATAGATGCCCGATGTGAATGATTTGATAGAACTGACCGTTTATAAAAGGGTATAATATCAACAACAAATATTTGCTCCTCAAGAATAGTTGTGTGTGTGTGTGTTTTCATGTAAGAAAATAGAGGTGGTTTGTTTATAAACGGATACTGGATTTCACGTGTGAGCTTGAAGTGTCTGGAGGTAAGAAGAAAAAAATAAAGACAGATTTTCTTTTTCAGTAGGACTGCAAGAAATTCTGTATTTTTCTCAAGCATTTTTTTAGAAGGCAGGAAGACCTTGTTCACCAATGTGTTCCTAATTGGGAGAAGAGAGCCAACACTGAGAATTTGTTTAAGAGGATAGGCAGGTCTTGCTTCCATATCTTCAGGGACTGGTCTGATTCTGGGTCCACTGGAGAGTGTGGGCCCGACTGGGGAAGATCTATGGGAACGGAAGGGCTTGTTTAGAAGCAATCCTGGAGGTGCCGCTGATTTTCAGGTCTACCTTTCCCTCCCTCCTTCTACTCTTTCATGCATTCTTTCAGTTGTCTGGGTGGAGTTCAGCTATCAGATCGCTCTCACTTGCCAGGAGCAGAAATAAACATAAATTGGCCTGGGGGTGCTATGAGGTAAAGATAATAATCAATTGATTATGCAACAAAATGACTGCGGATATATCAGCATCAGGCATGTCTGCCTCCAAGGTCACTGTCATGGGGAATCTCTTCCCCTCCCTCCTTCTCTAAGCTCTTCATGTCTTCCCGGTGACTTATTCTCAATAAGTGGATGATCTCACAGAGCTGACATCTTAAAAAAGGGCATCATTTTCCCATGAGGATTTCAGTAGTTGGAACTGGAGAGTGTTATCCTTCCTGGGAGACACAGAGGCAAGACTGGCCTGGTCGGCAGCCTTGAGAATTCTGGATTCCAGCTCACACCTGAAATGGACAAGCATGTTATCCGTAGGGGCCAGGAGTAAGATGAGCCAGGGGATGAGGCTTGGAAGACTGGAGAAGCTGAGATCAGACCTCCAGATCCTGGAGATGAAGCCAGATGTTCAGAAGCCCATTGTGCCTGGAGCTGAACAGAGAAAGGTGATAAGTCAGAAGGAGGGAGGCACACGAGGCAATTGCTAGAACGAAGTCCTAGAGAAGTGTCCCAGTTCTTGTATTTGTGAGAGCTTTGTAAAGACAGACATCACATACTTTGCAATTCCACAGTAGTTTGTGCTGCTCAGATCACATTTGGCATGTTTTACCTGGTTGAATAAAAACCTCATGTTAAGAATCAGGAGACGGAAGTTTTGAGAGACTAAGAAAGTGACTTGCCCAACGTCGCTCTCCCCAGGCAGGGCTAGAATCCGGCCAGAGGAGGGATCTTCCTGGAGTTCATTCATTGAGCATGTAGCATGTGCCAGGCATGCTTTGAGATTCCATGCTACAAGCTGGAAGAGAGGCGTCCCAACAATTCAATGCTCTGACATGTTTAAGAGATGGATGGACCCAGTGCTGTAGGGAGTGGCGTCATCTGGGTGTGAGTGCTTCATGAGGACGTAAAAGCTCCCTGGAGAGACAGCGCTCTCTTATCCCAGGAAAGAATACATCTGTCTTCCTCTCTACTTAATTTCCTCCCTAAATTTTGCTGAATGTCCCATTGAGGGTCCTTTGCTAGATACACTATTAGCTTTTTGTGTGGCTCTACCAGAGAACCATGGGCTTATAATACTACACAGAGGGACTTCCCTGGCAGTCCAGTGGTTAAGACTCCAAGCTGCCAATGCAGGAGTTGAGGGTTCGACCCCTGGTTGGGGAACTAAGATCCCACATGCCACGCAGTGCGGCCAAAAAAAATAATAATAATAATGCTATGTAGACCCAAGGGAAGGATTTAATCCAGTCCCCTCATTTTACAGGCTCAGGAACTGAGGGCCAGAAGGGATGGGTGGATTACTTGAGGTCACACAATGGGTTAGTGGCAGTGCTAAGACGTGAATCTAATTCCAAATTTGGTGTTTTTTCCATACTAACCCCAATCATGTAAGTTTTCAGATAAAAGTTAAGTCCCTTGCTGTTAACCAAAGTAGTGAAGTTTCGTGACCATAGGCCAGACCTGACATTTTAGGTTAGAACAGCCTTTCTCTCTTGTTCTGCCTCCTTCTTTCCTCGCTCTTACTTCATAACTTCCACTGTCGCAAGAACGCTTTGGCTCTTGGCTATGGATAATAAACTCTCCCTGTCTCTCCCTCTCTCAGCACTGAATATATCATGCAATGAGTGTATGATTTTCTTCTGATGTGCTTTTATGTATTTTAAACTCTGGTTTGACTAGTGTGCCTTTGCTGTAAATGCCCAGATTGCAAATGGTAGCGAGGCGCTGTAAAAACAAAACGCTATTATTCTGGTAGATATCCACAGCTAGAGACAGAGCACCCGTTCCCATTTCCTTTCCTTCTCATTTACTGGATAAGTACTTAGCCTTTTCAAAACCCTTCCTGGTGAATAAGTATGTAAAATATTTGCTGTATGTGTCAAAACTGGAAGTTAATGAATTACAAAAAAATTCTTATTTTGTGGAATAGCATTTTCTAGCTCTTTCAGCATGAAGGATACAGAAATAGGCAGTGGCTTTCAGCGTAATGATGGTCTTTACAAAGGGGAGATTGTGTTACTTCTGTGAGACTTCACAATCCCCCTCAACATCCAGTAAATCTCCTTTTGGACTAAATAAGGCAGAACATATTATGCATTTTTCATTTATTGTCTAATACTTAAAACAAACAAACAAACTTTACCTTGTACTTCCTATTCCCTTTAAAAAGTACAAGTTCTCTTTGTCAAGAAAGATTGTATTGCTTTATTTTAAAGGCAATGCCAAATGTTTTAGCAAGAAGGGAAGACTCTAAGCTTGGATTTTTTTTTTTTCTCATTAAAAACAATCTCTTCCTAGAAACTGTGGAATGCTCTCAAGGTTCTTTATTAATGAATAAATAAGTTTCATAAGACCCGTAGAGAAAAGGAAAGAAATTCATGCGTGCTGGAGTTAAGAATAAACCTAAGAACAGTTTTGTTTGAAAAAAAAATAAATTCTTGAACGTCAACAAAGCTGACTTACTCAATAGGGTGCCTGCTGGGTGCAAATCCAGTGTTCTTGGGCCTTAGGGCCTATTGTCACCTTCATGAACTGTTATCCAAAAGTCAGTAGGCCCATCACAGGCAGGCCCTTTATCTTTTCCACCATGAGGTCTGGCTGTGGGACTGACTGTCTGGTTCACTCTGGGGTTGATTGACTACAGCTGGTCTTGGAAGCAAATGTTCCTTCATGTAACATTAAGGATTGCAATCCTGCACCCTAGGATCCACCAACAGCTGAAACAGCAGCCGGGAAAGGGTTAGTTTACGCTTTTGAGGGTAAGGACACCACTTGTGGTTATGTCTGTCTGGAATCTTATTCTGTGTTTTCTAGAGACATTTCACTCTAAACATGGGAAGTAATGAAAACATAGACAGTGGTTACACGATATTATGCTTGTTTCAGGAAGAGCTTGGAGCTTTACACATTTTCTCTAACTCATTTTTGTTTCACCTTGGTTTTAGGAATAAACCTAAGTAATATAAATAAACACACACACATAATTTATGGAGATAGGGAGACTGAGCCACTGAGGTCTTAGAGGCCTGTTGTAGTCTAATCAGGACTGGCAGTAATTCCGCTGACCTATACACTGTTTTCCATCTTCTGTCCCCACTTTGCTAGATCGCTGCCTTCTCACTGCCTGTGTTATTATCTATTACAGTAATGGAGGGATTAGGACTTTGGAACTAGCTGACCTGTGTTTCAATCCTGGCTCACTGATGTGGTAGTTGTGTGATACAGAGCTCCCCACTCAAAGTCTTAGTTTGTTCACCATTTTTTAAAAAAAGGATAATTTCTACTTTTTGGAAGGATTAAAGGAGATAATATAAGAGCATTTGGTACTGTATGATTCGACTTATATGAGGCACCAAGAGTAGTCAGATTCATAGAGACAGAAAGTAGAAAGGTGGTTTGCCGGAGACTCAGGGGAGGAGAATTCGGAGTTATTGTTTAACGGGTTCAGAGTTTAAGTTTTGCAAGATGAAAGGAGCTCTGGGGGTGGATGGTGGTGACGGTTGCCTAACAATGTGAATGCACGTAATGCCACTGATCTGCACACCTAACATTGGTTTAGGTGGTATATTTCACGTGAAATGTGTTTTCCACATGTAATACTCTGTGCGTTGCCAGGCCACTTTTGTTAAGCTGCCACTCCTGCACCCTTTCCTTGTCTTCCTTTTTGCCCCTGGCAGATGGCTGACCTCACTGGACATCTGATCAGGGGTTATCTGGAACTCTCGCAGCAGGACAACTCGGGCACATCCATGTAACCCTAAGTCGCAATGCTGCGTCCACTGCTCAGCTCAGAATCACAGATTGTCCGAGATGACAAGCTCAGAGAATATCTAAGTCCCACGTTAAACACAGGAAAACTGAGGTCCATAGGAACGGAGTTTTTTGCCTAAAATGACATGGAAAATCAGTGGTGGAGCTGGATCTAAAACCCAAGCGTATAAATTCCTAGTCCAGTCTTGGGAATCCTTTGCTTCCCAAGAGGTCATGGATCTGTGGACATATCTAGACATCATTTGGGCCCCTCTGGTACCTCAAATCAGGGTAAGGGTTTTCTGTACTCTGATAAGATAACCTCAGAGACTAGGATGTAAAACATTACCTTGAAAGGCAGTTGTTCTAAATAGCTTTATGGAGGTATAAATGAGCTACAGAACTATACACATTTAAATTGCACTATTTGAGGACATATGGAATATTCAACTCTTTATAAAGCCAAACCCATCTATCTTTTCCTTAGTGATATGTTCTCCCACTTTGAAATTCAGAAAGTCTTTGTCTACTGGAGTTTATTAAAGATTCATTTCATCTTCAAAAAAATAATAAATTGTATGATCTGATAAGACTTGTTGTATGTATATACCGTGAAGCCATCACCGCCATCAAGATAATGGCATGTCCATCACCGCCACAGTTTTCTTGTTCCCATTTTTTTTTTTTTTTTTTTTTTTGTGGTATGCGGGCTTCTCACTGTTGTGGCCTCTCCCGTTGCGGAGCACAGGCTCCGGACGCGCAGGCTCAGCGGCCATGGCTCACGGGCCCAGCCGCTCCGCGGCATGTGGGATCTTCCCGGACCGGGGCACGAACCCGTGTCCCCTGCATCGGCAGGCGGACTCTCAACCACTGTGCCACCAGGGAAGCCCCTCTTATTCCCATTTTTAATGTTGCTCCCTATCCTACCTTGTCACCAGACAACCACTGATCTGTGTTCTGTCACCATTAATTGGTTGGCGTTTTCTAGAATGAATGGAATCATACATACTCTGTTTCTTCTCCGTCTTTTACCCGGCATAATTATCTTGAGATGCATCTATGCTGTTGCATTTATCAATAGTTTATTCCTTTTGTTGCTGAGTAGGAGTCCATGGTTCGGACATACCACAATCAGTTTATCCATTTAGCTGTTAACACGTATTTAGGTTGTTTTCAGTTTGAGGCTATTACATATAAAGCTGATATGGACATTCATGTAAAGTCTTTGCATGGACGTCTGATTTCTGTATTAACCATGTGTTTCTGATGTGACGACATCTGGTGATCTTGGGGAGGCTGCCCCCCAGTCAAGGGTGCATTTCATGTGCAAACTAATCAATCTAGAGCACTTACTCCCCAATGCCTCTTTTTTGGTGCTCTTACAATCTGGGCCACTATCCACCTGCACTAACTACCCCCAGGCCAGGTATCAGACAACAACTAGGAGCAACCTCCACACTTTGGAGACTGTTGAAATCATTCATACTAGCCAGTCCGCCTTACCCTGACTCGCTCATTCCTTCTCGAAAACACCACAGTAAAAGCTCTTGCTTTTATCTTCCCCTCACTCCTTTTGCCTCCTGATTGAGCCAAGTGCTTCCTGGTGTGGTACCCCTGCATGCCGTGCCATGCCTCCAGTTTCTAGGCAACTGTGAGTAAACCATCTTCCTTCCTGACAGTCATTTCTACATCTGCATGTCTTACCAGACCTGATTAAAACAAATCCCAGTTTCATTTTTAAACACTTTCATTGCTCTTGAGTAAATCCTAGGAGTGGAATGGCTGGATCACATGGCAGGTATGTGTTTAAGTTTTTAAGAAACTATCAAACTGCTTTCCACATTGCTTGTACCATTTTACATTCTCAACAGCAGTGTCGGAGAGTTCTAGCACCTCCATTTCCTCACCAACCCATGGTATTATCAGTCTTTTTAATTTTAACCATTCTAAAAGCTATGTATCTCATTGTGGTTTTAATCTGTATACCCTTAATGAACAATTCTGTTGAATATTTTTGTGTGCTCATTTGCCATCCTTATATCTTCTTTGGAGATGTATCTGTTCAAATCCTTTGTTCACTTTTTTATTGTTTTTTTTTTTATGGTTGAGTTTTGAGAGTTCTTTATATATTCTAGATACAAATTCTTTGTCAGATACATGATTTGCAAAGATCTTCCCCCAGCCCCTGACTTATCTTTTTGTTCTTTTAGCAGTGTCTTTTGAAGAGCAGACGTTTTCAATTTTGATGAGTCCATTTTGTCAATTTGTTTTTTTTATGGATTTTGGTTTTGGTGTCAGATCTAAGGAATCTTTGCCTGACCCAAGATCACAAAGATTTTTCTCTTCTGTTTTCTTTTAGAGGTTTTATAGTTTTAGGTTTCACAGTTAGGTCTATCATTTACGTAGTACTACTTTTTTATCTGGTGCAAGACACCAATTGAAGTTTTTGTTTGCTTTTTTTGCATATAGATATCCAATTGTTACAGCACCATTTGTTGAAAAGACTGTTCTTTCCCATAGAGCTGCCTTTGTATCTTTTTCAAAAATCAGTTGTCCATATACATGTAGGTCTGTTTCTCAGTTCTCTACCCTGAGATCTGTCAGTCTTTCTGCTAACTCCACACTGTCTTGATTACTATAATTTTACAATAAGTCATGAAATCAGATGGTACTAGTCCTCCAACTTTGTTCTTCTTTTTCAAAGTTGTTTTGGTGACTCTAGGTCCTCTCCATCGGATACACATGTAGAATCATTTTGTCAGTTTCTACACAAAAACCTTCTGGGATGTCAATCAGAATACATCAATTTGGGGAAAACTGACATCTTAACAATATTAAATCTTCCAACCCACGAACACAATATATGTCTCTCCATTTATGTAGGTCTTTTTAACCTTTCGAGCAATATTTTGTTGTTTTCAGTGTACATGTATTGCACATCTTTTGTGAAATTTAGCTTTAAGTATTTCACATTTTTGATGCTATGTGAATGGTATTCTTAATTTCAACTTCCAATATGAAAAAAACTTGTTATGTCAAACTTGAATGCTCTCTTTCCATAGAGAAAAGTAAAACAATGGTTTCCCTGTTCTATTTTGGCCCCTATCTCTCTTCGTTCTATTTTGGCCCCTATGTCTCTCAAGAAGTTCTACAAATGGATTTTCCTCTCTGCCTTTCAAACTAAATGCCATGAGTCCTATCGTGAGGCTGAAAGTGTAGCCATATTGCCCAGAAGGAGCTAACTGTGCTGTCCTCTTTTGCCAAAGGAGCTCAGCAAACTGAGTATATCAGAAACACAAATTTCTAGGGCTTGTAAGAATTCTGTGAAGAGTGCGTGATAGGGATAAATTACTCTTGCCGTGAGAACTTCCACTTTTGCACTTCCTGGCTTTACTATGGCTAAAATTGAAATACCAACGTGGTAGTACCCAAAGTGCTTGAACTTAATACCATTAATTCCCAAGTCCCCGCAAGTCTATAAATTCGTATTCTAAAATTCAACTTTTCTATTTGTAATTCCTAAGAGTGCTTAACTTTCAGTTCCTTACCTGTAAACTTTACAAAAAGTAAACAACCTCGCATCTGACATCAGGGCTTTATAAGAAATGAGTGAGCAATTCTGTCTCCCCAGCAAAGCAGTTGCCCTCACAAGCTATCTCTTGGTCAAAGTTCGGCTGACTCTCATCTCCTTCTTTTCCATAAAACTCTTACTGTTCAGTAAACCTGTTCAGCATAAAATATTAAGAACAGAGAGCTGGTTAATACTCCTAAGAGTATCTGCATTTCAAAAGACTATCACTGTAATGCAGACAGGTATTGTAATCGTGGATTTCAGGCATTGTGGGAGGGAAGGCTACAGAGGGGCAAGAAAGCTTCCAAGATTCCCTCATATCTCACTGTTGTCCTACCTTTGTGTAGTTCTGACCCAGCCTTCACCTCTGTCTGTGTGACGGTTGGGTTTTAACTCTTGAAAGAGGTTACTGATGCACACAAGACTTTTGTGTCCCTATGTCCCCATCTATGTAACTAGTAGATCACGGATCTTCCTTCCTTCCCTCCCTTCCTCCTTCCCTCCTTCCCTCTTTCCTTTTCCCTTTCTTCCTCCTCTCCTTCCTTCCTTCTTTCCTTCCTTCCTTCTTCCTTCCTTCCCTCCCTTCCTCCTTCCCTCCTTCCCTCTTTCCTTTTCCCTTTCTTCCTCCTCTCCTTCCTTCCTTCTTTCCTTCCTTCCTTCCTTCCTTTCTTCCTTCCTTCCCTCCCTTCCTCCTTCCCTCCTTCCCTCTTTCCTTTTCCCTTTCTTCCTCCTCTCCTTCCTTCCTTCTTTCCTTCCTTCCTTCCTTCCTTCCTTCCTTCCCTCTCTCCCTCTCTCTCTCTCTCTCTCTCTCTCTCTCTCTCTCTCTCTCTTTCCCTCACAGGAAAGTTGAGAGGTAGCACATGATGTTCAAAGGCAACCTAAAGAAAGTTCAGACCCAAGTTGAATTGCGATGATTACCGTGATTCAACTCCTTCCCTACATGCCAGCCTCTCAGGCACTGGCACTATTTAGTGACATTTATTAAGCCCCCACTGTTCAAAGTCTTGAATGTCCTTCAATTCAGAGAATTAATGTGGGGAGCCGGAAAAGACACCCCCAGAGACAAACAGGATGTTGAACCAAGCTCAGATCTACTCAAGCGTGAGGACTAGTGGTAAGAAGGAGAGGGTAAGAAATGATACTAACTAGATAGCATCTCTTTAGAAAAACTTTATGAATCTAGTGCACTCAAACTGATATCTGAAGAAAGAAAGAGACATAGTCTAGCAGAGGAACAAGGGTAGGGCGACTCAGGTGTCAGGTGCTGCCTTTAAGACCCAAGGCACACCAGCATAAGTATATTCCATGCCCTGAATTGCAATTTTTAAGAAAGTATCCACATACCTGGAACAGGTTAAGAAGGTATGAAATTTGAGTTCATTGACACCTTCAAAAATCTTTTCCACCAAATCCAGGGCAGGGAAAGAGCAGCCTCTGGAAATTTGTAGTTCTCTGAAAGTGTGAAAATAGCAAAAAGACTGTTCATGTTTAAAGGAAGTCTGCCTAAAGCCATGCTTTATATTCACTCTTCTCTGTGAACATCAAACTACTGCCAGGCCTTTGTTCCAGGTTTTCCAAGGAAAGTTGAACACAGGCTGCCACCTGCCATGAGTTGTCCTTAAGGAGGTGGTGTTGGTGTTCGGCAGGACCCCACTCTCCCCTCTACATCCCAGTTGGCAGAGACTGAGCTGAGGCAGGTCCTTGAACAGAGCAAGTGTGTCTGTCTCTCTCCTGTGTGAGAAGGGCCGAGAAGATGGAGTTACCCCTGAGTCATACAGCCCATCACATGGTACCGAGGATGATTTAGAAGAATTGAAGCACTCTGCCTGTATCTGTTACCTTTAGTGGCACAAAAAGTGACCCCTCAAGATGTCAGCCTAAAGAGCAAATATTTATTATCTCACAGGTTTTTGTGTGTTTTTTGTGTTAGGAATCTGGGAGCACTTTAGCTGGGTGGTTCAGGCTCAGGATTTCCTATGAGGTTGCAGTCAACCTGTTGGCCGGGACTGTAGTCACATGAGGCTGGAGGACGTGCTTCCAAGCTCATTCATGTGTTGCTGGCTATTGGTTGAGTATCTCGCTTACTCACCATGTGGGTCTTTCCATAGGCTGTCCCAGCATCCCCACACCATGGCAGCTGGTACTCCCCAGAGTAAGTGAACCGAGAGAGAGACCAAGATGGCAGCCACAGTCTTTTATAACCAATCTTGAAAGTGGCATACCATCACTTCTGCCATATTCTGTTGGTCATCTAGACCAACCTTGGTATAATATAGGAGGGGATTCTAGAAGGGTGTGAATATTAGGAGGTGAGAATCATGGGGACCATCTTGAAGGCTGCCTCCACCATAGTCTAACTGTGCAGAGAACACAGTTGGCCCTGGTGTTTGATATAATGTATATCACGTAACATGTCTTAGCTTAGAGGTCCTGCAGTGTAGTGGCAAGACTAGTGGACTTGGAGTAGAGGAGTTGGAATTCAAGTTCAACTCTGGTAATTATGAATGCTATGTGAATTTGGAATGCTGCTTAACCTTTCTGGATATCTGTTATCTCATCCGACATCTCAGGGTTTTCCTTAATAAGGTCAAAGATATCTTTCAGCTCCAAAATTCCATGCCGCTAAGAAATAGGCTATTTGGGGCATGAATGTTATGAAGGCAATTGTAACAAAATGGGCAATTCTAGTGACAGTTCTCTTACTTCAAAGTAATAAACCAACTGGAGAAATGGCACCTCAGAGCTTCCTTGGACCTTATTTCTTTTTCATTCATGATCCATATTTTATTCTAGTAAGTAAGCCTCACAATAGCATATTTTTATTTTATAATGCTTTAAGATGTAACGTACACATTTTAACGTGCAAGTAAACTCATCTGTAAGCCCCATTAGGAAGATGTTAGGCATGGGAAGCATTATAGCTCTGGTTTTCCGGTTCCTGGTGGCTGATGTCTACATGGGTGACAGTTTGGCCACTGTCAGGTTAGGTTGCTTCCTGGCACGTGACCCAAATAAATGGATGGAATGCTCATTTATGAAGAAAAGTAGAATTTCGAAGTCTAAAGAGACAGCTGTTAACGGCCTCACGTGTACAGGTGCACTAAGACGAGATGAACCGTGGAGTTCTTTATCTCATGTACTAGCCTGGAGCAAGCAGAGGGCGGGGAGAAGCATCCTGGGATGTGTAAGTCTAAGATGAGACTGGGAAGACCACCACTTGCTTATCTTAAATTCCTTCAACGTGCCAAGCAAACTCTCCTTTCAGGGCCTTTGCGTTTGCCCCGCTCTGGAATCCTTTAGGTCCAGTTCGGTGATCTCCCCTTCAGAGAAGCCTTCTCTGGCCACCAGTCTTAAATGGCACCCTTCTCCTGGTAACCATTCTACCCGCATTTTACTATCGCACAGTGCTTAGCGCTATCTGAAGTCATCTTGCGGGCATACCTGTCTAAGGTGTTCACCTCCAGTAGACTGTAAGCTGAGAGGGGTCACCCGTCCATCCCGCTGCTGCCGTATCCCTGGTGCCTTCAACAGTTCCCAGAGCAGGGTAGGTAGGCACTCGAGATATTTGTTAAATGGGTGAATGAACTGGGCAGTCTGGAAAGGTTTGTGGTTTGATGGAGGTCAGTTTCAGGAGATGTCTGGATGGGGATATGAGAGAATATTAACTGGGCCTTTTTCCTCTTCCCTTGGAATCCATAACTAGGGACTGAATCTACGAACACAGGCTCCAAGCATCCCACACACCAAAGATAACCCCCAACAAGTGGAAGCAGACACCTTCCCCAAGGCTTCAGGAAGAACAGGCCCAGCTACTAGAAGCAACAACTGTGTTCCAGGAAGGGGAGAAGAGGAGAGAAGGGTTTCCTGTAGTATCAGGGACTATGCCATTAATGCATTGTGACAGAGCGGCCTCTCCCCTGGAGACAGGAGGGATGCTTTTCCCTTCTTAAAAGCCAAGGGAAGATTGACTTTGAAGAGAAGCGTACTGGCAAGAGGGGAAGACTGGCACCCCTCTCGCTTGCCACCTCTGCTTAGGTGATGGGCCAGCCAATCAGCTTCTGTGCCTGGTTGACCTGGGGAGAGGGAACAGGAGAAAAATGGCAGGGCAAAGCAGAGAAAAGAACTGGCCATGAAGCCAGTGGTCCTTGCAGTGTGTGGGTGGCAAGGATGGGTAAGTTTCTTGCGTGGACCATGGGGGAGGGCAGGCTGGGGCCATCTTGAAAGTTCTCCACTAGCAGACAAGGCTCCCAAGTTTCTAAGAGGATGCATGTATGGGGCTGGGGGTGGGGATGGGGACAGAGGCAGGGGAACGCTGCTGGTAGTGGGAGCTGGGGGGTGGGTGGGTGGAAGAGGCTGAACAAGGGCCTGTTCTCCCATCTCCAGGAACTGTGTAGACCCTGCAAAGTTAGCCAGAAGGTTCAGTCAGGTGTTCAAGAGTCACATTTACACAGTAGATGCTGAGAGCTTGTCCGTGTCAGCCCAAGAAGCAAAGAACACTACCCGGAGAGATTTCATCTGATCCCTTCTCACTGACCCAAACCCACTGAGGAGTCAGATTTTGGAGGAGGGTTGGGGTAGAGGGGCCCAGAGGCAGACCGTGTCCCGTCTCCACGGGGTGTCCCTAGAGCCACAGCCCAGCCTGTGCTGGGGGACAGAAGACATGAGATTTTGATTGGATACGAGACTGGCGTTTTAAACCGACCTGGATTTTTTATAGGGGAAAGCGACCAGCAGTCTATAGCATCTAGCAGAGTTGTCATTAAGGGACAGGTGAAAGGTATTTGACAGAGCATGGTGGAAGGCAGGAGCAGAGAAAAAAAGTAATATTGAATATTAAATTAAATATTAAATTTTCAACACTGAGTTCAAACTATCCAGTCGCCTGGTTACAGCAGGAAAGGCAGTTCGATGGACCTTTACTGAGCGAGTCTCTCAAGGCTTTGCTTTTTCTTTGTGTGAACTATCGCTGCTTTTTGTCAGAGGCTAAGGTGACAAGACAGTTTATAAAATCCATGATTCAAGACACACCCTTTAGTACTGCGAATTCAGTTACCTTTCCTTCTTGCACGCACCCTCCCCAGCAGAAGACTAAACGCTAATTTTGTGAAAATCATTTTCCTACAGCTTCAAAAGATTTTTTTTAGATCTTTGGGAAAATCATTTTTAAAATTTCAAAGATACTTTTTACTAAAATGGAGTGGCTAGGTTGAGAGAAAAGCACCTCCCTCGTTCCCTCCTTGCTTGATAAATAAATCACCAGGAAAACCCATCAGACTATTCCCAAAAGGGGGGATGTCCTGGGAAGGCATTTCCTGTTGCTGGTGAAAGCTAGTTCAAGGGAGGACCTACTGAAATCCATGTTCGGAACAGCCTGGGTCAGAGGCAACAGTTTGGTTGTTGTTAGCTGAAAGAGAAAGTTTTCTGGAAAGGAATGATAGTTGAAGAAGTTAAAAGTTAACTGTATAGCTTTGGGTTTTACATAATCTGTTTTCAAACGGAAAATACATTTCTTGAATGGTAAAAAAAAAAAAAAATCAGAAAACACACTTACTTTTATCTGATGACAGTAAACTGGTAAAACTGTCTTGCTTGGACCTCTCTGATCTCTGCTGCCAAGAACCCCTTTCATCTTCCTGATAAAAAGCACTGAGTAGCACCTACACCTGCGAGAGACACTGGAAAGGTTGTGTGTATGTGTGTGTGTGTTACTTCAGATGTAACAAAAATGTAAAGCAAAGCAATGCCGTGTGTGTGTCCTTTTCAGAATTTTGTGGAATTCGAACACTTTGTCATGGTATTTGTGCAGTCGTTCGTTGGTTAACAGCCAAAAGTCAAGGTGTCTTTATTTTTCCTGCAGTTTATACATGAAAAACCCAGCTTGCGATGGAGAGGCCCCTCTCTGCCGGGCATGGGATGGTGATCTGGTAAGGGGCCAGGTACCCTGGCCCTCCCGCCTCAGGGAGCCCGAAGCTCTTTCCACTCCGCCCAACGCTGAAAGCTGTGAACTACTCATTGGCCTTCCATTATATGATTACATCCATCAACAAACCCCTTTCCTCACTGACCGTACTCCCCTCCCTCACACAAAACCAATATTTTCTTTTTTTTAAGTGTTTTACTTCTTTTTATTTTAATTTTATATTGAAGCATAGTTGGCTAAGAATGTTGTGTTAGTTTCAGGTGTACAGCAAAGTGGTTCAGTTATACATATACATGTACCTATTCTTTTTTCAAATTCTTTCCCCATTTAGGTCATTACAGAATATTGAGCAGTGTTCCCTGTGCTATACAGTGGGTCCTTGTTGGTTATCTATTTTATATATAGTTGTGTGCACATGTCAATCCCAAGCTCCCTAACTGCCCTTCCCCCCAACTCTTCCCCCCTGGTGACCATAAATTTGTTCTCTAAGTCTCTGAGTCTGTTTCTGTTTTATAAATAAGTTCACTTGTATCATTTTTTTTTTAGATTCTGCATGTAAGTGACATCATAGATATTTGTCTTTCTCTGTGTGACATACTTCACTTAGTATGATAACCTCCAGGTCCATCCACGTTGCTGCAAATGGCATTATTTCATTCTTTTTCATGGCTGAGTAATATTCCATTGTATATATGTACCACATCTTCTTTATTTGTTCATCTGCTGATGGACATTTAGGTTGCTTCCATATCTTGGCTATTATAAACAGCACTGCAGTGAACATTGGGGTGCATGTATTCTTTTGAACCATGTTTTTCTCCAGATGTATACTCAGAAGTAAAACCAATATTTTCTAGTCGTCATTTAGACCCAGGATAGGAATTAGGTTTTATCTCCTTTGATAGTTGCCATCTATTGTTAGAGGATGCTGCGGGTACTGAGCTGAGGAGGATTCTGAGCAGATTCCGGACAGGACTCTGTGGTAAAGAAAAATGTGACGGATGGAAGAAGTCCTGGAGCAGAGGGTGGTAACAGGTTTATGAAACATTTGTCTTCCCTGATGTAGGCGTTGTGTCTTCCCTTAAAACCTCAGACTTTGCTAATGGAGAGACCATTAGGATCCTGATTCTGGAAGACTTTTCTTTCTCAGACTGCTGCTGAAATCGAACCCTTGGAGTCTCTAGGGACATGTACCATAGGGACCTCAAAATTACAAGATTTGAATTGTTATAGTAATAAAAATGTTAGATTATTATTAATAATAGTAATAAAATGAATTCTTATTAATAGTAATAAAAATTATGCCCATCAAGAATTAAGTTTCTACTAGACGCTAGGTAATATGTAGATAGGGACGTAGGTAAGGCCTGCAGAAAGTATGTAATTTGCCCAAGGACACACGCGAGTAGGTAGATAAGCAGGGATTCAGTGCTGAGTTTGTCTGACTAGAGCGCAGCCTCCTTCCAAAGAAAACTTTTCAGCAGGAGCTGAAGTACTGCAGGCCGTTTCATCTGGGCTGCGGAGACCTTTTGTGGAGGGGTGGGCATGTCGAGAAGTCTCTCCCTCTATGGGATCCCTGCATTTTCTTTTTTAAGAGAAACATGGCAGAGTGAAGAGCTGATTACTAAAGAATGAGGTTCCTTTCTGAATGATAAAGGGAGGTGGGAAGAAGGAACCGGCTAACCCAATATATCAGGGTTTCCTGACTCCCCCGCAGAAGCAGAGGGGGCTGCCTCCGTTCAGCCCGTTCACTAGGCCAGTCTCGGGCTCTCCCTGGCCTCTGCCTGACATTATCAGCGTTCACATGTGTTGGCATCCAAGGACACCCTGCATTCCAGAGCACCCCACCTCTCAGTTGCTGGAGAAATCATTCTTCTTTTAAGCAAAGAAAAACCCCACAGTCTAAAGAGGCCGTTTTTCATCTGGACCATCAAACAGCAGCTCTGTAGGTGTATATAAGTCCTCTCTTGGCTGTGCTTGCCAAGCTCGTGATCCAGGGGCTGGAGGGGCATAATTCACGAGATTCCGGCCGCCAGCAGGGCCTGGAACCCGGCAGGAAGGTTGGCCGCTCTAATGAGCTTAGTTAACTCTTCAGAAGCCTGAGATACAGCAACACTTCCAAAGATCCTCCGCATATTGAAGTTTTGTGCTGTGGCCACTTTTATTTTTAGTTACCTTTAAATTAGCAAGGGCATTAAAACTCAGAGCTTTGGGGCAAGAAGGCTCTTGATGAACACGCTACCGCTCCTCATCAGCGCTCGGCACGAAATTTACGAGACCCTTACGGTTTGGGTGGGGCTGGACCTTCCTGACCGCGTTCTGCCACTCTCCTCTCTATTCTGTCTTTTCTGGTCTCTCCTAGAGACTTCCATGGTGCTCTCTGTGTTTATCAGGTATGCTTTGCCTCCAGACGTTTGAGTGTGTTTGCTGTTCCTTCTACCTGGAACGTTTTTCCTCTAGGTGCCAGCATGGCTCCTTCTGCCACCTCATTTAGGTCCCCAGAGCATCAGTGTTACCTCGTCAGAGACATCTTCCCTAATCTCCAGCCCCTGCCCCCCAAAGCCCACTGCCGTCACTCTCTACCCTTTATCCTGCCTTGTTTTGCTTCGCTGCATTTATCAGTCCTTGTTTACAGTTGTCTGCGTGACCAGAAGGCTAACTCCATGAGGACAGGGAATTTATTTTGTTCCCTACTATGTCCCAAAGCCTAGCCATTATTTAATAAATTTTTTAAAAAATCATGGTAAATGGGGGCTTCCCTGGTGGCGCAGTGGTTGAGAGTCCGCCTGCCGATGCAGGGGACACGGGTTCGTGCCCCGGTCCGGGAAGATCCCACATGTCGCGGAGCGGCTGGGCCCGTGAGCCATGGCCGCTGAGCCCGCGCGTCCAGAGCCTGTGCTCCGCAATGGGAGAGGCCACAACAGTGTGAGGCCCGTGTACCTCAAAAAAAAAGTCATGGTACATGAAGGAACGAAATACTGATCTGGAAAAGATGTTGGTACACAATCAGTCAGCAAGTCAGTCAAATTTTACTGAGGACTTAGCCTATCCTGGGTTCACTGGGCCATGGTCAGGCATCCTAGATTGCCAGGACTCTTCCAAGGGAGAGGGTGCTTCTCTTAGAAAAATGGGATTAAGTTTCTGTTCTCATTTTGGTCGCCATCTTATTTTCGTGGCAGCCTGTACGTGGCGCTTCTAACGCTGAGCCATTTATAGGCAATAAAGCACCCAACGCTTGTAAAACGGGAAAATCCAAGCTCACTGCATTACTATTTTGCAAGGTAATTTACTAATATTCAAAAGGCTTTAAGGGATTTTTTTCCCCAGAAACAAGCTATACGTAATAGCAATAGTTGAATATATTATGCCAGTTCATCTCTGCTAACCATGGAAAATGTACAGATTTTGTCCTACTATAGAGGCTATTGGGTCTGGTTATCTGCACATGTTCATGCATTATACAAAATCCCAAACTAAATTTAGAATAACATTTTCCAGTGCTAGTTTGTTTTTGTCCTAAATACAGCAGCGTTGGAAAGACTTTATTTCATTTGCTGCCCTTTTCCTGGCGGCAAGTTGAGACTTCAGAACAGAGAAATGGAGTTGCTTCCGAAAGCAGAGAGGAAGGTGAGAGTCCCACGGGGAACTGGCCTTAGTGTTTGGATGAGCGAGTCTTTTTCAGGTATCTCTGTTCTTTGGGGGTTTTTTGGGGTTTTTTTGTTTTTTTGCGGTACACGGGCCTCTCACTGTTGTGGCCTCTCCCGTTGCGGAGCACAGGCTCCAGACGCGCAGGCTCAGCGACCATGGCTCACGGGCCCAGCCGCTCCGCAGCATGTGGGATCTTCCCAGACCGGGGCACCAACCCGTGTCCCCTGCATCGGCAGTAGGACTCTCAACCACTGCGCCACCAGGGAAGCCCCTGTTGTTTGGTTTTTAAAGGAAACAGAGACACTCTCCCATCTGTCCCCAAGTCCATTGTGTGAAATTTGCCTCGTTTGGGGACTCCGTTATTTTCCTGGCTGTGAAATGGAGAGTCCCTGGGATTTGCAGGAATGTGCTGTCTGGAGACGTTCCCAGGGGAGATTCTTCTTTGGCAGCCTTCCTCATACTACAGTCTGGGGACGAGCGCTCAGTAAATAAGCCCAAATTCCATGACAGAGAGAGGACAAAGGCAGTGGTGAATGGATACAACGGTCAAAAGACACTCTCCACTTCAGTCTTTTTGTTCATATTCTTGCCACCTCTACTGCTATAGGTAACAAAAGGTTGAAGTTGTCACCATCCATTTCTATTCTGACTTGACTAAAGCTGTGTTCATCTAAAAGGTGCCATAAAAACTTGAAGAAAAGTCTGCAAGGTTTGAAAGTTAGAAAAAATTTTAAAAATAGTATGGTTTATAGTTTCATGTCCTCTGGTTGCTCTGACTATAAAACTGCCTTGAAGGGGGGTCCCCGATGGACCTGCTCTTTTCAGGGTAATATCCGTGGAAAAGCGAAGTTCCATTGTTTTCTGAACATCCTCTTTTCTCTCACCTGCATCAGCAAAACTGAGCCTTACCAGCCCGTTTAGGAGAGCTAGAAGCTTAGACTGGCAGGACCAATTTGCCAAACAAGGCGTAACGCAGTTCATTCACTCAGAGACTTCTCTTCGTACCATTGGAACTTCAGAATTATCCTCAGCCGAATTAGGTACCGTTGCAATGTGAGAACTCAAAGAGAAAAGGTTTGTTACTGTCATCGTCATCACCTTCATCATCATTTTGTAGTGAACTTGTAACACCAAAATATACCGCCCTGACAAGAAAAGTTCCAAGACACATTTTTGTTGAAAAGATCTCATGAGTAGGGGGTATAGTGTGCCTGGAAGGGACTTCGCTAGCCTAGATATTTACAAAAAGCTCAGAAATTCTTTTTAAATAAACAATGTTATTAAAAATTTTAATAAAAAGCATTTGAACTATTTAAAATAAAATACTGTTTTCCCTTCAATAATGATGATCAACATCATAGTCCAAATCATAGCAAATAGCTAAGAGTTATTGAAATCTTCCGACCAACCAGGAGCTGTGGGGAGCAGTTTGCATGCATTGTTTTAATTTAATCCTCACAACATCCTCTGAGGTTGGTGCTATTTTTATCCCTATTTTACCAAAGAGAAGACTGAGGCTTAGAGAGGGCAAGTGACTTGACATAAGTCCTATTGTTGGTTTGTGATGGAATCAAAATTTAAACCCAAAAGAGTTGGCTGCTGTACTGAGTGTGTAATTCACACAGGCTGGTACAGAAAAGAATTGAATAAATTTGACATTCTGGGTTTTTATTGAGAGAGCAGCCATTTGAATGCGATATAAAGGTTTGTTGTGACTTGCCGTGAAGTGGTGAACAAGGAGAAAAGTTTTAAAGGAAAAGCTGTCCAATAATTTGTCTTTCCTAGAGGAGCTGTTTTCCTACTACTACTATACCAAGAAGGTATTCTTTCATGTCCAGATTCATAGAGACAGGATAAATAGCCCGCTCCAGGATTCTGGAAGGCAACAGCTCAGTCACGATTCTGAGAAGCCTGTGTAGTTCTTAGAAGAGCACAAACCCTGGAGCCAAACTCTCTGGCTTCAGGTTCTGGCCCCAATATGTACTGGCTGTGTGACTTCGGGAAAGTTAGTCAGTCTTTCTGTGCCTCCATTTTCTCATCTGTAGAACTGAGACAATAACAGCACCTATTTCAATGAGCTTTTGAGAGGATTTAATGAGTCAACATGTGTCCAGTGGTTAGAGCATACAAGGCACATAGTAAGTACTTAATAAAGGTTGGCTATTACTAGTGCCTACACGGGAATAACCCTCGTTTAAGGCCCGACAGTTGACCAAAGATTTCAGTGCTGTTCATGATTCCCTATCTGTCCACAAGTTCAAACTCAGAATCTCTGTGCATCTTGTTCTTCAAGGTGTTTAGGGTCTATTTATTTGCTACTGTTTTCTCCCTTTGACATGATGCTTCAGACCTGCTTTCACCTTCCTGGCTCATTCTTAAATGAACATGGACTTTTCCTTTGTTCTGCCCCCAAATTAATGTGTCAATGAAGTTAATTAACAAGATCATTCACAGAAGCATAAGACTCAAAAGCTACCGAGACTACTTAGATGATATCATAGGAGTTACAGAGACTAAGGATTCCACTTCTAAACTGATCTGGTTCAACCCTCTATCTAAATGGATGGTTCAACTTTGTCACATTAAAATGTTCTGTAAGAGGTTAACCTCAAAGGAAGCAGGAGACAATTTTGGGTGGTTGAGACTGTTTCGTATATTGATTTTGGTGTTGAACTGTATACATGTATCCAAACTGTCACTAATGAACACACTAACATGTATAAATTTTACTTTATAGAAATTGTCTTTAAAAAATAAAGGAGAGGGCTTCCCTGTTGGCGCAGTGGTTGGGAGTCCACCTGCCAATGCGGGGGACACGGGTTCGTGCCCAGGTCCGGGAGGGTCCCGCATGCCGCGGAGCGGCTGGGCCCGTGAGCCATGGCCGCTGAGCCTGCGTGTCCAGAGCCTGTGCTCTGCAACGAGAGAGGCCACAGCGGTGAGAGGCCCGTGTACTAAAAAATAAAATAAAAAATAAAGGAGAAATGACAACAATAAAAAAAAATATTCTGTAGCCATTCAAAGTGGAAAGTGATTCTAAAAACGGAATTTTTCCTAGATAATTCTAAAATTTAAAAAGCTTAAAATATGGCCTGGTTCATAGGAAATACTTAATAAATATCGACCAATTTATTGATATTGGTGTTAGCATTAGTTTGAGTAACTCAAGTCTTCTGCCTCCCAAGCCTGTGACTACAAGAAAGTCATATCACCTTTTAAATGTCCAATATGATGCCTGAGCTGCGTGGATTTGCCATGAGATTACCAATTTCCATGTACCCCTCAGGCATTTCTGAACATCCCGTCGGGGCTTTCGTGTACCCTCAGGACCACATCCCTTGTGACATACATCACATTCTACTAGTTGTAGACACCGTGGCCTCAGCCTTGGTAGCCCACCATGGAAATGTCCCATCTCTGGGCCTGGTTGTTCTTTGCAAGGTCACTGTCAAGTCCACCGCTACCCTGCCTCTGAAGAAGGGACTCACGGCCCAGCAGGGGCAGGACCTCACTGTGAATGGAGACAGGCTTCCTGGGCATTCCATGGGAATGTAAGGGCAGTTCGACGAGGGGCACAAATTATTGTCACTACTCCTGCTCAAGAGTCCCCAGGGCTTCCCTGGTGGTGCAGTGGTTGAGAGTCCGCCTGCCGATGCAGGGGACACGGGTTCGTGCCCTGGTCCGGGAGGATCCCACATACCGCGGAGCGGCTGGGCCCGTGGGCCATGGCCACTGAGCCTGCGCGTCCGGAGCCTGTGCTCCGCAGCGAGAGAGGCCACCACAGTGAGAGGGACGCGTACTGCAAAAAAAAAAAAAAAAAGAGTCCCCAGACCCAGGCGTTTCCAGGTCTGCTAGCTCCAGTCTTGCTGCCGTGTGACCTGGCTAGATCTACGCTCATCACAGGGTGTACGCCAGGCATCTCCATGTCTCAGAGTGCACACCAAACCACCACCAGAGCCTAGGAGAGAGGAGGACACCCCCATTCCCCCCAGCACCCCTCCATCACACGCCTGCAGCCTCATGCACGCCCACACACCCAATTTCCTGTCACAGAAAATGATTCTTCCAGAAGATTGAAGAGCAAGGATTCCACTTCCTACTTAGTAAAACCACATCCTCCTAAGAAGAGGGTGTTCTTGCCTCCCCCAAGCAAATAATTTACATCAGAACATACTGTTTCAAACTAGTACATTTGGGTTACAGCTCTGCTAAAATATTTAAGTTGCGTAATCAGACCACTTAATATCTCACTCTGAAATACCTGCATTTGGGCACTTCTTTAGTACTACTTTTTTGTCTTTCCCGTGCTTACATTTCGTTGGTTAAAAAGCCCATTGTCCGTCCCAAGGTTAAATTCAAGTCTCTAAGATTCTATAAACTGTTTATAACTTGAATTGATCAAATTAATTTGATTTTAAAGCTTAGCGTACAATTTCAGGGAATCCCTTGAGAAGGGACAAATAGGTACGTACCCACCCACAAACGCACATATGCATGCAGAATAATTAAAAGTAGGGAGAGAATATTGAGGATTTGATGTGCTATCCCTTAAAAGGTATCACTACAAACTTCTTCACAGGGCGATGGGTTAGTGGGATCTTCCAACAGTTTATTTGGGAGGAGATGGTGACTTTGACAAGGTGGGAGCAGTGGAGGAGGGGGAAGGGGTCACATTTGGGATATATTTTCAAGATAGTGTTAAAAGATGTTACTGTGTAAATTGGATATGGGATGTTAGGAGGTGAAAAGTGATTTTGATTTTGTGGAATATTATTCAACTATAAAAAAGACGGAAATTCGGCAACAGTAACAGTATTGGGAGAAAAGGCTCACACGTGCCTTATAGGATCATCTCATAAGATCAGATCTGTTTGGAACTGTTATGGAAGATGTCCACGTGCAGGTGAGTAATGTGCCACAAGCCAAGACAGGCTTGGGGCTACCAGAAGCTGGAAGAGGTAAGGAAAGATTCTTCCTTAGAAGCTTTGGAGGGATTACGGCCCTGCCGACAGCTTGATTTCAGACTTCTAGCCTCCAGAATTGGAAAAAAACAAATTTATCTTGTTCTAAGCCACACAGTTCGCTATAATTTGTTACAGCAGCCCTAGGAAACTAATACAGGAGCTATAGACATTTTTGACATATTATACATATATGTGTAATAAAGGTATTCTACTACTTTTACAAATATCTCAAAGGATGGCATTTAAAAAAATCTCAACTCAGGGCTTCCCTGGTGGCGCAGTGGTTGAGAGTCCGCCTGCCGATGCAGGGGACACGGGTTCATGCCCCGGTCCGGGAAGAACCCACATGCCGCGGAGCGGCTGGGCCCGCGAGCCATGGCCGCTGAGCCTGCGCGTCCGGAGCCTGTGCTCCGCAACGGGAGAGGCCACAACAGTGAGGGGCAATCTCAACTCAGAAAAAAAATGCACAAAATCCAAATCAATGCCCATATTTATTTTTTCCCCAAGTAATTAGCTTTAAGGTGGTGGCAGAGGCTAGCTTCCCTTGACTTCCAGTGAATAGTGTTGATGAGTCAGGACCATTATCTCTCAGAAAATGCCCTGTGAAGCAAAATCTGAGCGCTGTGTTCACGGAAGTGATGCCATATGTCGGCTGATTAACAAGTTGTCAGAATATTAGAAATTCTCGTCTGATTGCAAGAAGGAGCATCTGTTTGCTAAATCTTTTATCTAATATGTGTACAGATAAGTACAGGTTTGGCACTTTTCCTAAATATCAGATATAAATTTGTGCAGTTTTTAGCCTTCAGAGAGTGACGCTGATGTACTGCTGGCGTTTAAGATATTTCTTCTCAGGAAAGCCAATGGAGTAAGGCCAGTGAGACAAAGTGTACACTTAAGAGTATTATGAGTCATTCATAATTGTTTCACCGTTTTATCTCACATCATCTCCTACAACTAATGTTGCCTTGAGTGTCACTTGCATAGTAATTAAGGAAAAAATAAAGATTACATCTCCTTTAGAACTATTTATTGCTTTATGTATTGATAGAATTTAATAATGCCTTCTACTTACAAAGCAACTTACAGTTTACAAATGCTTCAGTAAGGTTGCTCCCAACCCTGTAAGGATGACAATTAATCGTATCCCCATTTCACAGATAAAGAATCTGCAGTTGAAATGAGGTAAATCAATCCATCTGGCTTGGAAGTGATAGAACCAGGACACGCAGCCTGGTCTTTTGAGCTCCACCTCTGCACCACCTGCAAATTCCATATGTAGAAGTTCAGGAGCAGGTTGTGGGTACAATAACAGGATCTAGTTAGGGTGAAATTCTGGGGTTTTCCTTTTTACACCCCCTCCCCCCCTTGATTCAATCAGCCACCATATAATAGATTGTTCCATTCTAATTCTAGCAAGTAGATTCTGTTAAGGAGGAAAAAAAGACTTTTCCTCTACCCTCTTAGGTTCAGTGTGTGGGGTCTGCAAATTTAATTGACAGAAAAAAAAAACAGATTAAGAGGAAAAAGGAATATAAATTTTATTAATATTTTACATGCATGAGATTTCTCAGAAAAGAAGTGACATTCAAAGAAGTGCTGAGAATCAGGGACTTATATACCATTTTAACAAACGCTCTCTTTCCTTTGTTTGGGCTTCGAGGGTTGATAAATTGTGGGAAGGTGACTAGAAAATACATGGGGGAAACTAATGGAAGATAAGGGTTATTTTAGTAGGGTTTGTTTATGCAGACTCACCTCAGTGCTGACTGTCTCCAGTGATGAGAGTTGCTCTCCTCTTCCTGGTACAGGAATGGGGGACCCCTTCACAAAGGGAAGTTTATGCCCTGCTTTTAGGTCGAAAGGGGGAGGGCAGAGAGTTCCTCCTGCACCTATTTCTCAATTGCCTTCAGCTCAAAATAATCCTTATGCCAAAGTGGCATATTTGGAGGTGGCATGTTCTGACTCCCTTCATTAACTTCAAGGACCTCTACAGTCGGGCCCTTCCCTATATTTCCAGTCATATCCCCAACCACTCATTCTTTTCAGCAAAGTGCTTCGCTTCTTGCCCTAGACTTCCCTTCCTCTGAACTCGTGCTCCTACTTGTGTATCTGTCTACAATGCCATTTTCCCTCCTCCCCTTCTTTCCAACATTACCCATCCTTCAGCACAAGATCAAAGTAATTTTCCTATTTTAATACCTCCTCTGACCTCCAGCCACGTCAGGTACCTGCCTCTTCGAACCATTTTGGGTTCTCGTTGTCTGAGGAATACATCTGACAGTCTGTCATTTAGTCCTTCAGATTTTCCGTGGTTGTTTGAACAGTTACATAAATCATCTCTTGTTATTTAACTTCTCACACTTTGCTCCCTTTTGTCTCTTTAACCTCAATTCTGGTTCTCTCCCCTTGCTCTCTGTATCCTGGAGTATTGCTTTGCAAAGTGTGAGCCAAAAACAGTCTGCATCAAAATCTCCGGAGTTCTTGTTGAAAGGTAGATTCTGGGACTGATCATGGATCTGCCAGTTCACTTCCCAGGTGATTCTTCTGCACGGTGAAGTTTATGAATCACTGATTTAGAGAGCACGTCATTCATTAATGCATTCATTCAACAACTATTTGAGCACAAAGTAGATGCTAGGTACCTGGGATGCAACAGTGGTTGAGGCAGACAGGGTCTTTGTTATCTTGGAATTTGTAACCTAGTTTGGGAACCAGACAACGAACGAGGACATGAAAGTATGATGTGGGTTACAAAGGAGAGCTGTAAAGACAGCTCTAAGAGGGGACTTGCAGGGGCAAGGGTCAGGGACTACTTACCTGAGGATGTGGAGTTGATATGTGAAGGAAGAGGAGGATCTGACTAGAAGAAGAAAGAGAGGGAGAAAGGAAGAGGCAGAAGGAATAGCACGTATGAAGCTCTGAGATGCGTAAGAGTGTGGCCTCCTCTTTGGAGGGACGGGGAGTGTCATGACCTGAGTTCTCGAGCACAAGGGGGGAGTGACAGGAGGGACAGCCCGAGAGGTGCCAAGTGGCCAGATCATGCAGGACCTTAAGGCTAAGGAGTTTGGAACTTATCCTAAGAGCAGAAGGAAGCCATCAGAGATAAGTTTTGTCTTTCCGATCGTTTTGGTTCTGGAATGGAGCAAGCGTGTACCTGCAGAGGCCGATCGGGAAGCTTCTGCAAATGTCTAAGACAGGGAAGATGATGCGTTTGTCCAGGGTGGTAGCGGTAGGGTGGATTCAAATGGTACTTAGGAGATGGATAAAGTAGAATTTAGTTACTAATAGTATACTGGGGTGAAAGAAAGGGAAATGTAAGGGATGCCCTTCATTTTTGTTTTGGTAACAGTTGTCAAAGCCTTGTATCACTAGAGAGGACCAGGGCATGAGGATAAAATTACAAGTTCAATTCCAGGTGTACAGATTTTGAAATACTAGTGAAATATTCAGGTGGCCCCAGTCATGTACTTTTTCATATTTCTCATGGAAGAGGTGTAATTTAAGTGGGCTTTGAGAGAATCGTGGAAATAATTAGTACCAATGGGGATCCAGTTAGAAGACCACAAATATGTTTTTCCATCAAAGGGGTTTCTTTGGGCTTCCCTGGTGGCACAGTGGTTGAGAGTCCACCTGCCGATGCAGGGGACACGGGTTCGTGCCCTGGTCTGGGAAGATCCCACATGCCGCGGAGCGGCTGGGCCCATGAGCCATGGCCGCTGAGCCTGCGCATCCAGACCCTGTGCTCCGCAACGGGAGAAGCCACAACAGTGAGAGGCCCGTGTACCGCAAAAAAAAGAAAAGGGGGGGGGGTTCTTTGTGTCTTTCTTACTTGGTATTTGGTGTTGAGCTGAGTTCTATATTTTTTCAGTTCATCTTCAGAAGTGACTCATTTCTCCAAGGAGATTATGATGGCTTTGTTTATTTGCTTTTAATTTTGTTTTGTTTAGGAAGTGGTTTGGCTCTTTGCATGTATTTGTTGGTTCCTTTGGTTGAGGACAAGCTTAATAAAGACGTGCATGTTCTTTAAAGTTAATCTGTAAATACAGCCTGTATTTTTCTTAAGGTAGCATATTAACTAGTTACAGATGAGCTCAAATATACTGGAAGATCTGAGAGAACTTCCATGAAGAGAACAAATGAAAACAAGGGGTCTATCATTTTGTACCAACATTGTAGTGCTGCTGGTGAAAATTCAGGTCCCGTGAGAGATTTTAGGAGACTTTGTAAGAGAGAGCTGGTCTTTGATGTACTTCAGTTGTGCAATGCTTTAAATTTGATATGATTATTCAAATATAGCCTAATTTCCAAGAAAGAGAGGATAATGGAAGGCTGTGGATTCTCCTTCTACCCTCTAATCTTCCTCCCCTTTTTCTGTTCATCATTGGCTTCTCATTTATCTTCACAAAGAGAATAAGGAATAAAGAAGCAATGGGGCTAAATTACTCTTTTTGTCTTAAAAATAATAACCCCCAAATCATTATTCTCTGAGTTTCAAAAATTACACAAAAGGCTTTAAACTAAGCATGCATGTAAAAATAGGTCATTTGGTTGGTCCTGCATTCCAGGATGAGAAATCTCCACACACAATTCCTGAGCAATGCTCATCTGGCCTCTATTTGGTTATTCTTAGTGGCAGCGAGCTCCCCCTCTATTTTAGGAATCAACAAACTTTGTTACTAAATCCAGTTAGACAGAGGATCTTTCCTAGAATGAGTCAAAATGAGCCCACTTGCTGACACTGGTTCTGCACCTCACAGCAACACAGAGTAAATCTATTTTGTGTTTCACGTGACAGCCTTTCAAATGTATTAAGACAACTGCCGTGTCTCCACAAGCCTTCTCTTCTGCAAACGAAATAGCTCCAATTCTCTCAAATACATTTCTTGCAAGGCTCAGTTTCTACATCATTCACATTCTTTATAACAATGTCTGTCCTCTGGGCCCTCTCCAAGGGCAGTCACCCCCTTCTAAGTGAGAGCCACACTGACCAGGGAGGGACACGTCTGGCAGGACGGCTGCCACTTACTTGTTCTTGTGCTTATGTTCAATGACAGACACTTCCGTTTTCAACAGAGGACAATTAGTAGAGACCCAGGGCTGCGTGGGATGCATGTTGTTTTTCGAACTCTGAGGCATTCCACAGGTAGGTGGAATATTTACGTTTGGTTTGTAACGGAGTGGTTTTTCACTTGTGGGACTTGAAATGTGCTGATGAATCCCAGTGGAATGACTCGGTAATAAATGGGAGGGACTTTAAATTCTATCAGAGTAAAATGGGAAGATATTTGCCTTTTTCACTTTTTATGTAGCAGTTGTACCTTAATCTGCTTTTAGGCACAGCTGTTATGACAGATGTTCGTTTTAGATGCTATCTTTTTTTTTCTTAGTATACCTAGGAAAATTCTTTTCATGAAGAGATGTTTCTGAAAGCCCAGATCTTTTTTCTAATGCAAATAAGCTTCTATTTGTGTAGCATATTCAGTCTGTCACACACACTGACTAAGCACCTTCCAACCTTCCAATGGCACAGTCTGCTACTCCAAGTCATGGAGGCCTCACATGGAACCAGCGCTTCTCCCCGGCTTCAGGAAACTTGCCATGTCCTGACTGCTGTCCGCGCAGGCTTCCAGCTAATGGGAGGTCACTGGCCAAAAGAGTAGATTTGATGGGAACAGGAAGGTTGGTCCCATAGCTGGGAGTATTAGGCTCAGAGCCAGGAGCAGCATAAAACATTGGTCTTTTTCCTAATTAGACTCCTTTTTGGATGTGGGGCCCTAGCCCCACCGATAGTCATTAAAACAAGAAGTAAATCACAGCTGTGCTGCTGCAGCCTGCTCTTGGTTGGTGGAGGGGCAAAAACTATATTACCTCAGAGAAAAAAGTGTTTCTCTCATTACCTACTATATATAATACAGATACATGTACCATTTATAAAACAGGCGTTCCTATATGCAAAAAGAGAAAGAGACACGTGCTGTATAGTATTTTTCAAATCACTGACCTAAAATGAAACAGGAGACCCTCAAGAAGAGGTTGCCCTTCCAACCTCTGGTCTCCATTTATTTATGATCTAAAAGGGGACATTCTTGGCTCAAGAGTAGACTCCTGGGATCACCATTTACCCAACTGTCACTAATGTGAAAGTCTTCACACTTGCACTGTGTGCCCATAAAACCACAGGTAAGATCCCAATTTTGAGTAATATCCATGCCCCCAGAAGATATGCCATGTGTTAACCCTACAGTATAAGGAATTCCAGTTGAAGTAACTTACAAGTGCATATACCAGGACACTACTCAGTCCTGCTCTTTGGTTGGTAAAATTTTAGTTAGAATCCCCTCCAAGACATTCTCTCTTTAGCATTCTCCTTGGAAGTCCTGAAGCTCTTCCTTGTAACTGTTATTTTATTATTTTTTATTTATCTTAAAAAGTAACCTGTAGTAATGTTATTCAGCCATGATAAAGAAAGAAATCCTGCCTCTTGCAACTACATGTATGGATCTTGAGGGCTTTATGCTAAGTGGAATAAGCTAGACAGAGAAAGGCAAATACTGTATGATCTCACTTATATGTGGAACCTAAAAAAGCCACACTCAAAGGAACAGAGAGTAGAATGGTGGTTACCAGGCACTGGGATGAGGGAAATGAGGAGGTGTTGTTAAAGGTACCAACTTACAACTAGAAGATGAATAAGTCCTGGAGATCTAACGCACAGCACGGTGATTACAGTCAACAATACCGTATCATAAACTGCCAAGTTGCTGAGAGACTAGATCCTTAAATGTTCTCACCACAAAAAAAGGAGTGATAATTATGTGAGGGTAGTGCAGTGGTGGTAGTCATATTGCAATATATAAATATATCAACTCAGCATGGTGTACACCTTATATCTTACACAATGTTATATGTCAATTACATCTCAATTAAAAAATTAAAGAAAAAACATAACCTGTACACATGATTTTAAAAATTCAGAGTACTAATCCGTACATCTATTACCTGATTGACTAGCTTTAAGGAATGCCTTTTGACCCTCGATGTGAAAAACAAAGAAATCAACATATGTACTCTAACTTCTATTCTCTCTCCCCTCCACTTTCCAATACATGTTAGCAACATTGTTAAATTCAGTGGCTGTTGTTCAGAAAATTTATGTTCTGAAATTGTAATTTTTAGTACCAGATGGATTCTGTCCTCAAGGCAGCTCTTTGACTCCGGTTTTTTCAATCTTCTCTTAGATGACTGGGGTTTGCTCTTCCAATATTTCTGCAAAAGGGCTTACCGAAGTTGTTTACCTGAATTCTTAAAGTTGAAAATCCTTTGCCTTTCTGCTTGAATGACAGTGCTGAGTGTAAAATTCTCGAGTCACCCTTGGCATTTCTGAATCCTTTGTGCTATCACCCTCTACCTTCCAGAGTTGACTTCCTCTCATGATTTATTTGATATGCATCCATTTTTTTCTTAGTCTACCTTTCAACCTGTACATAGAAGTCTTATTTCAGAAAAGCTTCTTGAGTGATGTCTGGATAGAATTATACCTTTTTCCCTTCCTTGGTCTTCTCCAGAGATACCTATTATTTACAAGTTGGATCTCTTTGCTTTTCCTCAGCTATGATTTTTTTGTCTAATCACTTTTCACCCTTTTTTCCCCAGTTCATTTTACTCTGTTTTCTCAACTCTACACTATGACTCAGATTGTGTTTCCAGCATCATAACCTCCTCCTCTTTTCTTCTTCCAGCGTTGTCTCAGTTCTAGGATAGCTTTATTTATGTGCCTTTGAAACTTTCCTCACAACCCTGACCTCTGCCCACTGTCTTTAGGATCTGTTCCTAAACAGTTTCTGTTTTCTTTTTTAAAGAATAAGAAGTGGATTTGATTTTATTTTTTTAATATTTATTCATTTATTTGCTTGCACCGGGTCTTAGTTGCAGCAGGCAGGCTCCTTAGTTGTGGCTCGCCAGCTCCTTAGTTGCAGCACGCGGGCTCTTTAGTTGTGGCATGGGTGTGGGATCTAGTTCCCTGACCGGGGATCGAACCCAGGCCCTCTGCATTGGGAGCACAGAGTCCTATCCACTGAGCCACCAGGGAAGTCCCCATAAACAGTTTCTGAAAACTTGATTATGGATCCAATTTTTCACTCAGTTTTTCCTAACCTGAGCTTCCTCCAGAGTCACAGCATTGTGTGTTCACTAAGCCTCTTTCTCTCATTCTTTTCTCTTTTGTATTTGCTCACACAACTTTTGTAGCTGACTGAGCTAGTCAAAATTAACCTCTTCACAGTTTTTCCCGCACCCCAAACCTCACCTCCCAGGTCATCTATTTCCTTTCTCATTCTGGAAGATCCAGCTTCTAGAAAATATCACTGTCTCTCTGTGTCTGTCTCCTTTCACTAATTAATACATTCTTTGCCTTTTAGCTGTCCCTTCTCTAATTAATACATTCTGTACTTTTTAACTGTTTCCACCCAGTTATGAAGGAAACCCTATCAGAGAGAAAAGAGAAGTACCACCCTTGGGAACTCAAGGGTGTAACCCTGAGGGAGGTGACCTCATGCATGTAGTTTCTTTGAAGTCCAGCGTTTTATCTTAAAAATAAGGCAATATTTTTATTCAACTCCATAATATCTGTGTTTGTTTTCAATGTTTGTTTGAAGTGTTGTAAATTACTTTGCTATTAAATTACTTAATTCCCCTACCCCACCTCTAATCTTTGAGTAAAATTGAAGCCTCAAAGAGACAAGCCATAATAATAATAATGAGGTTTCAAGAACTTTCTAGGATGCCACTGGGGGATCCCCAGGAGTATGAGGATCACAGCCATGAATAAATAACATGTTTAAAAGGATCCCTCATTTGCATCTTTCAGTCCCCGGCCTCTGGCACAGTACCAGGTGCAGATTTGGCAGTCAGTAATTGTTTGTGGAATTGACTGGCATTGAAGTTGCAAGATTTCTTCACTCCATTCGGTAGCTGCTGCCTATTCTGGCTGGTTCTTTGGTGCTTTTCTAACTAAAATGCAATCCTCCTTCGTCCTGAAGGAAAGATGGAGGTGGGGCCTTAAAGAATCAATTGTAACGTGTGTTTATACTTTGATTATCAGGAGTCAGCTATTGAAGTAGGTGTTTTCTGGTGGCTCCTTCCGGCCTCAAGGAGACCAGACACTGTCTTGAGTACAGTGTCTTGAGGACTTGAAGGAGTACAGTGGACTTGGGAGCCTGGGCTCTGCAGTCAAACTGCCTGATTGCGAACCCTGGCATTACCCTGGTATCTGTGGGTTTCCTAGTTGACCTGTCAAGGCTTCATTTTCCTCATGTGTAGTACGGGGCTGATAATGAGACCTACCTCATCAGGTTGTTGAAAGGGATAAATGATGCCACCTATGAAAACGTTCAACATAAATCCTGAGACAAAGTCTGCACTCATTAAAAGGCAGATGTTCTTACTACTAGTTGACTGAAGGGGTAGAGAAATCACAGCATGAGCCCAAAACAGTTCATCTAAAAATACTTTGAAAATGTGACCCAGAGACTAGGAAGCGGCTCTGGACAATAGTTAATTGCCTTGGTGTAAAATTCCAAAATTCCCACGATGAATATAATAATTTAAAGTATTTTGGCACCCTCCACCCGTCTGCCATACACGCATGCACATACACGCTTAACCAGCAATAGTAAAATAGTAGGGGAAGGTTTTGCCTAGTAGAGAAAGGTCTTACGCTGCAGCCATTTTTCATCCTTTTCTTCTGAAGCCAGAACTTCCCAGAACAGTTTGGTGTGCATGGGATGCGGAACCACCTAGCTCGTGGTAGAGTGGTGAGCAGCCTCGGACTCCCGCAGCTTTAGAAGTTAGCTTTAGAGCTTTCCCGCGGCAGGATTGCCCTGGCTGACAAACATGAGGAGCCCCAAAGTTTCTCCTACCCACAGATTTCCCCATTCCCCCATATGTCCTGGGAAAGCCCAGCGCTATCTAGGAATTCCAGAATTAGAATGCGCTACTGAAGGTGTCATATTTAAGGGTAGGAAGGCTGCTGACTAGTTATTTTTTTTAACATCTTCCCATCCTTTGGCATCTACTCCAGGAAACGCCAGCCAGAACTCTCTGATTAGGTACCATATGGATAGAATTCTATAAGAAAACACTGTATAATCTGTATCATTTAAGTGCTCTGGTGAACAGGTGATTTCACGGTAAGGAAAGGATCACAAGCACATTGGTTTGGCCTGCTGTCTTATTAAAAAGTTATCAGGCAACCTTGAACCACTATTTTTTTCCTAGCACAGTTTTATTCTGTTGAATGTGATTTAAAGACCTGCATTTTTACCTGATTGATTTGGTCAGGAGTAAGAAACATTTAATGCACAGAATAGAAAAGTTTTTCATTCAAGAGAGGTATTTATGGTTTTGAAATTCCTGTAAAAGAAATCCAGATGGTGATCAAAGACCAAAGCAGTGAAATAGTCATTGTGACCTCATTTTCCAAAGACATCTCCACAAGGTTAAGTGCTTCACATCCCCCTGTTCATGGCCCAGGCTTCTAAGCGAAGCATATTGGAGACAGGTGACATGGGGCCATGCTAGGGTCCTCCAACCAGAGCTAAAGGTCACACCCAGATGAGGATTAGCAAGATCCCTAAAGGCCTGGAGAAAACCATAGGGTCTAATGAATTCATTCTGTGTTTGTGACCAGAAGTGATGTAACAATGGCTCGGGTAGTGCCTTCCTCAAGACTTTGGGAAGCTTACCCTGATAATGGCTAAAAAGCTCTAGCTGCAAAAATCCCTCAGGTAACTTTCCCTTAGTCTCAGACAAACCTTACAGCTCTGGTTTTATTGAAATCCTGTGGATTTACCTTGTTACCAAATCAGACTTAGGTCTGCTCATCCACCATGCAGTAAAGCCAATTTACTGACACCAGATTGTGGTGAAAGTACAGCATTTATTGCAGGGCCAGCAAGGTGTCTGGGCAGCTCATGCTCAAAAGACCTAAACTCCCCAGTGGTTTTCAGGGAAGCGTTTTTAAAGGCAACGTTTGGGATGAGGGCTGCAGGGTGCCTTCTTCTGATTGGCTGGTGGTGAGGTAACAGGGTGATGTTTCAGGAATGTTCATCATCAGCCTTGTGGTGTCAACAGTCTGGGGTGTAAGTGCTTGTGCTCAGCTTGTAGTCAGCATCCTCTACCTGGAGGGGGCCGGGAGGTGTCTTTGGTTCCTACAGAACAACTCAAAGATATCCTTCAGATTGTTATGTGTATCCCTTGAGGAGGAACTAGGACTCTCTTTTTTTTTTTTTTTTTTTTTTTTTTTTGCGGTACGCGGGCCTCTCACTGCTGTGGCCTCTCCCGTTGCGGAGCACAGGCTCCGGACGCGCAGGCTCAGCGGCCACGGCTCACGGGCCCAGCCGCTCCGCGGCATGTGGGATCCTCCCAGACCGGGGCACGAACCCGCATCCCCTGTATCGGCAGGCGGACTCTCAACCACTGCACCACCAGGGAAGCCCTAGGACTCTCTTTTATTGCTGAAGTGTTGTTATTACTTTTCTTGTTTAAACTGATTTTCCTTTGTTTCTGCATTCCCTCACTTCCCTAATTAGTTACTGACTGCGCCTGCTCTTTGGAACTCAGGAAGGGCCTAGGAGACTAAAGCCTTTTTCTACAAACAAGAAATGGGGATATATTTCAGGAAGGTAGACCCCTTCCAGGGCCTGAGAGTGGGCTCTTGTCTAACCCTCGGAAATGAATTGTCAGAGGAGACACACGTGCTGGCCAAGCAAGAGACTTTATTGGGAAGAGGCGCCCAAGTGGAGAGCAGCAGGGTGAGGGAACCCAGGAGGACTGCTCTGCCACATGGCTCGCAGTCTCGGGTTTTATGGTGATGGGGTTAGTTTCCGGGTTGTCTCTGGCCAGTCATGTTGTTTGGCACATAGTCTGACTCAGGGTCCTTCCTGGTGGTATGCGCATTGCTCAGCCAAGATGGATTCCAGCAAGGATTCTGGGAGGTTGGTTGGACATATGGACTGGCATCTTCTCTCTCCTTTTGACCTTTCCCAAATTCTTCCAGTGGGTGGTAGCTTGTGAGTTCCGCATTACTTACCAGGACCTCCTGTTGTAAGATAACTCATGCAAGTGGTTACTATCGGGCCTGGCCAGGGCCAGCAGTTTTGGTCAGTGGTTCCCCTAAAAGATAAGGATGGACTTTTGTACCCGGAGGGCCCTGCGGGGTCCTGCTTATTTTCCATCTGGAGAGAGTATTGGCTATGAAGCAGTAGAGGTCTGTTACAAGATTTTGTGCCAGTGACCAGTTTAAACAGCCCCTTGGCAGTGTCCCTCCAGGATCTAAATGCTGAGCCCTATGTAGACAGGAGGGTCTTGGCTGTCGTATGGATCGCCTTCTGTCCTGCTGGGTTATAAATACAGCATGAGAAACTCCTTCCTCATCTTCTCCACCATCAGGTCACATAATATTTGTCTTCCTTTAGCTACAGGGGAGAATTCTCTAAATCGTTGCCATATAACCTGAACAAGAACGATGGTTTAAGTTGTCTCTCCTTGAGGAAATAAGTATGCTGCTAGCTGCCCTAATCCAAATAGCTCTGTCTGTGTCAACAGTAGATGAGAAAAAATGTTCTATCCTTAACATTTGAAGGGTGAGAGCAGACCTCAGCTCTCAAGAAAGGGCGTTTCTTTTGTCTTGGTGGTTCCTCCCTCTTCTGTGTTTTCTTCACAAAAAGAATAGTCACATATGTGCGCTTTGGTTTGTTGATTTAAAGAGAATTTTTACACTTGGTTAGAAAAAAAATGAGAGGCTTATACCACAAAAGAAATTCGAGCAGAGGCAGCATTGCCTGGAAGTAGTTTTGGGGCTCTACAGGTGGAAGTGAGCTTGAATGCCAGCTCCTCCTCTTCCTAAGGATGGGAGCTTGGTCGAGCTAATGAGTATCTTGTTTCCTCATTTGCAAAATAATAATAATAGTAATACCTTCTTCCTAGGACTGTAGGGAGGATTAAATATGAAAGCACATTTAAAGAGTTTAGAACAATGACTAACACATGCTAAGGGATAGTTTGTGATTTTAAAAAGGCCCCACTTTACTTACCCAAGTTCTGAACAAATTAAGCGTAAGACAAAAGGAGACTAAAATACTGGGGACTTCCCCGGTGGTGCAGTGGTTAAGAATCCTCCTGCCAATACAGGGGACAACGGTTCCATCTCTGGTCTGGGAAGATCCCACATGCTGCGGAGCAACTAAGCCCATGCGCCACAACTACTGAGCACTCATTCTGCAACTGCTGAAGCCCGCGTGCCTAGAGCCCATGCTCCGCAACAAGAGAAGCCACCGCAACGAGAAGCCCGCGCACCACAACGAAGAGTAGCCTCTGGCTCGCCGCAACTAGAGAAAGCCGGCGTGCAGCAACGAAGACCCAGTGCAGCCAAAAATAAATAAAAATTAAAAAAAGAAAGGAGACTAAAATATTAACTTGGTTCCTTGATAAAGTCAATGCTGAAATATAGCTGTGGGTTAGGGCAGCAGTGGGCTGTACCCCAGAATGAGGCTAACATTCTCACCAGTTCCATTCTCACCAGACACATGTGGACCATCTCAAGCCTTCCCACATGGGGGCCCAGAGAGAGACTGGGAGACAGTGTTAGACTAGAGAAGCCCCATTGCTTTTGGGAGAGAGGGAGGAGCTGGGGAGAGGGTTTGGGGGAAAATCACACTTTCTGGAAAGTCAGGGAGTGGAAGAAGTGCCTCCCTGCCAATGTGATCATTTATTGTGAGCCATTATAATGGCTGTGTTGTGTCTTTTGCTGTTTGTTTTTATTAAAAATCTCCAAGGAGACTATAAATAATTTGCCATCCCTTCTAGGAGACCTTCCTCACCGATCCTGGCCTTTATTTTCACCCTCTTCTCAATTTCCAACCCAGGAGTCTGTAGAGCTCGCTTGGGCCTTAGCACAGCTGAGCTGTATTTGCATCGATTTCATATACCTGTTCTCTCTCTCCACCCACCTCATCCCTCCATGTTCCTCAGCGCCCTGGGCATTATGGGTGTTGCACCATTTCCCCAGATTTCATGACATTTCCCGCTCCACGCAGAGGCCAGAGGGAGACCCTGGACATGTATCAGAGGAGACTAGAGCAGAAGCGAGGGCTGATCCATGGACCTTTCTGGACCACAGTGTCTCTACTCTTCACACTGTTTCTACCCCCAAATTGGTGAATTTGCTCTTTAATTTAATTCAAAACCACTTAATAAAAACTGGTGGTCAAGGAGAATGAGACGGGCCCTCCCCGCCCCCTTCAGGGTCACATTCTGGGGAGACCACACTCAACCAGGCAGCCCCTGTGGAGCTTTCTCTCTCCAGGCTGCACGACGTGCTCCCTCCTCTTGCTTTTTCAGGCCTAGAGAAGGTAAGCATCCCCGTGCTGACTACAGCATCCCTTGTGGGCATGTGTTGGACCCTTCCCACCCCTATGGAAACACTGCGGTCCCTTTACTAAGCTCTCCTCAGTTACCAGTTCTGGGTGCCATCTATTCTCACTCCAGACCCTGCCTGAACAAGACATTAGGCAGATGGCCCAGGAGCACGTGTCCTTGTTTAAACTGAAACCCGAGTCGTCCTTGGATGGTGGCTCTGAGCCTGCCCGCTGCCCGCTGCCCAGGACACGGCGCCAGGAGCAGCAGGCTCTCGGGCAGGAGGCGGCTGTATGCCTCTGCCCCGTCCTGAAGGCTCTCTGGGTGTCAGTTGTTGGTAAAGGGTCTTTTCCAGGGTATCCACCAACAGAAAGGCGGGTAAAAACAGAGGGGAGGGAGGGATTAGGGGGCAGCAGAGCCAGTAAGGTGATGTGTGAAAGTGTTCCCAGGAAGGTAGGGATGTTGGGAAGTCTGATGATTCCAAGGTGGGTGAGGAAGTGGCAGAGTGGGGAGAACAAATGAGGAGGAGAGGCGGCTAAGAGATAAAATGGGCCCAAAAGGGAGCCATGGGATATATATATATATATATATATATATATATATATATATATATAAAGATATAAAGATATATATATATATAAAGAACTAGGGCTTTGCTATTATATTATTTTAAGAATATGTAACTGTGTTGAGTTTCTGCGAGGAGCTGGTCTCTGTGCTAGACACAGAGGACACAAAGATGAGCTTCGGACAGGTTAGAGGCCTTGCCCCCAGAGGGCTGGGAAGCCCGTGCAGTGGTTTCCAACCTTGCTTTTGCTTCCATATATAGGAACTTCCATATATTTATCCCCTCCCTTCTGGCCCCCACTGAGAACCACTGATCCCCTGGCGCACACACACACCTACCTGAAATGCTAGGCAGGCGCGATAAGCTACACCGCGTAGGTAAGCGTCACCCTAACAGCACTGAAGAGGAAGCAAGAGGTAACATCCAAGCCGGCCCTTGAATAAGGAGTGTGATACGGGTGGTGAAGTGAGCAGAGCATCCCACACGGGGGAGGTGGTGTGAGCAACGGCAGAAGAGTGAAGTACCCAGTAGGTCCAGGAAGAGCAAGCATCCTTGCGCCCCACGCAGGAAGGGTTGCTGGATTCAGTAAATAAAAATGGCAGATTGTCCCCCCATTAGGGCAGATTGATATTTTAAAAGTATTCATTGTTTATCTGAAACTCCAGTTTGACTGGGCATCCTGTATTTTACCTGTTGGCACCCCTACCTGACCCATAGGGCCTCTGGGCACACCTCCTGGCCAGTCTAAGGAGCATGTCCGGCCCCAGGGCTTCCGGGCAGTTTGCACGGGAAGCCGCTCAAAGCAGTGGCCTTACTGAGACTTGCTTGGTCAGCGGTGGAAAATATTCCTGATTGTGTTCTGGTTTGGTCTTTAAATTATGATTAGCACAAGAGGAAAGCATTGCCAAAGGTGGCTATTTCAAATATCTCGGCGGTGAAATCATACCTACTGTTCCTGTTGTACCAAGTATTGGGGGCTATTAGTGAAAAGAAATGCTGCATGGGAAGCATGGACGTTTCCACCCTGCAAAGGGCAACAACGCTGACACCCGGACGCAGGCTTTTGACTCTCTTGCCCTCTGGTGGCCGAATATCTACACAGGAATTTGAGTTCCTGCTTCTCTCGTGCCCTTGGACTAACTGCTCTATCTCTGCAGTACGTGACATAATTACGAAAGATGCAAACAGTTGCAGGTCCAGGCAGATCCTAAGCCCCAAAGCCAGCCCGAGCGGTGCTTGGATCCAGGGAAGAGGCGTAGAAGGCTATGTTTCTCTTCTGTAGCCTCTTTGTACTTCATGAAGCTCCTGGGCCAGGTTTCAGGCCCTGGGGGTTGAATCTGCCCACCGTTGCCTTTACTTTCATTCATTCATCCGACAGGTATTTCCAGAGTCCCTGTGATGGGCCAGGCACTGTGCTGGGTGCTGGATGTAACATCTGGCGTATTTCATTTTGATGTGGAGTTAAACCAGAGGGTTGGCACACAGCTCTAGAAATCGCACTCAAGGCAAATTGAACAAATCACTAGGCACAGGAATTTTTAAATTGTAAAATCACCTACATGACTAATACATTTTTCGTTGACTCCAATTTTCCTGCCACATCCTTCTTTTATAACTCATACCTACAGCGTCTTTTTGATAAACGGTCCTGAGGCTTCTTGGTAACCATTCATAATTTGGCACATAGTAATCAATCAGATGGCACATAATGCAAAATTAATGCCATGTGATGTGCCTAGAGCTATTCCTAACTTTATGAAAAAAGAGGGTCTTGGTAGAATGTTGGATTTTTCCTCCTTTCATAAAACATGCAATGCTGAGTTGCTGACAGTGAAAGAATGTACCAACAGAAAGCTATTAGAACAGTGAAGTTGTTTTGGAAAGAGTTGGGTCTGTTTGTGGTCGTACTGACCCAAATATATCAGTGTAAAATCCTAGGTGGGATGTTGATATGTCACCTGAGTTTGTTCAGCTCTACAGGGTCACCTTCCCAACTTCTGCCACCCCACATGCAGTTCATCTTTACACCATGCCAGTTTCACTTCCTATGTAGTTCTCAAACCTACCTGCTCTTGACGCAGATCAGTATATATAGGCTGGATAAACAACAAGGTCCTACTGTCTAGCACGGGGAGCTATATTCAGTATCTTGTGATTAAACCATAATGGAAAAGAATATGAAAAAGAATGAATATACACGTGTGTGTGTGTGTATATATCTGAATCACTTTGCTTTATGCCAGAAATTAACACAGCATTGTAAATCAACTATACTTCAACTAAAAAAAAATTTTTTTAATGAAAATCTGCCTTCAGCTTTCCCTTGAAATTTAAAGCACTCATGTTTCAAATCAATAAATACTTTCTTAAATGATCAAAAAAAAAAACTACCTGCTCTTTTAATCCTTACTTCCTCCTTAGGTCGGATTCTTACATCTTTTCCCCTGAACTGTTATAATAGACACTTTAGTGTAGTCCCTTTTCCTGCTTCTCTGAAATACATTCTCCACACAGATTTGTCTAAAACACAGATCATGTCCCTGCAGCACTTACAGGATAAAGCAGACTCCTTGTGCATGGAACGCATGGGACCACCACCTGTCCAGCCGCATCTAACATCACTCCCGTGTCCTTCCCATTACGTCCCTGCTTGTAGCTGCTCTGAATTGGTTTGTGGACCTGTTAAACGAATATCCAAACATAGATACTACTTCTGTGCTATATTGCTTAAGGGTTTTCTCCCTCATATAACCAGATAGCCCTGAGGTGACCAAATCCCATTCTAACCATACTATGAATCTGCCCTGACTGTGTTTTCAGAGTGCTGTCATCCATGAGTACTGTGTTTATCAGATTCCAGGCTTCCTGCCTCCCCCGCCACCCGCCCCCAGCTGTGTAGGATTCTCTGGCTAATTCTCTTTGTGTCCCCAGGGTTGCGTGAAATGGATTTTGACCTCAACATGTAGTAAAAATGCTTTGGTTATAAAGGCCTACAACGTTTTTTTTGGAAAGGTTACTGGTGGGGCAAGGGAGGGGACGCCCAGTCTCTCTAACTGGGGAACAAGTTTGTTCCTGGCAGGTGCTTCCTACACTAAATTTCAACGTGTTCTAATTTTCCCAATCAGTCTTGCAAACGTAATGTCACTGGGCATGCCTCATCTGAATCTATTCTTGATATTTCCATTATGTTTAGATTACTGAGGTCACTGCATTTTATTTTTGTTGAGAGCTCTACAGACTTTGAAGAAAAATGCCAAAATAAATTCCCTGAATTTAGTAGAGAGGGAATAGCTATGCGTATCACCATGTGGGAATGACCTGATGAATACCAACGGATCTCGGGGTTCTGCCCAGCGACGTCACTTTCTACTTTGACCCACCAGACTTAGTCAACTGTCTGGCTCTCTTAGGGATCATGACCCACATGGGGATGATAAAGGATGGTTTATCATGTTATCACTGAGATTGATAGCATTGCCTATCAGGTTCTATTTATTCATTGACCACACTAAAATGGCACTTACGAGGGGCCGGGCACTGTCCTTCTTTTATCCTTATAACAACCCTATGAGGTAGGTACTACTATTATGTCCATCTTATTGGCAGGAAAACTGAAGTCACTTGCCCAGGTTGGCATAGCAAGTAAGGGATGGAGCAGAGACTCAGGCTTGGACTCAGAGTCTGCGCTGTCTCCATGCTGACACTCCTGGAGAAATACGAGCAGCTCAAGGTGACTAAAGCCATGTGCTTCTCCTCACCTTAGAGCTCAGTGTGTACCCCGCTCAGCCTCTGTGTAAAGACGAGGCCTCAAGAGCTAGGCTGTAGCTTGTATGTGCAGACAGCATTGGTACTCAAGGTAGAACACTGGGAATAAAGCATAAGCAACTCTCTGCTCCCTCCCATTAGTACAGCTGGGGCCCCGGATGGAAGAGCTGCTTAAGAACAAAGAGGCTCCAGCCTGAGTTGTTATCCTCCTTCCTGACATGAGCCTGGGTTGTCTGCAAAAGCTGTAGTAGAAGAACTGAGATATTAGGTTATCATGGCGAGGGGTCTCAGAATTTATCCAGCCTAAAGACTTCATTCTACAGGTGAGAAACTCCAGGGCCCAGAGAGGTTAAATAACCACTCATCCAGGCTTCCCTGGTGGCTCAGTGGTTAAGAATCCACCTGCCAATGCAGGGGACACAGGTTCGAGCCCTGGTCCGGGAAGATCCCACATGCTGCGGAGCAACTAGGCCCATGTGCCACAACTGCTGAGCCTCTGCTCCACAACAAGAGAAGCCAAAACAATGAGAAGCCAGCGCATCGCGACGAAGAGCAGCCCCCACTCGCCGCAACTGGAGGAAGCCCATGCACAGCAACGAAGACCCAATGCAGCCAAAAACCAAAACAAAGCAAAACAAAAACAAGTAAATAAATTTAGGCAAAACAATTATTTAAAAGAGGCAAATCAGCTTTATTAAAAACAAACAAAACCACTCATCCAAGATCACACAGCTCAAGAGTGAGCAGGAATTTGCTTCTGTGTAAACTGAGAACCTGAATAAAACAGCACTTTGTTAATTACTAGTTTACTGCCTCTGTTTTGTTATCTTTGGATTTTTTGTTCACCAGGCCACACTTGTTGATTTTTTTTTTCTTATTGGATAAACACAGATGCTGGTCTACATAACTTCTGTGTCATAGTGACTCAGACTGGTGTGAAATCGATGAGCTTTTCCTTGGGAGAATATTTAAACCAGAGTGGGCAGATCGCAGAGCATGTGCTCTTGTGAACAAATATGTAGAGAAGGCGGGAAGGGGTAACAGAGAGACATTGCCCATGACCCCAGCAGACACACCATGAAACGGTTCGTTTATTATAGCTCCAAACTAACTGCCCTGCTGCTCATCTGCCCCCTCCCCGCCACTCCATGCAATAAAGCCTCCACTGTGCCAACAGAATCACTTCCTAAAGCACGGATTTGGTCCATTCACCCCTCATGGCCTACAGATGACAATTTAAACTTCTTTGAAATGCAAGAACCCTCGAAATGGCCCTTACTTGTTTTAACAATCTTCTGCCAATCCCCATCCCCATCATCAATTTTTTATTTATTTTTTAAAAATTAGAAAATAATTGAACTATAGTTGATTTACAATGTTGTATTAGTTTCAGGTGTACAACATAATGATTGGATATTTTTATAGATTATACTCCATTTATAATTATTATAAAATATTGACTATATTCCTTGTGCTGTAGATTACATCCTGTGCTGTGTCTTATTTATTTTATACCTAGCAGTTTGTACCCCTTAATCCCCTTCTGCTATCTTGCCCCTCCCCCTTCCTCCCCACGGGTAACCACTAGTTTATTCTCTGTATCTGTGAATCTGTGAATCTGCTTCTGTTTTGTTATATTCATTCGTTTGTTTTATTTTTTAGATTCCACATATAAGTGAAAATATACAATATTTGTCTTTCTCTGTCTGACTTACTTGACTAAGAGTAATACCCTCCAGGTCCATCCATGTTGCTGCAAATGGCATTATTTCATTCTTTTTTATAGCTGAGTAACATTCCATTGTGTATATACCACATCTTCTTTATCCCTACATGTAATGATGGACACTTTGGTTGCTTCCATGTCTTGGCTATTATAAATAATGCTGCTATGAACATCGGGGTGCATATATCTTTTCGAATTACTGTTTTCGTCTTCTTCGGATATATACCCAGGACTGGAATTGCTGGATCATATGGTGGTTCTATATTTAGTTTCTTGAGGAACAGCCATGCTGTCTTCCACAGTGGCTGCACCAATTTATATTCCCAGCAACAGTGCACAGGGGTTCCCTCCTCACCAACATTTATTATTTGTTGTCTTTTTGATGATAGCCATTCTGACAGGTGTGAGAGATCTCATTGTGATTTTGGTTTGCACTTCTCTGATGATTAGTGATGCTGAGCATCTTTTCATGTACCTGTTGGCCATCTTTATATCTTCTTTGAAAAAAATGTCTATTCAGGTCTTCTGCCCACCATTAATTTTTTTAAATGTCTTCATTTTCGGCCATTATTTGTCACCATCCCCTACTCCCCACACCCCCCAACACATACCCCACAACTCATGCTCTCAAGGCATTGGCTATTGCACTTGGGTTCCCTGAGTTGAAATGCTCCTTCCCCAGAGATTCACCTGGTGACACTCTATTTATTCTTTGAGACCACATGGCACCCTCGCTCCCGTCTTTCTTGTTCTTGATAAATATGGTTGCTCCTCCTTCCATGCCCCTGGTTTATACCTTTACTAGAAATCTTCTCATCTTTCTCTAATTAAGTCAACATAGATATTATCTTCTTAGTCTATGTGGTATCATCATTCCTTCATTGATCCCACCATGCAAAACATTTTCTCAGTGTCTCAGTGGGCCAAGGGCTGTGGTACGAGCTGGGGATTCAAAAATGATCTAAAGCTATTCTCACTCCTTTGAGACCTTACAATCTCATGACAGAGGCTCACATATGAGCAAATAAATACTGTGCAGTGTGATAAACATTCACAAATCTATGGCTTGTCTTATCACTTCCTCCATCCTTAACATCCACCAATGGCAAAGGAGTGCTCGATAACTTCTTGAACAAGTGATGGTATGAATGAATGATGCCATGGATGGATTGGTCACCTTTAACCTAAACCAGTACTCCACACGGCAGTGTCTTATGAGGCACTTTTAAGAGTTACACAAACAAAACATTTTACTTTTAAAAACCAGTTATGTGTCTACTCTACTATATGTAAGAAAATATATAATTATCAAACCCATACTTTTAACAATATTATAGATGAGAAAAAGCTTAATCTTTTTAAGTGAGTCAATATAAAGTCCATACTAATATAATGTGAAAATTTGGTTGCAGAATATAAATGGCTGAACTTTTAGAAATACTGCCTTAAACAAGGTAACTTTCAGTTTCCTTTCCTTTTTCTTTTTTTCATAAATTTATTTATTTATTTATCTCTGGCTGCGTTGGGTCTTTGTTGCTGCGTGTGGGCTTTCTCTAGTTGTGGAGAGCGGGGGCTACTCTTCGTTGCAGTGCGTGGACTTCTCATTGCGGTGGCTTCTCTTGTTGCAGAGCACGGGCTCTAAGTGCGTGGGCCTCAGTAGTTGCAGCATGCGGGCTCAGGAGTTGTGGCTCGTGGGCTCTAGGCGCGTGGGCTTCAGTAGTTGTGGCACACGGGCTTAGTTGCTCCGCAGCATGTGGGATCTTCCTGGACCAGAGCTTGAACCCGTGTCCCCTGCATTGGCAGGCGGATTCTTAACAACTGCACCACCAGGGAAGTCCCCATCGCTTGCTTTTCGTAGGTTTTGTTCTTTTCCTCAATCTAGTCTATATAAATTTACCTGTAGAATTTGGGGAACCTCTTGAAATAAATCTTTTAGTGTAAAAACTTGCAGCCAAGGGCAATTTAAATTTTTAAAAAGATAGGACAAAGAAAGTGTGTGTGTTGAAGATGTACCAAACCATATTTATATTATTTTATTTCAGAAGTGATTCTGTAAACTCTTCACTTGGATGTCCTGATTTTCACAGGTGAGACCTGTTCAGATGACAGGGGATAGAACTGCACATAGGCTGGGTTGAGGAGGGAGGAAGATTAGGGAATGGCTTTGCCAGGCATCCTGAGCAGTTGGACATGGTTCTTTGACATTTATTAGGTACAGCAGTAGCTACATGAGGACGAGGATGACAGCAACTCTGGGAAACCAACAGGGATCTGTCCTTGTCCTCGTACAGCTGTTTCGTGCCTACCTGGTCTTTTTTTCCTGTGGCTGCCGCTTACTCTTTTTTTTTTGGCTGCGTGGCATGCGGGATCTTAGTTCCCTGACCAGGAATCAAACCCGCGCCTCCTGCATTGGAAGCGCAGAGTCTTAACCACTGGACCACCAGGGGAGTCCCTGCTTACTCTTTATTTCTCCCTTCTCTCTTCTCTCTCTCTCTCTCTCTCTCTCTCTCTCTCTCTCTCTCGTCCATGGCTTTTGCCTGCTAACGTCTCTGTTTGTGGGTCTCAGCTTTTCGTCCACCATATGCTTGCATCTGGGGTGACTAACTCAACCCAAGTTCCCTGGGACTTCCCAGGTTTTAAGCCCAGAATTTCCACATCCTGGGAACACCCAAAGTCCTGGGCAAACCATCTCTTTTTTATATGGCTCATATGCAAATTCTGTAAGAAAGAAGAGGGAAGACCTGACTGGGTCTCTTAACCCCTCCCCAGCCCAGAGCATCAGAGCTCTCCCACCAGGCTCTCCCATCAGGGTGCTAATCCCTAGTGGCTGGACCAAGGTCAGGCTTGGGGGTGGCATAGAGAAGCTTCCCCAGTGCCTTCCTCAGAAGGTGCTTGTGAGCTGGGCAAGCCTGGAATTTGCTTTGCTGGTCCCCTTTTCACTGTACACACCAGTTTGTCACTTATCAGGGTCCTGGGGTTCTTATGCATATTGGCTGTGGGTGTGTTGAATGGCGGATGTATATATGTGAGGGACCAGGTAGAAACTACCTGTTATCATTTCATTCCTTTCATTTTTATGAAATCAATCATGGTACACAGATTAGACTCCTAATATAGTGTTATGGAAACCCTGGCCCAGCTTCTAATTATGATCCCAACCATGTCCACTCCAGAGAACATAAAGTTTGCAAAAAGCTATGTTTCAATAGCAAAACAGCATAACCTGGGAAACGTCGAATTTTAAGCACATGGGGATGAACACAAAATTCCCCCCCACCCCCCTCCGGCTGGAAGGCAGAGAAGCTGAGCTGCAGAGTGGTTGGTAAAGGCCGGAGGTCTTCATCTCCCTCCCCAAGTTCAGCACCCCACCCACCCACTTGGCCCCAGAAATTAGGTCCTTCATTATTAAAACTGTTTTTCCCATCTGCAAGAAACAGAAATTCTCCCCACCTCTTAAAGTCTAGGGGCCGGGTTGGGGGAGAGAAAAATGAAATCGCTGTAAAAATACTTAAGTTCTGAAGCACATGATTGGTTTTCAGGAATTGACCGTAAAACTAGAGGGTGAAGAAGCTGGAGGGCTGAGGCTCGGGGCGGGGCTGCTGCAGCATCCCGTACCCCATTGCACTCCCGGGGCACCCCGCGTCCTAGGAGCGTCGGCAGCGCCGTACTCCACGTGCGGGGTGAACTCGGCCAGCTCCGCGCCATCCCGGTGTCACTGCGTACCCCTGTTGCCCTCCACCCCCTCCCCTCCCTCCCCTCCCCCACCCCTCCCCTCTCCCCCCCCCCTCGGGAACCGAAGGGTCGTGTATTTGCACTGACCTTTCAATTCTCTGCTGTCGGTGGCTCTCTTACAAATAAAGTTTGTGGCTGTTACTCACCAAAGCTAAGAACTGCTGAGAAAACTGAAAAAACAAGTCTAGATGCATTATTGAAACAAAGTCTAGTTCAGCGTTTACTTGGCACTGAAGCATATGGAGACCATCAGTCCAGTTTGAAATGGGTTTTCCTGCCCTGGTAGGAAAGGTGAGGAGCTCTGAGTTCTAGAGGTAGGGGTGGAGAACAGCAGAGGCTCAGGGGAGGGAGCAGTAAGGACCATCTCCTCCCCTTAGGGCCCCAAGACGCACGTCTGTAGACCTGGTTTCTGCTGAATCAAGGTCACCTCCAGGGCAGGCTCTCAGGGCCCCACACCCCACCCCTGTACTGTACAGGTGTGCCTTCCTGGCCACGCCTCCCCCAGCTCATCTCACGGGCTCTTTCCCCTACTGACCATGTCCAGGCTCCTCTCCAGCATCTCTGATGGCTGGTCCCAGCCTCACCTCCTCAGGGAAACCCTGCCCACCTGGGATGGTCCATGGCGGTACAGAGCCAGCACACTGGCTGGAACACACAGCACACACCAGGTCTCAGTGAGCAGAGAGGATGCTATGCCTGGTGCCGTGTGGCTTGTACAGCAGTGCTCCCCGAATAATACCAGACCCAATTCTATAGTCGAGGGGAGAGGGATTTTAGAAGCTGGGTATAACCTCCCCTTTACCAACCCTGACTTGATTCTTCATTTCAGTAGAGCAAAAGGAATTAGAATAATTGAGAGACCCCCTAAGGTGGTCGTGAGAAAAGAGGATAAAAGATCCTAAGTAGGGGGGAGGGATTAATTGGGAGATTGGGATTGACATGTACACACTACCATATATAAAGTAGATAACTAATAAGGACCTACTGTCTAGCACAGGGAACTCTACTCAATACTCTGTAATGCCCTATATGGGAAAATAATCTAAAAAAGAGTGGATATATGTATATGTATAAGTGACTCACTTCGCTGTACACCTGAAACTAACACAATGATGTAAATCAACTATGCTCCAATAAAAATTAAAACAAACAAAAAAAAGATCCTAAGTATTCAGCAAGTTTAACAGGGTGAAGGCTGACCAGGATACAGGAGAGACAGGACCCTGACTGGCATTAACGCTCCGGGCCTCAGTTTGCTCATCTGCAGAATGGGGGAGGCCAGTGGGGAGAAGGGAACCACAGGATCCCACTCTTCTGCCTCTGTGATTGGCTCCTCTTAGTTCTTGTTCCCCTCCGACCCCCGATGGCTCACCGCAGCTTTTGAGGGAGGCCATGTGGAGAAGCCCCAAAGCAGAAATAGGCCAGCGAAGTCCCTTTCCAGTGAGGCCTCACCAAATACTCCATACTGAAAGGGTTCATAATGGTATCACTGGGAAAAGCGAGGAAGCCAGCAGGGCACTAACGTCTGTGGAAGTTCTCACATTCCCGTGGATTCCATCCTGGGCCTTTAGGAATTCTGTGGACTATGTGGTGGTTTAGTTCACTCTGGGAGAAAAGGCACGAGCATATACAAGTTGCAGTTTTCACTTAAAAGCTGCCACCTGGGATCCAGACCGGGTCTGCGGTGACCCCGCATGAGCTCCACCCTGACATACTGCACACTTGGCAGCTTAGCTGCAGTGTTTTGCAGAGGAGGTCTGTGCTCTCCTGTATCTAGCAACTTAAAAGAGATAAAAAGAAACCCCAATAAAAACTAACATCAATGGATTCTTTTGAAAAGAAAGCAAATCTGCTTAAAGCATTAACACATTGGATCTAAGTGTGGCTCATGTTTATAAACGCATGAGGAATTTGTTATGACGTAGGGGAGGAAAGTTCCAGGACATCGGAATAGAGAGACTTGAGTGGAGCGGGGGGCTCTTGGCCACCTCCCTTCTCCTTGGCCAGCAGGGTCTCTTTGGAGCAATGGGGATTTTAAGAACTGTGAGGAAGATTGGTTATTCTGTGGAGAGATGCTGGAGCTATAAATGCTTACTTGGTCCCATCTGTGAGATCTTTGCCCTAAACACAGAAAGGAAAATTCTGTTTTGGTGGATGAATCATACAGAATATCATATTGTAGAATTTGTGTTTCTTGATGTGAAATTGTTGGTGGGGCTTGTAATACAGAGATGAGGTTCACACCTTTAACTAATGCTTAAGTTTTTCTTTTGAGGTCTGTGTTGGGAAACTCAAGCAGCATTATTATGTTCATTTTGCATTTGGAAACCAGAGGAGTATGTAGGGCTTATCTTGGACTACACGTAAGTGACCATCTGTGCTGGTTTGCCAGGGACAGTCATAGTTTCTGCATCTTGTCCTGTTGTCATTATTAATGGTGTCCCCTTTCCCTATCACAAGTGCTCTGGTTTATATTTAAGTATACAGTCACCCTACCCAGCTGACACACAGCTGGCAACAGTAGGATTGAAGATCCTGCATTTCATTCACCAGATCACCCATTTAAGCAAATGTTTTCCCAGTTGTCAAAAGTCCTTTATTTCTGACTTACAGAGTGACACACAACAGTGTGTCCTTTAGAAAAGGAGGTGGATGACACGTCAGACATGAGGTCTCTGATTGAAACATTGTTGCTCGTTTTTCACTTCGTTTTGTTTGACTTTCACAGTTATCAATGCCTTGGAAAATTATATTGTATGACTTTGCCCAGCAATAATTATTGCTTTTGTGTCCCAATGTCATATCATTTTAAGCTCTCGTGTTCTTAATAGGGTTTAAAGTTAAAAAAAAAAAAGAAAGAAAACAAAACAAAAATTGAAACATAGCAGCACAATTCCACAAATGCTTGATTCTAGCCATGATTTCTCTCTTGAAAAACTTACACAAAGGCAGTTGACATGCTTTCCTCAGCCCTGTAATTAAATAGGCCTGCCGAGAAGTCATACACAACAGTTTATGATTTTTGTGATTAATGCCCAGCATGGCAATGCCTGTTGAAGTTCTATTATCACAACCAGTAATGGCCCAGTCCAGCCATAGGTTTGCTCCTAGTGCAAAATCACCGTTTGCCCTTACATCACTCTTTTATCTCATCAGTTGTCTTTCCTTTTATTTATTTTTAAATTGTCTTTATTCAGATGATATGATTTTTTTTTTTTGGCCACACCACGCAGTATGTGGGATCTTAGTTCCCCAACCAGGGATCGAACCCGTGTCCCCTGCGTTGGAAGTGTGGAGCCTTAAACACTGGACTGCCAGGGAAGTCCCATCTTTCCTTCTAAATGACACGTCTCTGTGTCTTAGCTCATTTTGAGTCACAAATTGCCAACATATGGAGCCATTAACCAAGAAATCGTCTTGCACCCTTCCTGATTAACTGAAATGGAGTTGAAAATGTAGACTGCTGGTAACCTCTTGTAGTTCTCTATGTGACTGCGGGAAAATCACATGTCAAGTTCTTCCCGCTTTCCTTACGCCTTTCACAGCAAATTTCAAAGTCTGGCAGTAGGCAGATTGGTTTGTCCTAGCAATTTTTAAATCCAGAAATTAAATTAAACTGAAAAGCCTTGTATACATCCAGTTCAAATAGTGTTTCTTCCAGAAAGAACATCTCCACAGTAACGGCAATGACAATAATAGTGTGTTTCATGAAGATATGAGTTACTAAGCTAATGTAGATTGTAGAATACAGTTACTGTTTTCCAGAGACCCCTTTCAGAGAAACTGACAATCAGCGAAAAGTTCTTAGTAAAGGGCTGTGTGTTTTGGGGGAGAGATGTATAGAATAGTGCCATGGCATTAACACAGAGCCCCTCAAAGTGTTGCCAGTTCCTGTGCTCAAGGAGGAGGAACAAAGGGCCAGTAAGGAGTAGAGAAGAAGCTTTTCCCCATATTGTGGTCAGAAAGTTTGACTTCAGGAGAACATGTTTTACTGTAAATATGTCTAAATTTCATGGTCCTTAACGATTTATGTTAATGATCTTCACTGCTAATGCCTTTTTCTTTTGTGCATTCCCCAGAGAATTCTGCTTCCAGGAATGTCTACAGAGGCAGCAGTCTGCTTTGCTTTGGGGGAGGGGAGGGTTCAATCACCTAAGACACGTGGTCCCCCAAGGGGGTTCCTTGGGCTGCCAGGAAACTAAGCAGAGTTCAGGATGCTTGGGAGAGCTGCCCCCATCTTGCTTACCCGGGCGTCATCAAGAGGAGCTCTTCTGCTCTCACACTTTCCAAACAGCCCCAGGCAGGCAAAATCTGCATCTCAAAATGGATCTTTTCTTCCTGGATTGAGCTAGTCTGGAAGGGCCCCAGGTAGGGCGGGGTGCTGTTGCTTGCTGAAGACTGCCCTTGGAGGTGCCTTGCTACCTCCTTCATCCTGGGACCCCGCACTTTCCTGTGCCTCTGTACTGTGTCAGGTGACAGGTGGAAACTACCAGAAGCAGGCTCTTCGCACACCGCATCCAGTCGGGTTGGTGTCAGAGCCCAAAGCCCAGGGACGTCTGGTTTAGGCTGATGACCTGGTGCTGCAGCGTTGCTCGCTCTCTCCGTCTGCCCTGCCCCCATCCTTTCTGGCATGAATCATCTGAAGACAAATACACAACATCTATACAAGGATCCGGATAATCTGGACCTGGGGGCCTGAACACAGATTCCTCCTTCATAAGCACTTTGTACCCAAGGAAATAGTCAGGTTGAAAGGAGATTCGACTGGCTTTTGCCGCAGGCTACCAGTGCAGAAACTGTGTAAGATTAGCTCCTCCTTAAAGCAAGGTTACCAGGTCCTTCTGTTGCAAAGTCACGGAGTCCTTGAGTTACCTGTGCCTTCAAACCCAACTGCCTGCCTTCCTGCTACCAGGCTTGGCTTTAACTTTGTGGATGATCTACCACTTCTTGGGTTTCAAGAAAAATTCTTCTAGGAGTTGAGGGGTCTCTTCTTCCCTTCCTGATGTGAGTTGAGCTCACTTCCCTGGCAGGATGACTTTTCTTTGTCCTTTACAGCCTTCCGAATCTTTCTTCTCCTAAGTGGCCAAAATATGTCCCCCACGCTGCCAAAGCACACAGGTGACTCAAGGTCAGAATCAGGAGCATAGGCCAGCCATTGTTCTGCACACAGGCTTCATCTAAATTAATCTAAAACCTTGCCTGAATGACCTGTAAACTGGCTCAAGTTATGGGCAGCGGCCTAACCACCGTGTTCCCCACCCCCCAAAATGATGGGGCTCCTACAGATTAAAATATCACGCTCTACCTACCAGTGAGTGTGTTACTTGTCCGTATCTGAAACAGCAGCACCCACATTGCTCAGATTATTTCCCCGTTTTGTTGTTGTTGATTTTTTTTTGTGGACACTGTGCCTCCTATTTTCACTTTCTGGGAAATTTGCCAGTGTTTCAAGGACTGGGTAAAGAACAAAATAAATATTTGTAGGTAGTTTAAAGGGAGAATGAGTAAGTTGGATGTAACCCTGTCCCTTCCAAAGAAAAGCATTGAATCCATTCAAATATTTTAAAGTCATTAACTGGAGAGATTCAAAAGGTTGATTTTACTAGTTTGCTTTTCAGATTTGTGATCAATGTGTGTGTGTGTGTGTGTGTGTGTGTGTGTTGGGGAGAGGAAGAAGAGTCGAGAAAGTGTAGGGAAAGGAGTACAGACTTTTATAAGTCCAGCTGAAGAGATTGAAGTTGATTGCGTGAAAAGTCAGCTGCCTCTTTGTGTCTGTTAATCAAGTTCTAAACAGTCGGTGTCGGAAAGTGTTTACTCAACAACCTTCAGCATATACCCTGTCTTTCTCACTGTCCTTTTAAAATGGGATTTCACTGAAATTTGGGACGTTCCGCAGTCGGCTGTTTATTTCTCTGGATATCAGCCTATTGGGAAGGCTGATTCTGTGTCTGAGATTAAAGAGACGGGAGAAGCGGCTTCCAGCAAAGGCTCCTGCCGGCGATCCTGGGAAATGTTTTCCTTCCTAGGCTGCGGAGTCGCCGCAGTTGGTGGCAGGGGCCACAGGCCGTGCGGGTCCCGGGCAGGAGAGCGCATCACCTGTTGGGGCCTACGGGAGCGCGCGGCGCGGGGCTGGCCTGGGCACAGCCCGCGTTCCTCGGGGGCCCGGCCCGCGGGCGGGCGGACAGACGGACGGACGCGGGGACGCGCGCGCGGGGGGACGCGGGAGGCCCGGCGCTGGAATGCAGTTTCCCCCGGCGAGAGAGACTTTGTACCGGAGTGGAGAGTAGTTTGGGGTGGGGTTTCGCACCGTTCCCTCCTCCCCACCCCCGGGCCCCCTTCCAGGCGCTTTCTGGGAGCTTTTTCAGAACTGCGCTCTGAAGTTTAAAGACCAGCGAAGGGCCTGGGCCGTAGGCAGGGACAATGGAAGAAAATGAAAGCCAGAAATGTGAGCCGTGCCTTCCTTACTCAGCAGACAGCAGACAGATGCAGGGTAAGTAACAGGCTCATTCAAAGATGGAGTTACGGTTCCGCGTGTCCCTCGCCGCTGGCGGCTGCATTTTAGAACTGCAGACCGGGCGCCTGGCACAGAAAAGGCGTATTTCTTGGGGTGGTGCGTTTCCCAAACTGAGTGGAGAGCTGTGAGCTGGACTTTATCTCTGGAAGGATTTGCTTAAGCAGCAAAAGAAGTGGCGGGGTGATGTCACGTTTGTAGCCCCGTAAGCCGTCAGTACGTGCTAGATCTCTAGGCAATGACAAACATATCGCTAAAAGCAGCTTTTCATCCTCACTGCTCCAGCCGTGGGAGAGAGGAGCTCTTTCTGGAAAGCTCTCTCTGGGACGGCAACACTTCCATTCATTGGTTGGGGGATTCCATGAGGCAAAGGCACGTTGGATGCAAGTTTTGTCGTATCTGAGAGTTAAATCGCAGAGTTTGGGCTGTTTTCTTTTCCAGATCGGAACAGCAGGGGAGCACTTGTCCAAGTGGGGGAGAGATGGAAAACTTGGTGAATTTTCTGTATGCTTTCATTCAAAAGTTGGGAGCTGTTAGATAATTTTCTCCGAGCAGTTTCCCTTTGTGTTTATAATAGACTTGTCTTTTCCATAGGGAATTTCCAGAAGCCTATGTTGTTCCAAAGAAATTTTGCAGTGGGGTTGGGTTGCAGTGGAGAAAGGACTCCTCTGCTGTGCAGTTTCTGACGTCTGTGATTCCAGAGCCTACCCTGCAGTATCATACAGGCAGCATGTTCAGACACCAAACAATCGAGAAGCCCCCAGCCCCCAGCCTACCCCAGGTTCATCCGGGGGCCAGTTAGTAACGGTGTTTGCCGGGCTACTGTGATGTGCGTGGGAGAAGCAACTGCACAGGGCGAAAGGTGTGTGTTTTTTAAAAAGGCAAAATGGAAGTAACGAATGACTCATCCGCACCGAAAATGCAAAACTAAGCCAGACAGAAGAAAATGCAATTAGAAGAGATAGACACACACACGCTCCCACCCACCCACCAGTGAAATGCAGGAAACCTTAAAACCAGTAAATCCTGGAGAATCCCAGTCGCATAGCCATCAACTAGCCGGCTGTGTTTGTGCTTCCAAAGCACCACGCTCTCCTCAGTGGGGCTCCCTCGCCTCCCTTTCTCTCCCCATTTTGATAGACATGATCCTACAGCAGGAATTCAACCTCTGGGCTTCTGTTGAAATAAAAATACTCAGAATCTAGAGGGGCAACAAGAGTGGGACCGATTTAAGAAACGACTTTCAAACAACCGTAGCAATTCGAAGATATTTCAGAGGCTGGAGACCGTCAGACTGAGTGTGATCACTTTCTTTCTTCACTCATTCAATGAATATTGAGCATCTGTTACTTGGGAGTTACTGTTTTAGCTGCTGGGGATCCAGCAATGACCAAAATAGACTAAAAACACTTGCCTTCATTGAATTTTTATTCTGAGAGCCAAGTTTGGGGGGAAGGGGAGTGGTGGAGCTAGACAATGAACAAATAAGGAAAAGAGATGGCATATTAGGTGGCAGGGTTACCAGATTTGGCAAAGAAAAATACAGAATGCTTAGTTAAATTTGAATTTCAGATAAACGGCAAATAATTTTTTAGTATAAGTATATCCCATGCAATATTCAGGACATACTTATGCTAAAAATTATTCGTTATTTATCTGAAATTCAAATTTAACGGGGCATCTTTTATTTTAGCTAGTAATTCTGTTAGGTGGAAATAAGGCCGTGGGGAAAAATAAGGCAGGGAAAGGGAGGATTGAGTGTGGGGAGGGGGCAGGGGGTGAACCCATAGTAAGGTCATTAGGGAGAACGTCACTGCTGTGATATTTGAACAAACATCCAAAAGAAGGAAGAGCATTTTCAAAGAACAGAGCGGGGAAAGGACGGGAAGAAAAGAGGTTAAGAGAGAATTCTAGGCCATATCAGGTAGGGCCTGTGAGAGGGTAGTAAGGACTTGGGCATCTGTTTCAAGGGAGGTGGGAGCTGCTGGCAGGTCTGAGTGGTCTCATAAAGGGTAGATCCTGGGTGCTGTACTGAGAATCACCCCAGTGGGAGTGGGGGAGGGCAGGGAGCCCAGTTGGGAGGCTTCCACAGTAAACCAGGCCCTCGCTTGGGCCAGCGGGTAGGGTAGTAGAGTATTGAGGATGAAACCAAATTTGCCAAGGTATTGGATATGGGGGTGTACGAGAGACAGAGGAGTCAGAGATGAGTTCAAAAATTTTGGTCTGCGCCTTTGGGGAGTTGCCATTTACCTAAATGGGAAAGTGTTTGAGAGGAGTAGCTGAGAGGGTGTTTAATGGCTTGGAAGTGGGTGGAGAGCAGAAAATCTTTTGGATATGGTAGGATCGAGAGGCTTATCAGGCATCCAAGTGGAGATGATGTTGATTGCGATTTGGATATTCATGGCTGGAATTGAGGAGAGGGGACCCGGGATTGTGAAAGATGGGCTAGGATTGGGTCCATGTGCAGAAGGAAAGGTCCCACAGATGCGCCCCAGGGCACACCAGCATTTAGAGGTCAGGGAGGCTGGAAGGGGTGGCTGGAGAGACTGTGAAAGGGAGCTAAGAATCCCAGTTAGATTTCTAAGATCCGGTTGAGTCCTGGGTGAAAATGGTGCTGTGAAGGAGTGTGGCCTCATCTCCAGTTCTTTGATGCGCGAGAGGCCCACGCAGGGAGGCCAGGCCTCTGACACCGGCATCACCCGAGATACCACACGCCCACTCCTATCCTTGCACGCTTGATCGTATTTGGCACTGTAATGCCGGTGGCAGTGTGGTGTTCGGGGGCAGAGAACACACCTTCTTTGTCTTCACATCCCCGGCACCTAACTGAGCACCAGGCAATGAGACAGCGATCAAGAAATTCGCGCTGAACAGAAGGCTAATTATACCACCCCAGGGCTTTGAGTTTATCAATCTACAATAGATAAGGATCCCTTGGGTGATCATGTAACTTGTTCAAACCGAGACAGTTTTGAGAGTGAAAGGGGAATGCTATAAATAATTTCGCTGGGACGACAGTTGTAACCCGGAACTGTTTGGCAAACTGGGCGCATGTGGTCACCTCGAGAACAGCTCTTATAACTGAGGCTCCCAGGGCTAAATCAGCTAGTAAGTAATAACCGTGTGAAAGGGCACTTGCACGTGCGCAGACGTGCTTAGTAATTAGCGCTTGAATTTGAGTCTAACCATATCACGCTTCTTTTGAAGGCCCTGGACTCCTCAGAGGGGTCCTGGGGGTTGCTGGGGATGCCTGTCCACCCACAGCAGCCCTGAGACGACTGCTCTTGCTCTGGCCCCAAAGGTCTTGAAACCCCTGTGCAAGTGAAGTGCAGTCAGCCACCTGCTTACCTCTGCCACCCCTGATTCTCCCGTGTGGAGATAATTACTGTGGTGGTAATCATTTCACAATATATAAGTGTATCGATTCAATACATTGTACACCTCAAACTCAGACAAGGTTTTATGTCAATTATATCTCAATGAAGCTGGAGAAAAGAATAGTATTGGCAGCCCCACAGAATGCAAGCTCGGGGAGTCCCAGACATTTTGGTCTCTGCTCCGGTCTCCTCTAAAATTGCCCCATCGGTTTCTGTCTCTTATCCTGCTTTACTCTTCAGAGCACTTATCACTATGTGACATTTATATACACATTGTCTGTTCGTTGTCTGTCTCCCTAATTATAATGTGGATCCTCTTTGAGGGAAGGGAATTAAGTCTATCTAGATCGCCATTTCACTACACTTCCTAACTCCTTTCAGTGTTTGGAGCAGTCACTCAATAAATATTTGCAAAAAAATGAATCAATCAATTAATCAGCAAACCAGCCTTTGAGACAAGAATGCTTTCCTGGGTAGGGGAGGGGCTGTTGCTATTTTGTCTAAAATCTCTTCCAGAAACCTCTTTTTTAAAATTTTGTCAGGTTTTTAGAGCAATGTACATAATGATCTGGTTTCAGCTGTAATTTCTGTGCCAATTTGTCTCTGGTGGTGATCTTTATGATATTAACAAGAGAGCTGGCAAACTGAGGAACCCTGTGGGCCCCCAACAGAATATGTGATACATAGGAGTCAGATAACCTGATTGCCGTAATGTCTGTGGCTTAGCATAATCAAGGTTAATTTTTTTGAACGCGTTGGAATGTGGACATTCTTGGCCGAGTGGAACTGCTGGGTGGTTTACCTCCAGACCACCCCGGGGCCTAGGTTCCTTCTGTCTAGTTATGACGCCATTCCCCAGGCTCTGGGAGGCTTCTGCTGGAACTTCTGCATTTAACCGGCCAAAGGGGAAAGAGAAAGGGCACGGAAGATTATTCAGGAGGTCAGGGGCCAGGACTACAGGTGGCCCACATCACTTCTGCCCACATTGCATTGCCCGGGATTAGAACAAGACCCCAGCTAGATGAAGGGGACTGGAAAATGCACTTTTCTTCCGTGTGCACAGGAGGATGTTATGGTTTGAATACACGGACAGACAAAATGTGGCTGCTGCCATGGTAGATCCAGGTAGATTGTACAGCGAGTCAAAGCTGCAACTCCCCGCGATGTTCCGATGCAAGAGAGCATCCCGGCACAATTGAAAAAGCGACACCTTAGAGACAGCTGACCAGCAGCCACTAGGAAGCAGTGGGGGACTCCTTCCCTAGGAGGCCAGTTGCTGCCTAATCTGACCCAGGAATACAATGTCAGGAAAGCCATCAGCCCTGTTCCTGGCTCTCAGGTAGCAGGCAGGCGTGGGATGCCTAAATGATGCCAGGTCCGGATCCCGTTCTGCAGGTCAGCCGACCCAGCCCAGGCAACCCGAGAGGGGGCCAAGAAGCCAGTCTCGGCAGCTCCCGCGGCCTCCCGCCTGCAGGATGATTTGCTGTGTGGGTGTGTACCTTTGGATGACCCATCTTCCGTAATCCTCTGCCTCCCTGGCATACCTGGTACATACCTGCCCCTCCCCATGTCCCCACTTTCTGCTTTTCCTTTCCAGAAGTCTCCATCCCAGCCGGGAGGCCCTTTGAAACTCAGAAGAGTCTCTCTCTGGCACTTCTGCTCTCTTGATCTCCACCCACTCCTGCTTGGGAAAGGTTGGAGGGGCCATTCTCCCCTGGAAGCTCCCAGCTGGAAACAAGCTGCCGGAGGGATGGCTCTGGGCTGGGGAGGGGTAGGGAGGGAAAACTGGAAGCCTTGTCTCCAGGCTCCAGCTTCATTATTTGTTTGACCCGGATTCCCAGAATAGCAAACGGCTCGACACACCCAGACTTAAATGTTAGCACCAAAGTGCCCTCCAGGCAAGGGTTAGCACTGTGTTTCTGTTTGCACGCCTGGGACAGCATGTCCATGTGGATGGTGAGGAATTGGTGGGACTTGAGATCTCTGACTCCGCGCTGTGGAATTGTGACTACACATCGTCTGCTGCTCCCCTTTGTTTGCTTCCTCCTCGGCTGAAAGATCCCATTCTCCCCAGATGACCGGAATGGGAGAGCAGTCTCCTCTCCCTCGGGCATGGGAGTCGGTGGCTTCCAAGAACTGAGTCTCATGGTGGGAGAGGCTCCAGTGACCGGGAGGCTTCGTGTGGGAACAGCGTTGGGTTGTTATGGGTGCCGTGAAAGTGGAGCAGGGGCCTGGTGGGGACCCGTGAGCAGATGGGGCCCAGAGCTGAGTGAGGGGCAGGCAGGTGAGGCCGGGGAGGGAGTGGGCGCCCAGGGCAGTTAGGTGTCTGCCAGGGGCAGTGCACTGGTGCCATTCGCTGCTGCCCTCCACCTCGCCTTAAACCTCCGTAAGCACCTGGAGACATTTCAGAAGAATCCACACGACAGAAAAAATGGAGAAGTAACCTAAGACTGACGTGACCTTCTTAGTGGGCAGTGTTAGGAAGGGTGGGGCTTGGAGGGTCGCAGAGTTGGGGGCTGCTCAAAAGTGGATGTTGACAGATGGACTCTGAACTCCAGCTCTGCCCCTCCCTGCTCCTTTCCCAATTTATCTCAAAGAACGTGCAAAACTCTTTTCAGTCTCCAAGGGATTGCTGTTCTGGCAGTTTCGACCCCTTCTGAGGATCCTGAGATGAAACAGAATGGTTCTTGTGAGTCTGTGTGGCAAAGCGAGGCCGAATGGAACTTTCTGCCCTTGTTGGTAGTTGAAGAACAGGAGTGTTTATCCTTATGGGTGTATGTGGATACTTGTGTGTTATGTCCAGGTGAAGAAATCACCTTTCCAGCGATTCCATCCTGCTAATTAATCTAGCTGTCCTGGATGACTTTTCAAATATATTATTTTCATGATGTCAAAAGTAATCAAGGGCATTTCCTGGCGGTCCAGTGGTTAGGACTCCGTGCTTCCAATGCAGGGGGCACAGGTTCAATCCCTGGTTGGGGAACTAAGACCCCACAAGCTGTGCGGTACGGTCAAAAAAAAAAAAAAAAAGAAAAAAGAAAAAAGAAGTAATCGTAAAAATCCATTTGGAAGTCAGCTGTGTTATATCACATATATAACAATTTTGGCTAATACAAAACTCACATGCACACACTCACTCAAAAAGATAAGGCTGAACCTCTTCAGATTGCCCACATATTTACCAACCTGAGATACGGCATTTTCTGCACCTGGCTTTATCCCGTAGATCCTATTACCTCTGGGTTGTTAGAGAAGAAACCACAAATAAGGTAGCCATCACGTGAGCCCATATAATGAGAAGGTAAACTAAGTGAATGGAATTATAGTTAATCTCCCAATATCTTTTGTTTTTTTTCCAACCCAAAGGTCTTTATTGGATGCTTACTAATGATTAGCATGGGCTGGGTGCTAAGGGAAATTCCAAAGAAACACATGCATGAAAGCTCATAATAAACAGTCGCGTTCTCTTCTCACAATTTTCTTATTGATCCTGCAGTATCAATAGCACAGGTAATGTTATCGCACTCTCCATTTTGTAGGTAGGAAATCAAGACAGACAGACACCAGACGGCTTGGCTAAAACCACATGTAGAGTTGGCAGTGGAGCAGGGCCTAGTACTCAGGGCTTCTGTGTAATTCCTACCGCCATCCCCTTCCCTGTTGAAAAAAATACTTCACTCAATAATTGCGTAACTTGAGGTGCTCCCATGTTCAAGGTGATTTTCAGTGGAAGACTCTTCTTCTCATCGTTTGAAGAAAAAGGGAACCATTTCCACCCATTCTTCCAGATTTCAATTCCATTATTTCAGGAGTGATTTGAGCCTCCCTGGTTTCATACTGAGTCCCAGAGCCTTTTTATTTATTTGTTTTTTTTCAATGTCTTTTAATCCAATAGTTCTGTCTTCTCCCCCTTCTAAACGTACTGCTGAAACTAATGAAAAGGAGAATGAACTAATTGGGCTATTTTTTTTTCCTTCCCTTTCTTCATCAGTATCTGATGGAGATGCTGTAATTAGCCACGTAATGAGAAGTGAAGGGTAAACGAGAAGAATTATTCCCAGAACACACATCTAGGGGTGAAAAACTGGAGCAGGACAAAGAGCCAGAGATTACAGTATTTTCTGTGCCTAAGCAAGGCTGTTGTACCTACAGTTCTAGACACGAGCATTTCTAGGTAAAGAAGAGGGAAACTGTATTGGTGTCATTGCCTCTGGAGGAGCTAGTTTACGTGTAAACTCTGGACACGTGTTGGTTTATATCACTGGTGTCAAGATTTAGTTCTCTGAGACTCTATCCTAAAACTCTTAAATATTGGGTGTATTTTCTGTACTTAATTTTTAAAGATAATTAGCAAATACACTCTTAAATTGGAAACTCATTTTTTAAAAATAATTTAGAGTATATTTATAGTAAAAAATTTTTTTAAATTAAAAAATGGGACTTCCTTGGCAGTCCAGTGGTTAAGACCCCGTGCTTCAAAGGCAGGGGGCGCGAGTTCAGTCCCTGGTCGGGGACCTGGGATCCCACATGCTGCGTGGTGTGGCACAGCCAAAAAATAATTAAAAAATTAACAAATAGAGAGTATTTAAAAGATTTAAATTTGCATATCTAATACCAGTTCAACCATGCTTATTTTATTAATGAAGACAGTGAGGCTGAGAGAGGTCCCATCGTTTGTCCTGAGTCTAGGATTAAAGGCAGGACTCCTGAGACCCAGCCCTGTGCTTTTCCAGGGAATTCAGTGGACGAGGATACCTTACTCTGCCTGCGTCTGTGTTACTGTATATGAGCTGCTCTCCATGAAGAGAACTTGCAAGCTTCTCAAGTACTTCAGAATGCTTATTACTCTCTCTCCCTATTCTGTTTTTTGTTCTGTTTTGTTTTGGTGTTTTTTTTTAAGAAGTAACTCCTGGGACTTCCCTGGTGGCGCAGTGGTTAAGAATCCGCCTGCCATTGTAGGGAACATGGGTTTGAGCCCTGGTCCAGGAAGATCCCACATGCCGCGGAGCAACTAGGCCCATGCGCCACAACTAGTGAGCCTGCGCTCTAGAGCCTGTGAGCCACAGCTACTGAGCCCATGTGCCACAACTACTGAAGCCCGCATGCCTAGAGCCTGTGCTCCGCAACAAGAGAAGCCACCGCAATGAAAAGCCTGCGCACTGCAGCGAAGAGTAGCCCCCACTCGCCGCAACTACAGAAAGACCACACGAAGCAATGAAGACCCAACACAGCCAAAAATAAATAAATAAATTCATTAAAAAAAAAAAAAGGAAGTAACTCCTCTTTCTCAGTTAACTGGAATATTCAAACCTGACACTCCATTTGCCATCCGTTGAGAATGAGTGGAGATTCGCTATGCATGGTCATTGCCGGCCTCAGTTGCTCAGTTCTAAGTAGGAATCACTTGTTCCTACCTGGCCAGCTCAGAGGCCAGGTGTCTGGATCAGGACCTTCAAAATGCACCATCTCTCTTCCCTTTTCATTGAATATTTCAGATAAAGTCTGTTTCAAGTAAAACGTGTCTAAGCCTTTACCTCCCCTCGATTATTACCTGTAACAATATTCTTCGGCTTGCTTGGTTTGTGATAACAGGGAGAAATTGAATTTTCAAGTGGTTCACGTGTCCATGATTATAACGGCTATTTTTGGTCTTGGAGATAAAACAGATGTTTCAGAAACCACCTTCAGATTATAAAAATATAAAAAATCCTGTTACCAGGGTGAAACTGTGTTTAAAAATAAAGAAATAATCAGAATCATAGAAGTTAACTTTTCTGTAATTACAGATGAAGGTGAAGTGTTAACCCAAATTGCCTGCAAACTAGTCCGACCAGGGGTTCTCGTTTTTGAATAACCTCAGGGAAAGAGTCAGAAATTGTAGAGTTTTTGCTGCAACATCTTGATTTCTAAAGTGCAGTTTTGCATATTTCTTTCGATTGTTGATTTGCTCCCCTTCTTGCCACACACACACACACACAAACACACACACACACGCACAAATGTGCTAAGTTGCATTCATGTTTTAACAGCTGCTCCAAATGCTCTTGGTGCTCTGTAGATGAGATTTCTAGTGTGAAATCATTAATTGTGAGCTGTATCTTTTTTGTTTTTCAGAACAAGGAAAGAGCAATTCGCAGGTAGCATCCTTAGAAGATGCAGAATGTCGCAGAACCAAGGAACGCCTTTCTAATGGAAACAGTCGCGTTTCAGCTTCCAAATCTTCCCGAAACATCCCAAGGAGACACACTCTAGGTGGACCTCGAAGTTCCAAAGAAATACTGGGAATGCAAACATCAGAGATGGATCGTAAGAGAGAAGCTTTCCTAGAACATCTAAAGCAGAAATACCCCCATCATGCCACAGCCATCATGGGCCACCAAGAGAGGCTGAGAGACCAGGTACAAATATATGGTGCCATTTCACTCTGCAGAGCTCATTCTTTTTTTTTTGTTTCTTCTTCTTCTTCCACTTTTATTGAGATATAATTAGTCTGTGGCACTGTACATTTAAAGTATACAGCATAATGATTTGACTTACATTCATCACGAAATGATTATCACAGAACATTGAGTGAACATCTATCATCTCATTTAGATACAAAATGAAAGAAATAGAAAAACAATTTTCTTCCTTGTGATGAGAACTCTTAGGGTTTACTCTCTAAACAGCTTTCATATATAACCTACAACAGTGTTATGACATTTATCATGTTTACTTTACATCCCGAGAACTTATTTATTTTATGACTGGAAGTGTGTACCTTTTGACCACCTTCATCCGATTCCCCCTCCCCGTGCAAAGCTCATTCTTTAATGAACATGAGGGAAAGTAAAGACCTTCAGTTTAAAGGGGAAACAAATAGTTGAGTGGATTGTGCCCACTGTTGCGTTGTCCCAGATCTCTTTGGGGGGTTATGGGAAGGAGGCAGATTGGTTTGACCTGACGGCTTAGCCCTCTTTATCAGCAACAGTCAGAGAACCGGAGGTGAGAGAAGAGAGATCCGGAGGATATGCAGTTCCCCTAAAAGAGCGTCCCAGCTTCAACCACAAATACATGTAAAGTGCAGGCAATGCACAGGTATCACTTCACTGAGTAAAGCACGGGACCAACTAATGTGTACCCCGGTAGCACTGAGTGCTAGGCACAGTGGATGAATGAATACATGCACACATACGTACATAGATTTTTCAGGCTAAAACAGAGCATGCAAAGGGGTAGACTTGTGATAAACCCCTTTTCCTTAAAAAGCTGACATTAGGGTTTTGTTTTCTGCTCTTTTCTCTCTTCTAATCGGAGATGTTTTCCTTTCGCGCGCTTGGCTTTCTGCTGTCATCAGCTATGTGTTTTCTCAGGTTATCTTGACAACCATACAGATACCACCCGACTGTGACTCGGGATGCTTTTGTTTCTTGGCTGTGTGTATAGTTGCTTGTTAGCAGACAGCGTGGGTTTGGGGTTACAGGAGATGGGGGGGCCACCCTCCTCTGTACCCCTCACAGATAGGCGTCTCCATCTGCGGATGGAGACCATGGTAATGGAAGCCGAGCACACTTAGCCATAGGACTGGTCGGGACAAGGGCAGGCTGTTATTGATTTCGACACTAATCGAAATTAGTAGAGAGACAGGTAGACAGACAAGCTCTGTGTTTTAAGTCTGCTCTCTCGCCAGTTAGTTACAAAAGCGATGTCTAACTCGGCTTTTGATCATCCGTGGAAATGGAGATTGGCACCAGCCTGAGTAATTTAAATCTATACTTTATCCTCAATCTCCTGTGCCCCTTTAAATGGAAGCTTCTCTTCTATGAAATCTTCATCAGAGTCCCTAAAAATGTGTAATATGCCTCATGAACTGTATGTTGAAAAGTTCACATTCCCAAGAGGCAGTAGGCCCAGAAGAAGAGAAACAAAAGATGAATCCGGGTTGATGTACTTGAGATGAGCAGATTAATTCTTCAGTAAATAAGAAAAGGATGGCCATCTTCATTTCAAGCATATATAGAAAATACCCCTATTTTCTTTTATTTCTATTTATTTATTTTTTAAATTTATCTCCCCATCCCAGTTTTATTGAGATATAGTTGACATATAACAAAAATACCTCTGTTTTCTATCAACAGTTGGACACTCTCCATTTAATTAATGGAGTTTGTGCCTCTCTCTGTGGCATAATATATGAGGCATCATGCTTTATCCAGTGCTCTTCAGATTGAGGAAACTCAGGACAGTTACGATTATACAATTTGCTAAAGAAAAGTTGGAATTTGAATCCAGTTAAGTCTAAATCCTTGTTTATTCCACTGTTCTATTAGTTGAAAATCATTGCGTATAGAGCAGATAGTATGGTCTGTGTATGAGGTGTAAGGGACGTGGTGTGTGTGTGTGTGTGTGTGTGTGTGAGTGAGAGAGAGAGAGAGAGACAAAGAGACAGAGAGAGAAAGAGGCTATAGGGACAGCGATCTGGGTGAAGGAGGCTAGAGAGTTGATTTGTGTTGAGTGAGGAAGGCAAATGTATATTTTTGAAGTTAAAATGTATTATTTTGCAGAGAAATATAGAAATTAGTCTGTCAAAAGTGGTAAATTTTCCATTTAAAAATTTTTTCAATTGCTGTAACTGTTATTATTTGTGATGTCATAATTGTTGCTACTACCATGATGATGATGGCTTTGGATAAAGTTATTATATGGGGAGCCTAAAAATAACCTGAAGGTTGTAAAGGGCGATGGTGTCAAAAGACAGTAATGAATGTGGCTGAGTGGCCTCAAGCTCCAATCTCCTGTCACTTGCATCTCCGCCATAATGTAGTCTGGCCACGGCTGGTCAGCTGCCCCTTCGTTGGGTAATTTGAGATGAATTCCAAGCTGACTATCCAAAAGGGGAAAGGTTGTGGTGCGTGGATCTGTGTGTACGTTTTTCCTTCTGCTGCTGTGTTGCAAAGGAACCTTAATCAGCACTGTAAACCTTAGAGATAAGCTTAGGTGACGACCTAGGAAATTCCTATAGGCAGCACTTCACCTTCTGTCTTTCTCATTCTTTTTCTCCTACCGCCCATTTCCTCTTTCCTGTCCTCTTCTCCAGAACACGCTTTGCTCCTCCCTGACCTTCTGACAATGGATTATTCCAGGCTTCCTTTACAGGAAGATCACGTGACCGCCGTAAGGAGGAATGCAAATATCACAAGTCTGATGCACTTTCCAGATAGGGAGTTTCTAAACACCACAGACTCTTCTGGTGGCTGTTTTCTTGGTTGCTTCCCAGAAAAGTGGCCTTAGTGAGAAGAGTGCCAGTGAGAGAAGTCAAGGATAACGTGACGAAAATGCTGTATCCAGTACTATACATGAAATATCTTGGTGCTGAGGGAATCCATGTTCTAATTCCTTGGTATCAAACATCAGGAGAATCAGAGCACGCCTTATGTTTTGAAATATGAATTCAAACACTTGGAAGATTCCTGGTTGAAAACTTATACTGGAGACTTTGAAAATAAGTCAGTCAAGAATTTTCTTCTGTCTAAATTATTGAAAAGCACAAAGGTTTCCTTTACTCTCTTCTACTATCTTTAAAAAATGCAGGTGATAGTATTGCCGGATAGAGCTTATCTGCATAATAGTAGACAGAATCTTTACTGACTCCCCAGCAGACTCCTGTGAGGCAGTCAGGCTGTGAAGCTGCATCATCTGGCAGCGAAAAGGCTTGGCTCTGGGGTCAGGCAGGACTGGGTTGGAATCCAGTCTCCACCATATGCTCCTTGCATGATTTGGAGCTAATGACTTAATCTTTCTGTTTCAGTTACCTCATTTGTCAAGGGAAGATAATACCTATATCACAGAGTATTGAGAAAGAAAATGATGGATTCTCTTCCTGTTTCAGTGGCAGCTCTTAGCATTACAGTATTCTGATTTGTAATGTCCAAAAGAAGAGCCTCGGAGGCTCTTATTTTCAAATTAGTGTTTAAAGTCATTTCACTTTTTTATCAACACATATTTGAGTACCTGAAGGAGTTAATTTTTCCCATTGTCAGAGCACAATTTTGTTACATTTCTGAAATTCGCTCGTATTTTTCCTTCATTAAAAGCTTCCAATTTGGATTTCTTTCACTTATGCATCCCATATATATTTATTTGGCACCTACCATGGAAAAGGCATTGTGAGAAATACAGACAAAGAGACATGGCCCCTGCCTTCAAGTCAGTAAAAGAAATGAGGCATTCACATGCAGAGACTAATCTTTCCAGATCCAGCCTAAATGTCACACCTGCTGAGCTGGTCATAGCATCTTGCAGTACCTGTATCGTAGCATCTAATCATGCCTTTATTGTGCTTTTACTTGTTTCTTCTCCCATCTAAAATATGCTTTTGGAGCAAGAACTTTGTCTGAATCACCTTTGTGAAGTCAGCATTTATGGGAGCACACAACCGAAATTAGGCATGATTAATTTTTGTTGAATGAACAAATGAATGAGTGAATATTTCTAATACAATTAGAATGTGACAGGTACCATTTGTTTGGTACAGATAGCGGTGGGGAATCCAGGGGTAAAGAGATTGATGACAGTTTGGTCAGTCAGAAGGGACTGAGGCTAAGAAGCTAAGGAAGGCCAAACAATTTCCCTCAAGTCAAGAAGCCAGCAGGTCAGCCAGGGTCTGAATTTCCCAAGTCTGTGGTCTCTCCGTTTGTTATTGACCTTGGTGTTTGCTTCCTCTGCCTTTCATTTTTCTAAAGTTTTGATAACAAATTATGTAGCTCACAGTGGGTCAGGCAATAGAGACATTTATTCCATTGCCATTTCTTTAAAAAGAGAAATCTTATTCAATTCCCGAGCATATGAGATAACCATAGAAAATAGATTCCAGTATATATTTTGCCTTGACAGAAAGTTACTTTTTTGAAATAGCTCTGAGTTCAGAAAGGTCTGTAGTTCAGCCATCTCTCTCGGTCATCGTCACTGTGTCACTCTACAGTTTGGAGGTGCTCTTCTTTCATGTCTTTTCTAGTGAAGAAACAGATGTCCAACTGGCCTCTCTCCTACAGAAGCCAGCTGTCCACTCCTAGTCTCAATAATTTTTCAGTCCTTATTCAGTCCTTATTCCTAGTTACACACAGAATTTCTATTTAACTAACTAGGTATATAGTATTCTACAGAGTATTAGTTTATGTGTATTCTTGTATCTAATGTGGTCAAATCTTTGGAGGAAAGAGGAACACAGTCGGACCTCCGTATCTGCGGGTTTCACATCCTTGGATTCAACCAAGCACAGATAGAAAATATTGGGAAAGAAAAATTCCAGAAAGTTCCAAAAAGCAAAACTTGAATTTGCTGAGCTCTGGCAACTACTTCTATAGCCTTTGCATTATACTTACAACTATTTATATAACATTCTGTTGTGTTAGGTATTATGTGACCTAGATGATTTATAGTATATGGGAGGATGTACATAGGTTATATGCTAATACTATGCCATTTTGTGTAAGGGACTTGAGCACCTTTGGATTTTGGTATCCGAAGGGGGTACTGGATCCAATCCCCCATGGCTCCCAGGGACCACTGTACATTTTAACTTAAAAGTCTAATGTGTTCTTCCATTTAGTACAAAGAGTGAGAGAGCTATAAAGGTTATTTTCCTTTAACGTGAACATTGTGGAGGGTCAAAATAAGGAGATAAGCACATGAACAATGACAGTATCTGAAATGGGGTCCATAAGTCCAGGAGGCATTTTGTCCAACCTGTTGCTGTCCCTGAGTACCCCTCAGGTCTCCCTAGTGTCTCTCTTGTGTGTCCATGTGGAAATGACACTAGAGCTGTTTTCCCAGTGCCTGGTGAGTTGGGCACCACTTCTGCTGTCTACTGTATGTAGTCCAGCATATCTGGAGCTTGCATGTAATTATGCTGCCAACTGTGGAAGTGAAGATAAGGGAGATATCTATCAGTCTGTTTACTCAGAACCATCTCAAGTTCTAGTTCATGCTAGTCTTTTAAACAGCCTCTAAAGAACTTTATCCATTAGTGAAGAGCTGTACTATGGAACTTGGAACTAGAGTTTCAAGTTCAAGCTCAACATTATCCCTTCCTCCACTATGGAAGACAGTATGGAGTTTCCTTAAAAAACTGAAAATAGAGCTACCATATGATCTAGCAATCCCACTCCTGGGCATACATAGGAAAAGACAAAAACTCTAATTTGAAAAGATAAATGCACCCCAATGTTCATAGCAGCACTGTTTACAATAGCTAAGGCATGGAAACAACCAGAGTGGCCATCAACAGTCAGTTGGTTTAAGATGTGGTATATATATATGCAATGGAATATTACTCAGCCATAAAGAAGAATGAAATAATGCCATCTGCAGCAATATGGATGGACCTAGAGATTATCACACTAAGTGAAGTAAGTCAGACAGAAAGACAAATATCATGTGATATCACTTATATGTGGAATCTAAAAAATAATACAAATGAATCTATATACAAAACAGAAACAGACTCACAGACATAGAAAACAAACTTTTGTTTACCGAAGGAGAGGAGGGATAAGTTAGGAGTATGGGATTAACAGATACAAGCTACTGTACGTAAAATAGATAAGCAACAAGGATTTACTGTATAGCACAGGGAACTATATTCAATATCTTATAATAACCTATAATGGAAAATAATCTGAAAAAACATATATATATAACTGAATCACTTTGCTGTACACCAGATACTAACACAATATTGTAAATCAACTCTACATCAGTTAAAAAATAAACATCCATTCCTTTGACTGACATCTCCTTTTCCGATGGTATATAACTGATTTTGTCAAGAATCATGAAAATAACACAGTTAAAGACAGAAGACAAGAGAAGTCTTAACTGCATTTGAATCAGAAGAGCAGGTATTAAGAAATGAGCACTGTTGGGGCTTCCCTGGTGGCGCAGTGGTTTAGAGTCCGCCTGCTGATGCAGGGGACACGGGTTTGTGCCCCGGTCCGGGAGGATCTCACATGCCGCGGAGTGTCTAGGCCCGTGAGCCATGGCCGCTGAGCCTGCGCGTCCGGAGCCTGTGCTCCACAACGGGAGAAGCCACAACAGTGAGAGGCCCGTGTACCGCAGGAAAAAAAAAAAGAAGTGAGCACCATTTCCAGGTGGTAGAATGAAGGCATTCTTACTCCTGTTCCTTAGTAACTCACTGAGAACAATCAAGGGTATCAACAATGGAAAGAAAGAGGGGGAAAAAAACCCCCAAAAAACCTCCGTCTTGCAAAAAACAAGGAAATTATAAGGATCTATGGAATGTTTCTGTGAAGTATACACAGAATGTAGAAAGTGAAATAGTTTTTTAAAAGGAAAGTGTTCTACCAACAATTTATATGATCTTGACCTTACCTTCAGTAGAGGAAACTTTCTGGATGAAAAGCCAAGTTCATAGATGAGAGGAGGCAGTGTTACCAGATCAAAATACTGCCAGTTGCAGAGAGCCTGTGATTTCAAGGGCTGTGCTGTGTGCCTCCCAGACGAAGAATGAGGGTAACACGATTTTAGGGCAAAGCAAGTAACATATTATTGTGGGGAAGGCGTTTGATGTCACAAATCACAGACGATGGTGCAGGTTACCTCTGCTGACTTTTCCCCCTTGCGTGCTAGCTTTCAGTAGCTGGCTGGCCCCATTCAAATGGGAGTTATAAAGAGAAAGGAGCCAAGAGGAGAGGTATACCTTACAACTGACGTGTTAATCAGGATGGTCTTGATTATGCTGCATAACAAGTAAACCCTGTAGGTTTTTTGTGATATGACACAAGGATGTTTTATTTCTCATGCACACAAAGTCAGTTATTTGCACACCTCTCCAGAGAAGCTGTCCTTGCAGTGACTTTGTGATTCAGGCTATATCCATGGTGTGGTGATGCCATCTTAACACATGGATTCCAAGTCACCGTGACAGGGAAAGAGAGAGCCAATGGTTCCGCACAGACTCTTAAATATGTTGGCCCAGAAGTGGCATCTGTCACTTCCCTTCACCACAGCATCTTGGTTCTAGCACCTACAGGGATATTTGGTTTATGCAGATTTTGGCTGTGGAATTTAGTTTAAGAAAGAAATCCTCCCCCACCCCCATTTCCTTATATTAGCTTTCCCAAATGTAATGAATGGCTTTATCTACTTTGTTGTACATAACACTTGATGCCTATCTGTACGCTAGGATCAATCACATTTATATGTAATATAAATATATTAACATATATTTACATCTACATGTAATGGCACCTTTTTTCATTCAAGTATAGTTAATGTACTATATATATATATTTGTTTTTTGGGTTTTTTTTAATACATTTATTTATTTTATTTATTTATTTTTGGCTGCATTGGGTCTTCGTTGCTGCACACGGGCTTTCTCTAGTTGCAGCGAGTGGGGGCTAACTCTTCATTGCAGTGCATGGGCTTCTCATTGTGGTGGCTTCTCTTGTTGCGGAGCATGGGCTCTAGGCGCGTGGGCTTCAGTAGTTGTGGCTTGTGGGCTCTAGAGTGCAGGCTCAGTAGTTGTGGCGCACGGGCCCAGTTGCACCACGGCATGTGGGATCTTCCCACACCAGGGATTGAACCCGTGTCCTCTGCATTGGCAGGCGGATTCTTAACCACTGCGCCACCGGGGAAGTCCCCTATATATATTTTTTGGCCGCACTGCGTGGCTTTCGGAATCTTAGTTACCTGACCAGGGATCCAACCTGTGCCCCCTGCAGTGGAAGCATGGAGTCCTAACCACTGGACTGCCAGGGAAGTCCCGATGTACAGTATTATATGTTACAGGTGTACAAGACGGTGAGTCACAATTTTTAAAGGTTATACTCCATTTATAGTTATCATAAAATATTGGTTATATTCCCTGTGTTGTACAGTATATCCTCGTAGCTTTTTTTATCCATAATGGTTTGTCTCTCTTAATCCCCATGTAATGACATCTTTAGATTTATTTTTGATGGATTTAATTGTGTCATAGCAGAACTTCCATCACATTGGGTCATGCCTCATGCCATGGATTTCAGACTATTAGTTTATACCTTGGGGATAGATGTAGTCCCTCTGTCATGTATGAAAAGCTCCAAATTAATCACATTTTTGTCTATCCCGTTTGTCTTAACCCTGATCAACCCAGATATGTGAAGTGTTCAAAATTCACAAATATGCATTGATATTCATGGATCAATGTATCAGCAAAGCCTGGAAAGGAAGGCTAATGGGAACTAAAGATACACTAAGACCATAGACGTAGTGGAGGGCTTGGGATCTGGTAAAAGGCTAACATTGTAGGGGGATAGGTTTTATACAATTATACATGTTTTGTAAATAAATAAATAAACAAATGAAAAGCTTATAAGTTATAGTAAAGGAGATAGACCCCCCAGCTAAGAATTTCCTCTTTAGAGCTATTACTTTATCCTAATCCAAGGTGGAAGATGACGGTAGAATAGCCATGTTTAGCATCAGAAACATATTTCACTGTTTAAACTGATGACTGAATTGGGGTTTACAGACCAATTTCTTGCCTAAATCTTAAGGGAAAAGGAAACAGCTTCTTGGCAGTTAAGAAATCTAATACAGCGTATGCAGAGCAAATAATAATACCAAGTCAAAACAGGAAGAGGGAAGAAGTACCCTTACACAGACTGCCGTGCACGTAGAGAGAATCTTAGTTCAACGTTCAGGTTTTCTTTAGCACTGTTTTCTCAGCTGTTATTTATCGTGGTGGAAAAGTGGAGAAGACCTACAAGGACTACATATTATCGGCAGCCGCCAAAACTGTGGCACTGTTGCTCTTTACACATACAAGTATAGTCCATCCTCCCCCAAACCCAGTGGGGTAGGCACTATTTATTATGAACTTTACTTAACAGATGGCACAGAGCAGTTAGATCTTGCCCAAAGTGACACAGCAGGTAGGTAGCAGCACCAGGACTTAATCTTATTACCTGGGTTTGGGAGCCTTGCTCTTACCCTCCAGATTATCCCATCTTTCTGATCAGTGACAGAATCCAAAGATACTCCAAAACATTGAAGAAATAAGGAAGGACTGGAATGGGGGAGCAGTTTGCCCAGCATCAATATGTAAGAAATTTAGTGGTGATCCCAGAATGGCTGAAGTACCAGCCTCCTGATTAGATCAGCCTTTAATCAGTTTGGGGAAGAAAAGGAATTTGGCACAAGAGAAGCAATGGCATCAATCGTGGTGTGTATCTGAGAAAGGTAAAAATTGAGAAAATGTTTCTATTGCCAGAGCAGTGCCTCCAGATGAAAGGAGCACATGTCATAACGGGATTACACAGTGTATTTGGAGAATGTATATTAGTGTATGTGTGAGTATGTATTTAATGAACTACCAGAGGCTTGTGAATAAAGAATATGATAGGACTGAAAGAATCAGTATAAAAAAATTTCTTGTTCTCAGAAATTTCAAATCCTATTAGATATGTCAAAGGGAAACAATAGTCATCTAAAGTTGGATGTGATGGAAAACAACAGTAAAAAAAACAAGCAGAAGGAGCATTATGACACTTAACAGATGATGCTACTCAAGGAATCGGATGAAAGAGCTGGCCTGGAAGTATTTCCCAGAAGACTGATTGTTTGCACTGTGGCTTAGAGGGTGGGGGAGGTGTATTTCAGCAGATTTGGAATATTACGTAGTACGATGTGTGGTGGGGACTCAGTAAAAAAAGACTAAATTCAAGGGGGTGTAGTTTTTACTTGTAAACTTGACATCGAGTTTACATTAATCATACAGGATACAGAAAAAGAGAGAAAGAATACTGAATGGGGATCATTCATAGCGCATGGCTTTTGATCCATGTTTAATTGGGTGCCACCAACCCCCGCGTTAGCTTTCATTTTAATTAGTGTTGAGGAAGAGCAGGAGAACACATTTTGAGAGCAGTGCTATATTAAGAAGGGCTCTGCAAAGAAAAAAAAAAAAAAAAAAAGAATCCAAATAAGATTCGACTGGAAAATCTGCTGAAGGGTGCCTGGGAGTAGGTGGGAAAGTTGGGGGAAGTCAAAAACCCAAGTAGAGCTGTGCAGTGGCAGGAGACACCTGGAAAGTGATAATCAGTAAAACCTAGAGAAAATTGCCACCAAATTAGATGGAAATTTTGGTACTGAGGAATCCAAAAAAGACCGGCGGGGTGCAGTCCACACATTGATGCAGAAGTTACATTGCGAACGTCTGAATTGTCCTAACTCTCCTCGCTCATCAAGCTCACTTCTTCGCCATTATTCATCCTTCCCCCTGCAGGGTTTTCTTGGATTAATTCAGTCAAATTGTTACTTATCATGGTCCTACACTATGAGCTTGGCATTGGGCAGTATATAAAAAATACAAAACACAGTACCTGCCCTGCCAAGTGTACATCGCTTTAGTGGAAAGAGTACCAACTTTTGGATCCAATATGAGTGAGTTGATATATGCTAAGATACTCAGCCGTGTGATTGCAGGCCAGTCAGACCATTTCCCTGAGGCTTTTTCTTAACCATAGAAATGAGATAATAGTGTTGGGGCGCTTATTACATGAGATAATGTATCTCTGCTGTAACAGGTGTTGAATGCATGTCAAAACTCTTCTCATCAAGGAGAGCATTCTCCTGGGGAAGTCAAGGCCAGTGCCATTAGGGCAGCACGAAACAGTGTACGTTCTCAATGGCGATGATCGAGACCAGCATTTTGTAAAAGTATGTTCTACAGAATCCTAGATCCCTGGGCTGTTAATAGCTGTTTCGGGAATGGGGAGAAAGTTTCTAATTTGGGGACATTCTTGGTTAACCAAAGTTAAATGAATTTCTACACTGCAGGGCTTGTCAGATCTTTTAATGTGCCAGAAGGCATTGTGAATCCCAGGTGGGAGATTTGGGAGCAGGTGGGTGAGGAATGAAATAGGCAGTGTTTCCCAAACCTGTTTGCTGAAGAATTATTGTTGGGTACTCTTGTTTTATGGGACACGTTAGAAAGTGGTGGAATGTTATGAGAAAGCTTGTATTCAGAGCAGTGGGAGATTTCAGAGAGGGAAGATTTCATACAGGAGATCAGAAGTCGAATGGAGTCTCATGGAATGATTGAGGGTCTTGGCGACAGGAGACTGTCCTAATTATCTATTTCCTCAATGCCCAGTATATAGTAGGTATTCAGCAAATATCTATGGCAAAGTTATTGACAGATTATGGTCTGAATGATATGATGAAGGTGTGGAGACATTCTGATGGAGGGGAGTGGCCAGGAGAGGCAGTGATGTGACAAGAATGGAGGTGGCTCCCTGGTGAGTCAATGAGTAGGCCAGTCTGAGTGACGTGGGAGTGCCATTTGGACAAGCCGGGGGAGGTCAGTGGAGTTAAGTAAAGGGAAGTCAGATTGTACTGGACCTTGAATGTCTGGCAGAAATCTCAGAATGGCAGACACAGGGTACCGCTATAGCCTTGAACCGGGAACTGGAATAAAAGCCAAGTTTGAAGGTTAGCTTTCCAGTGCTACGCAGGAAGGACCATGTGAAAAGCCTGGGTGCTGGCTGGAAGCGGATGGAGTGTCCAGGTGGCTGTGATAAGGTCCAAGGTAGTGGCAGTAGGCATGGTGCTCAGCCGGAATAGAAGGATGATGACACATCAGATATTCGAATGAAAAAATGAGAATGGGGACTTCCCTGGTGGCGTGGTGGCTAAGAATCTGCCTGCCAGTTCAAGGGACATGGGTTTGAGCCCTGGTCTGGGAGGATCCCACATGCCATGGAGCAACTGAGCCTGTGCACCACAACTACTGAGCCTGCACTCTAGAGCCACAACTTCTGAGCCTGTGTGCTACAGTTACTGAAGCCCTTGTGCCTAGAGCCCACGCTCTGCAACGAGAGAAGCCACCGCAATGAGAAGCCCATGGACCACAACGAAGTGTAACCCCCGCTCGCCACAACTAGAGAAAGCCCACGTGCAGCAACAAAGACCCAACGCAGCCAAAAATAAATAAATTTTTAAAAAAAAGAAAAGAAAAAATGAGAATGACTTGGCGACTCATTAGAGAAGGATGAAGGTATGAAGAGCTGCAGCGGTGTAGCAGAAAGGCAGGAACACCCAGGGAGGCCCCCCAAAACCTGGTTTCTTGTTCCCATTCTTCTCCCACCTGTGCCATCTCCTTGTGCAAGTCACTAAGCTGCCTGCATCCATCCATATTGTGTGACCCACTGAATATCTAGAGGAGTACCATTGAAGGTTACAGCCACTATCACAAGAGGAATGGGGAGAAAAGGACACCAGTGTTAACACTTGGGATCTGATGTTGGAGGTGGAATATGGCGGGGAAGATCTGGTCTGAAGCTCAGTGGAATTTTCGGCACAATTCTATAGTGTCTTCCTTTTGAAAGGCTCTCAGATTTGCCCTCGCAGGGCCCTGCTTTGCGCCAGCCTCATTTTGCATTCCCATCTCGGCATCTTTGTCGTGTCTGGCCTTTTCTTTCTCCTTCCCTTGCCCTAACCTGAGGTTTTCAGACCCTGCGCAGGTGTGAAGGTGAATCGTGAAGAGTGAGTTAATGTTATGGGCTGTCAGATGGAGCTTTGAACCGAGGTGTTGATTTTGACAGAGTGTGGAGGGAGGTGCAACTTACTGCAGTTAAGTAAGAGGCTTCGCTCCATCTCCTGCTTGCACCTAAGAGGTACTTAGGGGTTAATGAACGTGTGAGGACTTTGTTTCATGAGTACTTACTGAGACCACCGCTGGGCCAGTCAGCAGTTCCACTCGGACAGCACCGAGATGCTGAGGGGAGAGCAGGTGGTTGGTGTAATACTTTAGGTAGCGATGTACCTGAGAAAGGAACAGGTGTACGTACTGTAATTATTGTGGGTGGATTCCATCTTTTGGGTCCTTCTGCCTCCCTCTATCCCTCGTTTCCCATTCCTTTGTTCCTTCTTTCTTTCCTTTTAGCTTTTAAACATTTAAGTTAGACCGGAACATTCTCATATACGAAAGAGTGCTGAATATTAAAAGTGTGAGAACCGTCGCTCTTCCAAGTCAGCCGTGTACTTGTCCCATCTCTGTGATTCTTTCTCCAGCTGCTCTGTACAACATCTGTTTTACTTCTGGTTAAGTAGCAGGCAGCTTAGTGCCCATACAGGCTTCTAGAGAACAAATGTCATTTGTGTACTCTCGGGTTTACCTGCTTTATTTGTTATTTCAAAGAATCAGTTTGGGCCACAACAGTGAGAGGCCCACATACCGGAAAAAAAAAAAAAAAAAAAGAATCAGTTTGCATTCATTTTTCTTTTCCATATTATTGTTTGCTATCTTGTTACTCTCAGCTTTTATTATAGTTTAGTCGCCTTTTCCTAGTTTTTTAAGTTATCATTGTCTTTTATACTTTCTTAGAATGTGTATTGAGTTCACTTATTTTTAGTATTTCTTATTTAATAATGAAGGCATTTAAGGGCAAATATTTCCTGACGCCAGCTTGGGCCATGTCCTGCAGGGGGGTATTTTTGGTTTTGTTTTTCTTTTTGTTTTTGGCTGTGCCGTGCAGCTTTCAGGATCTTAGTTCTCTGACCAGGAATTGAATCCCGGCCCTGGCAGTCAGAGTGTGGAGTCCTACCCGCTGGACCACCAGGGAATTCCCTGTCCCACAGTTTTATATGAAATATTTTCTGTTTCATTGTTTAAAGAAAGGTGAAAATTACAGTTTTGATTTTTCTCTTTTATTTAAGGATTGCCCAGGAATATTTCATTTCCAAGTAGTTGAGGTTATCATTATTTATTTATAATTTCACTGGATGTGATCAGAAAATGCAGTCTGTAAAGTTCCTACCTTTAAATTTGTTTAAGGATTTGTTAAAAAAACATTTTTTTGAAAAGTCAAATATGCAGTCAATGTAAGTGTGCCATAAATATTCATGGAAAATTACCTATTTTGTGTTTTTTATATATGCCCATGCAGGCACATATATATGTCAGGTTTCTTGTTGTTGTTTTGTTTGTTTGTTTGTTTTTTAGGTTTGTTGTTTTTATCACTCATTGCTTCTCAGTCCTTATTTTGTTATTCTACTGCTATTCAGTTTTAAACAAAGTATAATAAAACCACTCACTATACTTGTATCTTTATCCTGTTCTTGCATTCTTAAGAATTTTTGCTTTATAATTTTTTAGTTGTTTTATTTGTTGCAAACAAATTTGCGATGATTAGTCCTTCTTCCTAAATTATGTCTTTTTACATTCTGTTTAGTGTGTGGTTAACTTTTCTTAATATTAACATTGTCACTCTTGCTTTAAACTTGTTTGCATTTGTCTGGTATGTTTTACCCATCTATTTTCAAATTTTATTAATGAGTATGTATTAGAAATGACATATAACTTGGCTTGCTTCTTTAGCCTAATGTATCAGTCTTTGTCTTTAATAGGAAAATTCAGTCCTTTGATATCTAGTGTAATAACCAATGGACTTGATTATATTCCTTCATCTTAATTTGATAGCAAATATGTTTATTCTTTATTAAATTACCATTCACACTCACTAATACTAAACAGTTACTCGAGTTTTAGTCTTGGGACTTCTCTGGTGGTGCAGTGGTTAAGAATCCGCCTGCCAATGCAGGGGACACGGGTTCGAGCCCTGGTCCGGGAAGATCCCACATGCCGTGGAGCAACTAAGCCCATGCACCACAACTACTAAGCCTGCACTCTAGAGCCCACGAGCCACAACTACTGAGCTTGCGTGCCACGACTACTGAAGCCCATGCGCCTAGAGCCTCTGCTCCACAACAAGAGAAGCCACCGCAATGAGAAGCCCACGCACCACAATGAAGAGTCACCCCCGCTCACCGCAACTAGAGAAAGCCCGCATGCAGCAATGAAGACCCAACGCAGCCAAAAAAAAAAAAAAAAAAAGTTTTAGTTTCGACAAACCGCACTTGACATGACGGTAGGAGCTCCAAGTGAAAATGACTGTTACACAGTCGGAGATAGAAGAGGACCAGGACCTGAGCCAGGAAACAAGACTGGACAGAAGCGTATTGGCAGTATCTGCTCTATTACGGTTCTCCAGAGAAACAGAACCATAGGTTAGAGATAGAACAAGAGTGAGCATGAGAGAAAGTGACTGATTCAGTTTAAGGACTTGGCTGCCACAGTTGTAGGGAGTGATAAGTTTGAAATCTGTAGAGCAAGCTGGGAGGTTGGAAATTCAGGTGCGAGTTGATGTTGCTGCCTTGAGTCCAAGATTGGCAGGCCGGAAACTCAGGCAGGGTTTCTGTGTTACAGTGTTGAGGCAGAATTCCTTTTTTGGAAACTCTAAGTCTTTGCTCTTAAGGCAAAGGCTTTGATTGGATGAGGCCCACCCACACTATGGAGGGCAATCTGCTTGACTCAAAAGTGTGCTGACTTAAATGTTAATCACATCTAAAAATACCATCACAGCAGCATCTAGACAGTTGTTTGACCAAACAACTGAGCACCATAGTCTAGCCAAGTTGGCGCATAAAATTAATCATCACCTCAGTACCATAGAAAAAGCTGACTAAATGTGAATGGATAATTTCTAAAGCAAATGACATCTAAAAACAAAAACAGAGCCACAGATCAAGGACTTAGCATTAGGGAATTACCACAGTTGGTTTCCATTGTTTCATTAAAAAATCCAAGTGTTCTTATGCTTTTGGTGATACTCTGTAGTGTGCTCTTGATTTACAAAATGTATCCTTGTTTTATTCTTTTGAATGTTGGTCAGTTTTTCTTTACACCAGAACTTCAGGTTGAAGGTGCTTTTTGAGAGCCTGCTGTTTTGTTAACCTTATCTGTTTCGTAGTGGTTCTGTTTGTCCCAGGGTTATGAGCTGTAACATGTTTTTTTTTTTTTTTTTGCGGTATGCAGGCCTCTCACTGTTGTGGCCTCTCCCGTTGCGGAGCACAGGCTCCAGACGCGCAGGCTCAGCGGCCATGGCTCACGGGCCCAGCCGCTCCGCGGCATGTGGGATCTTCCCGGACCGGGGCACGAACCCGTGTCCCCTGCATCGGCAGGCAGACTCCCAACCACTGCGCCACCAGGGAAGCCCGAGCTGTAACATGTTAATCCTGTTCCATGAAGCCCTTGCAGGCCTCCACACAGCCCAAAGCTAAACAAATGCCACCGCTCCGCCGATGCTGCTATGCTGATGGAACATCTCGGTCTGGACTGTTCCAGCCCCCATACCAGCTGTTGACTTGGTATATATGAGAGGATGTGCAGAGAGCCTGTGTTGCCTTTACAATCCAGTATAGTCAACATTCCTTATCTGCGGGCGTTGCATCCGTGGATATGGAGGGCTGACTGTACTACAGCATTTTGAACAAGGCACTTGAGCATCTGCAGATTTCGGTACCTGCGGAGGTCCTGGAACCAGTCACTGGTGGATAACAAGGGACGGCTGTATATATTTTCAGATTAGTCTGCTAAATAAATCTTCTCAGCATAGCTTAGTTTAGTTACTATTTAATATCTCCAATTATAAGTAAATTATTTTATTGGAGCATAGTTGATTTACAATATTGTGTTAGTTTCAGGTGTACAGCAAAGGGATTCAGTTATAAATATGTGTATATATTTTTTTCAGACTCTTTTACATTATAGGTTATTATAAGATAATGAATATAGTTCCCTGGGCTATACAGTAGGGCCTTGTTGTTTATTTTATATACAGTAGAGTGTATCTGTTAATCTCATACTCCTAATTTATCCCTCTCCGCTTCCTCTTTGGGAACCATATGTTTGTTTTCTATGTCTGTGAGTCTGTTTCTGTTTCGTAAATAAGTTCATTTGTGTTACTTTTTAGATTCCACATTTAAGTGTTATCATATATTTGTCTTTCTCTGTCTGACTTACTGAGTATGATAATCTCAAGGTCAATCCATGCTATTGCAAATGGCAAAATTTTCATTCTTTTTCACAGTTGAGTAATATTCCATTGTGTGTATGTCTGTGTGTGTGTGTGCCACATCTTCTTTATCCTTCATCTGTTGATGGACATTTATGTTGCTTCCATGTTTCGACTATTGTAAATAGAGCTGTTTATGAACACTGGGGTGCATGTATCTTTTCAAATTAGAGTTTTCACATTTTCCAGATATATGCCCAGGAGTGGGATTGCTGGATCATATGGCAGCTCTCTTTTTAGTTTTTTAAGGAACCTCCACTGTTTTCCACAGTGACTATACCAATTTACATTCCCACCAACAGTGTAAGAGGGTTGCCTTTTCTCCACACCCTCTGCAGCATTTATTGTTTCTAGACTTCTTGATGATGGCCATTCTGACCAGCGTGAGGTGACGTCTCATTGTAGTTTTGATTTGCATTTCTCGAATAATTAGCGATGTTGAACATCTTGTCATGTGCCTGTTGGCCATCTGTATGTCTTCTTTGGAGAAATGTCTGTTTTGGTCTTCTGCCCATTTTTTGATTGGATTATTTGGGTTTTTTGACATTGAGTTGTATGAGCTGTTTGTATATTTTGGAAATTAAACCCTTGATGGTCACATCATTTACAAATATTTTCTCCACATCTGTAGATTGTCTTTTTGTTTTGTTTATGGTTTCCTTTGCTATGCAAAAGCTTGTAAGTTTGACTGGGTCCCATTTGTTTATTTTTGCTTTTACTTATTTTGCCTTGGGAGACTGATCTAAGAAAATATTGCTACAATTTTTTTCAGAATGTTTTGCCTGTCTTCTCTTCTAGAAGTTTTATGGTGTCATGTCAATTACAAGGAATTTTATTAAACTAGGGATAGCAGTGTCTGGTGGTTAAGCACATGCGTTTTGGTGGGGTTTTTTGTTTTTTATTTTATTTTATTTTTTTGTCTGCGCCACACAGCCTGCGGGATCTTAGTTCCCCGACCAGGGATCAAACCCGTGTCCCCTGCCTTGGAAGCGTGGATTCGTAACCACTGGACCGCCAGGGCATTACCAAGCACATGAGTTTTGGATTCAAATCTTGGATCTGCCTGGATTCAAACCGAGATTCCAACACTTAGTAGCCATCACTCAAATTATCTAACCTCTCTTAGGCTCACTTTCCCTTTCTCAGCATGGGGATATCCATCATTCTTGCATCATACTACTGTTATGAGGCTTAAATGACATAAAGATTGGTTATTTTCATGATGAAAGTACTATTTTTTTTCTACTCAAAGTGGTATTCCTTTTCTACGTGACACTTCCAACTCATGTTTTTAAGAAACAAAAATTCAGGCCATCAGTGGTGAAAGCCAGTGTCTTTCCCCAGTTATTTGTGTTCCTATCTTTCCATGGACTTTTTCAGTGAGCAGCTTTCTATGTCTGTTATAAAATAGGTTTGATGAAACAAATTCAAGAGAAAGAATTTATATGCCATCCAAGTCCATCATGGCTACCTAAAATGTTGCTAAATTTAGAAACAAAATATCCCAGGAGTATGCATATATTGAGCTTTGACTGGGTTACTGTGGTGCTAAGTTGCTGTTAGGCAAATCGCAATGCTGCAGTGCTGTTAAAGCTTCATCCTACTTGATGGTTTCCTCATTTGGGGGATGGTAGGAAAAATCAGAAATGGACTGGTCACCTTTCAGCAAATCTTGGCCTTTCTGCACAGCCCTCACGTGTGTTGTCCTTACTGCCGAGATTACTGCTCAAAACTTTCCCCACTCTAAATAGTTCAAGATTGTCACATATCATAATGATGTCATTGTTTTGGTTACAGAGTCTTCGGTCAGTGATGAATGAATGGGTTAATCTAAAGTGGCTTTCACATCTGAGTTATTTGTGGGACTGTCTCCACTTGCCTGACTCTCAGATTCTGACTCTTCTCCCTCTCTTTTCCAAGCTTGAATTCAGCAAGTAAAAGCTGAGATATTGTCATTTCCTAAATAACCCAAAGGGAAGATCTGGCATAATTTATAAGCACTCTGATGGTTGCATCAACTCTCCCACGCTCCTCTCCCTAATGGAACTTTGAGGAATAACCCTAAAATTGAATAGAGCTTCCACTCCATCTTTTATTTTTATTTATTTATTTATTTTTGCGGTACGCGGGCCTCTCACTGTTGCGGCCTCTCCCGTTGCGGAGCACAGGCTCCGGACGCGCAGGCTCAGCGGCCATGGCTCACGGGCCCAGCTGCTCCGCGGCATGTGGGATCTTCCCGGACCGGGGCATGAACCCGTGTCCCCTGCATCGGCAGGCGGACTCTCAACCACTGCGCCACCAGGGAAGCCCTCCACCCCATCTTTGAATTTCACCGAACAAAGCCTAGATCTGGTTATTGCTTGTTTTTGTTTGTTTCACACTGTCTGTGCCCCACTGGGTAAAGCACGAGCATGGCCTTCATCTGGATGTGTTTCCATCTCACAGAGGCAGTAATTGAGTCTCTGACATAGCCTTGGCTCCGAGGAGTGTTCCAACTCAGGCTGCTATCTTAAACCCATGTAGTTCTCGGTTCCCTTAGAAGGTAATGTCCCATCTGTGGACTGTGAAGGATGGTGATGCAAAACTCTCAGAAGAGTCAAGGTTGGGGATCCAAAGCATCTACTGTTGCTTCCATGCAAAGAGCCATTCTGAGTTTGTGAAGATGGTGCTTTTACCTATGACCCTCTCTGCAAATACCTGGGCAGCTTCAGCACAGGGCCCGGTAGTGGGGGGGTTAGTATTTGCTCTCTGACCTTTGAGGACAGAGCTGTTGAGCCTGTCGCAGGAGCTGTGGCAGATGAGATCAGGCTGCACCCTCAGCCCCTGCTGCTCCCAGGACCCTGCAGTGTTATAGTAGATGCTACTGGAAGCTGCCTTCAGGTGCTCCCCAGCTCCCTGCTCAGCCCCACTGAAGAATTTTCCATGATGGCATTTGATAACCATTTGACAATATTATTATAAATTCTCACAGATTTGGAGGAAGTCCCATTCAAACCTTTCTGGTACCTCAACATCATGGATCTTGGACTTGGGGGGTATGCGGTGTGTCTGGGGTGAATTTAGAGGTGAGAAGAAAAGGTGCTGAGCCCAGTGTCACCAAGAGGGATTGGGCACAAATTTGGGGACTCCATAAAATTTGGGATAGTGAAAAGTGGATGAATGAAAGAAGGATTGAATATCTTAGAGCCTATTGACCCTTCCCAAGAAAAGTCAAGAACATGGATTTCAGTGCTATTGTGGTAACATATATAAACTAGGACAAACGTACAAAAGATGTATGTTAGGAAAGAGTTAAAAAAATTCTCAGCACCTTCTCCTACCACCTCTGCAAACACAGAGGCCAAGAGAAAATGCACAACAGACACACACACACACTCTCTCTCTCTCTCTCTCTCTCTCTCTCTCTCTCTCTCTCTCTCTCACATTCCAGCAAAGAACCTGTTTTGCAAGTTTTGCTGGTAAAAAGCAGGAAGGGGGTTGCTGGAGAGTGGAGTAGAAAAGCCTTAGAAGTATTCATAGAAGGTTTTTCAAAACCCAAGTTTTCAACGTAACTTTATCCTGCAGAGAGAGGCACATGGCCCACTGTAGGTTTTTCTTCAACCGATTAAGCGCATTGTTGGACAGGGAGGGGCAGATTAACGAATGCCTATAATTTTGATCATTGTTTTCTGCAAAACAGCTCAGGCTTTGAAAATGAAGCCATCGTTCTTGGCAGAGTTTCTGCCAACAGCACAAATTATACTGTACAGAGATCCAAAGCCCCTAAAAAGGTTTCATTAATGAACAATTTCAGATGATTGTTTAAGTCTTCGCCCGACAGGTAACGTTGGCATGTAAGCAGGTGGGGTTAGGGTTTCCGTGGAGATTTATGATGTCTTGCTTGAAAGAGCATGTCAAGACAGCCAATTTAACAAGTAGCTACTCAAAAAGTCCTATAGGCTGGAAGTAGCTTTTATGCAAATGACAAAAGAGTTTCACTGGGAAAAACTGCAAAAGAAAACAGTAGAGACATGGAGGGGGGTTTACCTGACAGCTCGGAAGGATGACCCCGGAGTCCATTAGAGACAAAAACTTCCAGGAGCCGAATTAGATTTTTCTGCTTCAACGGCCGCTTCACCTGTGGAGCTCCAGGTATGGGTAAATATGGTTTTTTTTTTCTTCTGAGTTATTGCCAAAAATTATTTGGAAACATTGAGGTCTCTTTCTCTGCATTGTTCTCTTGGCAGGAAGCATTGAATCAATAAGCATGGCTTTCCCACACTGAATATTCGAGCGCTCACGCTTCAGGGCTGTTTTTTCAGGGCTTTTTTATTGAATGAACTGAGATTTTTGAATAGAGCTGAAAAACAAGTGATGCATTATGTGTTATGCTGATTCTGCCCTGTGAATAATGCTGTAAAAATGCGTAGGTAAGGATTAGAAGGATGATCTGAGAATTGAGATACTATATGTATTTGTGGATTATTCCCAGATGTTGGTTTCTTTCTCTCTTTTGAATTTTTTTTCTTTAAACTCTTCGAACAGAACTGAAATTGGGACTATGTGTATTTCTGTATTTTCAAGTTGCAAAATGCCAAAAATACAACCCGTGGAATATTACAGAAACAGGTTTATGAACATTGCACTTTTTTTTAAGTGTGTCTGTATATTTTTTCTCACAGAGGCATTTTATAAGACTAGAAAAATATCCTGTTTGAGATATCAGAGTTTCTGGACTTGAGGGAAGCAGGAATTGTGAATCCTAAGACAGATAAAGCCTTCTAGGGTGGGGGGATGCTTGATAAAAGTAGCTTTTGAGCGTGCTTTCAGAAGGAAACCTTACTTTGGTGGTACGAGGTTTTCTGTTTGCATCAGTTACTAGCAAGACTGCGTAAACAGTCTTGCCTGCGATATGGAGATATGGATGTGATAACAATCGCCGAAGGTAGCTGTGTGTCTGCAAAGTTGACTTAAAGGGGTTAGTTTGGGGACATCAGGGTGCGATATGAGTAGTTAGGTCCACCAAGCTTAAAAGGCAATGAAAATCCCATTTTTTTTTTCTCTTTCATACACTGCATAAGGTGAAAGCACAGTTAAGAATAAAGATAACCAGTGCAATGGGAATTTGGGCTTTTGAAAGCAAAACTATTTAGGAGCACGTGGACAGGATTTAAACTATTTTAAAAACTGACTAATGTCTGAGAATGAGAGCCTCCTGAAATTTGGCCATCAGCTAATGTAGGTTAGCATCTGCATTGATATTCATGTTAAATGGTTGGCTTACCACAGTTATTGCAGAAAATTCGAGTGGCAGAGAATTCTGCCCCTAACATCAGAATGCCTGGGTGTTGAATCCACCTCCTACCTGTGCAACCTTAGCAAAGTAAATTCATGTCCTTAAGCCTCAGTGTTCTCCTCCATAGGATGGGAGTGATAATTGTGGCGTGGTGAGGATTAAATGACAAAATATATATTGCACAGTTCTCAGAATACAGGCTCCACGTGTTGACGATTGTTTTTATTTACTACTTTTGTGGTCCTGGACTGTTTGTAAAGTGTTTTCATCTTTTCCTTCATCTTATCATTATAACAGCCCAGTGGGATTAGCAGAATCTTTTCATTCCCACTTTACAGATCCAGAAACCCTGGTTCAGAGAGATACTGAAATATACAACACGATAAGCCATCCTTCTACATTTCCTGCTATTTTTTTCTCCTTTTAGGGGTCTCTAAAAAAAATTAATGTGTTCCTGAAATAACTCCCAGTGGCAACTATTATTTCTATAAAGTAATTAAAATACAAAATGCTAAGTGTGTCAAAGGAGCTAGGATATTCACGTTTTTACATTAATTATATGTGACATTTTTTTCTTGACAGGCCAGAGAAGTGATATTAATTTACTTTCTACTGGCACCTACTGATAGGAGCTTATCACTGCAGAGGCTTATGTGGTTAACTCTTACCTGCCTGCGATTTTTCTGGGCCCTGCAAGAAGAGTCAGGTTTTGCTGTTACCTGAGCAGGAAACCAAGTCACCAGGAGGCCGTGGGAATGGCCACAGAGAGCTCGGGGTCGGACACACTGTCTTTTCTCCTTTGTCTTCTAGACCTTGGCAACTCCCTCCCTTGTCTACCTCCCAGACCAAAACAGCCCATAATTATATTCTACATCCATTGTGTGTCAGAGACAAATATGTTTTTCTTTGTGTTATTTTTAACAGCAGGGTTTCCAGCCAGAGAAAACACTCTGTTAGTTCCAGGGTTTTCCTAATGACTTGTCCGATGTTACCAAGTTGTCCACATCAGACTGTTCAGAATTGTTCGGGTTCCCCACTCCTAGAAGAAGGCTCTTAGCAGGAGTGGTGGGTAGATTCATCGAGTGGAATCCTGAAGGCGTTCTGATCTCTGAGCTGCTGAGGGCGAACTCATTCTGTCCCAGAGAATTCCTTAAATGTGGTCATCTGAACGGCAGCAGGCTATATGGTGCCCAATGCTGTTTGGGGACCCTGGGAAAAACTCTGATTATCTCAAGGGCAGATCTCTGAGTCTGAAAGCAAAGGTTGATTTCATTCAGAGTTTCAGTTCCAAATATGAACCACCGCTGCAAGTTGAAAGTAGAAACCAGTCATGAAATCAAACAGCCACAGGGTGCTGAATTCCACATTGGTTCGGAGTCACTCATGTATATTCTTATAATTTTTTTCCCCCACAGACTCTGTTTTAGAAGTCCATTAAGCTTTTTATTACACTTAATTGTTGTATTGCTCAGAGATTATCTGCTGACTCATAAGCAGTGATTGCATCTAGAAGCAGGTTTTGCACCCAGTGGGGTTGAATAAAGATTTATTGAATCACAGGGACTGTGCACACAAGGGTTCAAGGGCCAGGTTTCCTGGGTTCGAATCTTGTCTCCATTACTCACTAGTAGCAAGGTTTCCTGTTGAAGAACATATGTAGGTCTCTTCATACTACCAATAAAATGTAACATCTGAATTTTAAAAGCCTCTTAGCACAGGGATTAGTGATCTTTAAATACAGTTGACCCTTGAACAATGTGGATAAAATCCACGTATAACTTTTGACTCTCCCCAAATTTAACCACTGATAATAGCCTACGGCTGACCGGAAGCCGTACCGATAGCGTAAACAGCCAGTTAACACATATTTTGTATGTTATATGTATAACATACTGTATTCTCACAATAAAATAAACTGGAGAAAAGCAAAAGTTAAACAATAAGGAGGAGAAAATACATTTACAGTGTACATATGTATTTATTGAAAAAAGTGGACTGACCTAGTTCAAACCCATGTTGCTCAAAGGTCAACTGTATTATACTTTTCTCTTATAAAAACGTTTTGGAGATTTCTTCTTCAGAAAGAAAGGCACTGAAATCTCACAGTTCAGGAAGTGGAACCAGGACTTGCTCTGGGGGATGTGTGTGTAACGCTCTTCTGAGTGGGGGTGAAGCTAGAAGCTGCTTAAGGCTCAGGCCCTTGTGCTTGCTGTTCATCAATTTAACTTTGTCAGAAACACTCCTGTTTAGAAGCTGATGGGGAGTTGTTTCCAAAAATCTATTTATTAAAAAAAAAGCACGTCATCCTGGAAAATGGTGGCATCCCAGTTGATGTTGCTTTTCTCTTCAGTGTGAAGCCCTGAAGGGACCAGCAGGTGGACTGAGAAGGGCCTTCCCTCCTCCTCTCGGTTTTCTTTCCTTAACTTTTTCTTAAGCAGGAGAAACATAATTCACTGGAAGCAAAAATTCCTCAGGGACCTGAGTTTGGGATTTGTTTCTATGATGAATTGTGAAACACCATGGCCGGGCTCTGAGTATGAATTTTGGCCACTGCGTATTTCAGGGTGAAATTTTCTTTTTTTTTTTTTTACATCTTTATTGGAGTATAATTGCTTTACAATGGTGTGTTAGTTTCTGCTGTATAACAAAGTGAATCAGTTATACATATACATATGTCCCCATATCTCTTCCCTCTTGCGATTCCCTCCCTCCCACCCTCCCTATCCCATTCAGGGTGAAATTTCCTCAGAAATCATTCCGATATGGATTGCTTTCTTGTAAACTTCCCGTCCTGTGCATTTAACTTGTAACCTGATGAGAGAAAACATGGGAGAGAAGGCTTTTTTTTTTTTTTTTTCTGGAAGCATAATATCAAGGTAGACAGGGTTCTGAGGTTACCAAATCTGCTCTCCCCTGTACAACCAAAACAAGTCCTCCTTGGTTTGTGCAGACGGTTGTGTAACATCTGTGCACCTGGAGGCCTTGGGGCCCGTGGGTTGTGGTGGAAAGGATGGAATTCCGGGCAACCTTAGGGAGGGAGGGACCAGAGGGGGACAAAGGTTGGAGACTGGGGTGAGCTTTATACCAATGACAGGAAGTTCAGCTGCTTTTGCGTCCAGACTTACAGGCAGCGGGAAGAATTTTGAACTACTCCTTTGTACGAATGGCAAGAGTGAATGTAAAGTATTACGCGTTTGGAGAAATCCCTTCTCTAGAGATCTTCCAGAGAGGAGCGTACAACTGATTTTATGTGATGACCTGAGGACAGTCAGTCCAAGGTAAAGGCAGGTGATAGCTTTTCTGGCCTCTTACAGCCCTAGGATTCTAGCCGGTGGTCTCCCCTCACACATGGTTCACTTCACTTCCAGCCCTGCCTGTTTGTTCAAGACTAAGCAACAGGAAGTGGTAGTGGGTTTCCCATCAGCATTTTCACCAGGGTTCACCAATGCAGGTGATCACATCAGTCCCCGTAAACCCGACGGTGGCACCGTCCTCCAAGCTGTTTGGATGGCACAAGACAGAAAGCAAAGACCCCATCAGGGGGTGTTTTTGATTGATCCGTAGTGCGCACTGTGAACTTTTCGGAAGGGACGTTCTTTGGCCTTACTACTTGCCACTCAGAAGGAAAGCAGTCTGCTGCCACACACACTTTTTGGAATAGCTGACAAAACAGATTCGGATGGACCCTTGGTCATTTTCAGTCTTTGACATTAAGAATGTTTGTAAACACCCCTGAGAATGTCACATGGATGTCTAGCCACAATAGGCATTAGTCGGGTACATGTGCCACCATCACGCAGCCTCCTGGTGCAGAGGGACAATTTTTAAAAATCATCCTGTTTGAATTTTGCACCAGGAAAGGTTGCATGGGCCCCCTTCAACTTTAATTGTACCTCTATTCGAATCCTTTTTCAGGGTAAATTTTAAGACTGCAGAAGAGGGCAGCTCCAGCCCATTGACTCATAAAGGACCATTTTCAGTCTCTTTTTTGGGGAGTGTGTGCGTGTGCTTCTGTGTGTATATGTGTGTGTTTACAATGGTGAGAAGAGCCCAAACTGATTTAGAGCTATTCTGTCTTCAGAGCAATGAAAGTAGTACCCTATAATCTATTAACTTGACCCTTCTTAATTGCTGTTTCAATTGCTTCTTTTTTCTCCCCCTGTTATGAACAGCACTGCGGTGACCTTCTATGTGGCTGTGCACATGTCAGTAAATCTGAAGCACAAATTCCTAGACGTCAGATTACTAGGTTTTTACTATTCATTTACAGGGCTTACTCACATTGAACGGTATTGCCCAGTTTTCTCTCAAAAAGACTTACCAGTTTATTCTGTCAGTATGAGTGCTTGAGAGTCAGTTATGGTATGTTCAGATAATACAGTTCTGATAATACAGTCATGACAGTAGATGACGTAGGCTGGATGTGCAGGTGTGGACATGTAACCAAGCTATATTAAATAAGCAGTATTATTCACGGAGCAATGTAGGTAGTGTGATCCCATTTATTTTTAAAAGGCTGGATCCTCTGTGTATGGAAAAGCATATCCATTTTCTGGGTACTTATTTTTCCATTAAACATTTCTAGAATGACGCCTTATAAATCAGAAAGAGGGACCAGCGGGCTGGTGAGGACGGAAGCTTTTATTTTTAACTTCTAGACTCCTCTACTATTTCTACTTTCATCAGGTGCATGATACTTCCCTGGAGGCCAGCCGTTTCCAGGTGGGCTGAGAGAGCGACTTTCTCATGCACCAACGCATGAGCAGATTTGTGCTTTGATGTAGTTGTCCCTTGAAGAAGGAGGTGATTCTCTCCCTTCTTCTTGGGAGCAGTCGCTTCTGATGGCACTAGTAATCTTATTCCCAGCAGAATTTTCCCTAAACCATTTTATTCCGGTCACGACCCCATTTATTTATTTATTTCTAAATAAATGCTCTTTGGGGTTCTGAGCCTCAGGTGTGTGTGGATTAAATATGTTTAAGCTGCCTGAGCTTGTCAACAAAAGCACTAAATTCACCTTCCCTTGGTCAAGTCATCCTCTGACCAATGGTATAAAACATTCACTTCATGTGGACGTGAAAATACTTTACAACCAAACTTCACCCCTTGCCCGTTAGTGGGGATCTGTTTGGGATAAAGGGTACTTAGGCTTTTATGTTAAGTCTGTAACTATATAACTGTGATTCAGTTTCCTCGGTGAAAAAAGAAAAAGCCCTGTTTTAACATACAGAATATCTAGATTTGAAAGGACTTTTCTTTTACAAGTCAAGAATAGAAAGCATCCTGTCAAAGGCTACCTTTTAAAAGAAAAGAAACATTTTTTTTATGCTCCCAAATCAGTGAAGAAAGCTTTAGACGTTATTTTAAACTCCAGCTCCTTTTTAATTCAGGTGCCCGGAATTCATTAAAACTGCAAGCGATGTCTACATTCCCTTCACACAAATCAGTACATATCTCCACTGTGATTAGACCTTTCTTCCTTTCTCCTTCTCCAAAGCTACTTCTGAAACTTCACATTCTTTCCCGGATATATATATTTTTGCTTCATAAAATGTCACAGTTCTTCTGCTAAACGCAAATATTTGCAAAAGAGAACCGATATAAAATAAATGCCTCTTTATGTGGTAGTTTGTGAATAAGTGTATGCCTGGCATTAGTTGGTTAACCAAAGAAATAATGAGGAATAACTATGCTTAGAGAGAAAAGGGTAGAATAGTGGCTGTGATGTGCAAAACGAGGAGAGCTATAATTTAAGCAATTCCATTAAAGAGAATATAATTACTGTAGCCCCAGGGTGGTGGCAGGTCACTCTTAAGCCTAACTGAACTTTTTCTGTATCATTAGAAAAATGGACCAAACTTCGGTATCATGGGGTAAATACAATATTTTCTTCCTCCAGATTTTAGATACCACTGGCTTTTTAAGACATATACATCCAAATCTCAAATGCCTTTATGCATGCCAAGATAATACATTAAAAAATTTCCCTGTACGTGTTCAAACCACTGCAAATAAATACATTCTAATGCCCATAATTACTATATGCTAAGACTTTCACACAAGTTATCTCATAAGCCTCTAAATGTAAATTAGGAAACCAAGGCTTAGAAGAATCTACAGAGTTGATTCTTTTTTTTAAATTTAATTTTATATTGGAGTATAGTTGATTTACAGTGTTGTGTTAGTTTCAGGTGTACAGCATAGTGATTCAGTTATACATATATGTATAGCCATTCTTTTTCAGATTCTTTTCCCATGTAGGTTATTACAGCATATTGAGTAGAGTTCCCTGTGCTAGACACTAGGTCCCTGCTGGTTATCAGTTTTAGATATAGTAGTGTGTGTATGTCAATCCCAAACTCCTAGTTGATTCTTTAGGCGACCGAGCTGGGATATGAACCCAGCAGTTCTGCTGCAAACCTACAGCATTTTCCTGGGACCCTGGAGGTGTTCGTTATGAAAAGCATTGTTCCTTTCACGCGGGTGGATTTCCAAACAGGGAATGATAATCACGCAGGGGATGATTTACCTCTTGCCTCTGTAGTCTCACATTCTTTTGCACCTCCTACCTTTTTTGCCATTTCAACGTTACTCCAAAGGGTGGTCTTGGAGAATCTGAGGGCTTGGAACAGCAGTTCATTTTGTTACTTGTTAGCAGGTTTTCTGAAGTCAAGCCTGGAGCTGGCGTGTCAGGAATGCACTCACGAAGCAACCTTCCTCTTGGCGTTAGAGGAAGAAGGCCTCCTGCATGCATCAAATCCCTTCCTTTAGAAACCTGCACTCTGTGTACAGACCTTTAGAATTCACCCTAGAGGAAGAATAGTACCTGGTGGTTCTTAGAAAATGAAAATTTACAAAATGGCGTGGCTCACACCCTTTGCATAATAACCTGCAAACACTCTCTCCCATTGCCAATATTTTTACGAGAGATTGCAAAAGTTCTTACTGGAATTGAAGGGACAAATTGGGCAACTTTCATAGGTAAATTCCTGGTGCAGGCCAGAATAAGTATGGGTCCCAGGCACCAGGCCTGGGGCCAGGTTCTCCAGACAGGCCTGGGCAAGGGCTTCTACAAATTTTTTTTTTTTTTTTTGCGGTACGCGGGCCTCTCACTGTTGTGGCCTCTCCCGTTGCGGAGCACAGGCTCCAGACGCGCAGGCTCAGCGGCCATGGCTCACGGGCCCAGCCGCTCCGCGGCATGTGGGATCTTCCTGGACCAGGGCACGAACCCGCGTCCCCTGCATCGGCAGGCGGACTCTCAACCACTGCGCCACCAGGGAAGCCCGAGAATCAGGAGTTTTTACATGCGAATCAAATTTCTTACATTAAGAGGGGAAAAAGAAATCAGATGATCAGTAAGCACTGGGCTCAAATTCCTTTGTTAAAATTTCTAGAACTACGTTGCAGCTGTCCTGTTAAGATGGGGGGGGAGGGTAACAGATCCTTGGGGTCATCACAGCCCTCTGCTTTCTATTTATTTTTTTTAATTTTTAATGTTTGTTTATTTGGCTGTACTGGATCTTAGTTGCAGCACACGGGATCTTTAGTTGCGGCACGCAGGATCTTTAGTTGTAGCATGCATGTGGGATCTGGTTCCCTGACCAGGAATCGAACCCGGGTCCCCTGCATTGGGAGTGTGGAGTCTTAGCCACTGGACCACCAGGGAAGTCCCAGCAGCCCCCTACTTTCCATCCCATACCTGTCTCCCTTACCTGCCTGACTCACATCGCAACGTTTTTGTTCTGTGTAGGCTTGCTCCATGGGGCATTGTTGGTGGGAGGAATCTGGCCTTTGTTGTTAGACAGAGTTAGGTTTGGGAACTGGCTCTGCCAGTTAACTCCTACCCAGCCAGGTGGTTTGCAGATCAGAGACAGTGTGAGAAGTACTTACCCCAGTCCCTGGCATGTAGTAGTTGCTCAATTCACAGAAACAACATAATGGAAACATCTCATAAAGCATTTTATAAGAGAGGATCAGTGTCTACCCATCCAAGTCTTAAATACTCACAGGTTGTTCAAGGTGGGAGGGAGCATAGAGATGCCTCACAAAACATCCTGGCTTTATGGAGAAGGACTCAAAGCTGGGAGTTGACTTGTCCCAGATTACTCTGTTACTTCAAGGCAAACAGGTCCAGAGCCAGTGACTTGCCACTGACCCACACGGAGGCATTAGAGAGTGGCTTTGAGGATTAGGAATGTGAAAGTGCTTCCTGAATTATTGAGTGTGAGAATAATAAGGTAGTTTAGATTAGCATGAAGATGCACAGTGACTCAGGATTGTCGGATTTAGGAAGAATGAACTGTCATCCTGTCATTCATTCATTCATCAGCATGGATTGAGCCTCTCGGTTGGAGTGGTGCTCTGATTACAGCAAGCCTGACAAGACCACTGCCTTCAGAGAGCTTAGACTCTAAAGAGCGGGTGGGAGGGGGAGGCAGAGGAGAAAACAGATACAGGGATGACTTCAGATTGAGAAAAAATGTGAAGGAAACGAGGAGGACTGTGTAAGGAGGAGCCCGTCATGCAAACAGTGGGGCGAGGCCCCAAGGAGGAGCCGTGAGCACAGGGGCCCCGAGGCAGGAAGTGCCCTGTGTGTCTGAAGAACCAGGTGACCTGGGAGAAGCAGCTGGAGTCCTAGTTCGGAGTTTGGGCTTTATTCTTACTACAGTGCAAAGGGTTGTAATCAGAAGAGTACAGAATAATTTTAGCTTTTGTTCAGATGCTGTTTTAGGCAGAAGTCCCTTCGGGGGGACAGAACTTTGAACTAAGCCAGTCTCCCCTCACTCCGTCTCTGGGACTGTCTCCAAAGGGGCTTTTTGGCTCTCCAGAGCCCCTCATCCCCTCATAACACATGGTAAAGTCCCCAATGCAGGCAGGTTACAGAATCCTGAGGGTCTGTGACTTGCCCACCCAGGAGCCCTCGCCTGGTGTCCAGAAACAGGATTCAGTGTTCAGTTCTTGTCATTAACCCAAAGGCCGAAGGCTGGTGCTTCTGTTCTTTTTCTGGTTTGAATTTTTCGTAATTCTCAGCACTTCTGTCAGTCTCACTCTTAGGTCACTAAAATGTTTCCCCCTTGACCACAAAAAAGGCATTAAGTCGATGAAGTACTGCCTGAAACAGGATACGTGAGTCACGCGTCCCTGAGTTTGGGTTTTTCCAGTGACATTGTGATACATCAGACTTGTGCCTTTTCATCTGCTTTCAACTACAAAAAAGAAATCATTAATTTGTATTTCAGTCCAACTCAGCTTTTTTGTTCTGTGATAGTTGATGTGAGGTCAGACAGATATTATCGATAGCAGAAACCACTAGCTTCCCCACGAGCCCACCAGATGGCACCCAGGGAAGGCTGGCTGATCCGTGCAGTGTAGACAGAGTGAATCCCACTGGCACCTGTAATACTGGCCGTTGTTCACTTTGTTTGTAAAAATTATGGAAATGCCGGAAAGGTGAGTAGATAGCATTCAACGCCCTCATTTTACAAGTAAAGAAATACTTAGAAAAGTGATGTGAATCGGGTTAACCTCACACTTTGTGGGATCCAGGCTTCTGATGCCGAGTGACCCCTGCACACCGGCTCACGCGCTTTGGAGACCACATTCTGAGAATGGTCAGGTGGGGTGGAGGGCCTAGCACAGGTCCTGCCATCAGGAAATCGGGGGCATGTCCTTTGGGTGGTTCTCAAGCCGTGGGCATCATAGCCTCCCCACCTCCTGGTTCTGTCCTGGAAGTTCCAGCCTGGTGGGGTTTGAGGCAGATATGGCCAAAGATGAAGCATATTCACCATGACTGCACTGCCCCTGAGGTTGAAGCAATTTGATCAGACGCTGATGTGGAGGCAGTTGGCAGTTTGAGATCTGGCTCGTGAAGCTATAAATACGTTTCCATGGGAACGGAGATCTGAAACTGCATCTGAACTTGCACTGCCCAGTCGTGCTGATGAACTTGATTTATTTTGATGTGGATCATCTTTTTTTTTTAAGTCTTTATTGAATTTGTTACAGTATTGCTTCTGTTTTATGTTTGGGTTTATTGGCTGCAAGGCACGTGGGATCTTAGGTCCCCTACCAGGGATCGAACCCACACCCGCTGCACTGGAAGGCGGTCCACTGCCTTAACCACTGGTCCACCAGGGAAGTCCCATGTGCTGATGAACTTTAGATGCTGCCTTCCCACTCCGTTCGACTCAAATCTTTTTTAATGAGCGGTGGGCAGGCCAAGCCCATTTGGCCAAGCGAAATTTATGGAAAAGAGGCCCATCTTGCCTTGCTTTTTGGCGTCCACATCCAGATTTATCTAAACCCCACCCAGGTTGCATTTGCGTAGCTATGAAAAACCGGTATTTTCTATCCGTGAATCACACTCCAAATCCTCTGTCTGTCAGGGGTGCGGCAGGCCAGCTTCCGGGAAAGGGGGGCACGGCCGAAGGTGAGCGGAGTGTGGAGCGGGCAGGTCCCGCTGCCCGGGGATCGGGCAGGTAACTGCTGATGTCTGCTTTCGGATCTGGACATGGAGCCGTCCGTGTGCCCTCCTGTAAAAAGGCCACGCAAGGAAGGAGGCGTCCTGAGTTTCTGCTGCCAGGGGCCCTGCCGTGCAGTGGGCAAGAGCGAGGTACAGAAGTGGCCTGATTCTGGGGGTTGCCACCCCTCCCTGGGGTCTCTCCTCTGCTGTGTAATGCATTCCTGACCACCTGGGCATCTCACCTGGGACTGAGCTCTTCCTGGCCACTTAGTGCTGGGAGAGAGCCAGAGAGGGTCATGGGTCACTGTGGTTTCTTTTAAGTTAAATTATGCTTCAGTGCCGAGGACGATTGCCCACAGCAGTTAAACCTTATTTAGCGGTAATTAAATTTCTTTTCTTTACTCTGAAAAATCTCTTCATTTTCTCTACAAAGGCAGGAAGCGTTTTTCTTTGATTATTACAGAACGTCTCCAGGTCAGGTGTAATCCATCTTACCACACTGGCCTCTGAAAATACTGAGTCTGTGGAATCCTGATTTGGAAATGCCACAAAGAATAGAACACTGAGTGCTTCCGGTTAAGAATTTTCTCAGAAACCAAAAAAGCTGCTTTTTTCTCCTTCCTCCTCCCTCTTTGGTTCAAAGTTTTTAGGAGACTCTCAAAACATGCACAGCTGCTTCTAAGCCGGTCTGGATCACCTTTTCGAAGCACAGAGGAGGTTTGGCGTGTGTCATCTCGTTCCCTCCTGACTTAACCCCTATGCATAGGCAGTGCTGAGCTACTGTGGGAACCTGCAGAGTGTGGACAGTAGAAACTTCACCTCTTCCCACTGCTCCAGAGGTTGACCAGCTCTCTTCCCACGAGGAAAACGCTTTCAGGCCACAGGGGCAGCAAAGAGACTTTGGCTGAAGCCCACATTTAAAAAAAGAAAAGAAAAAGAAAAATTTCAAGAATGAAAAGCCCTAAAACAGGAATTCATTGGATGAGTTCTATCATTTCATGTGCCTGACTTCCCACTGCCAGAATCAAGGTGTTCTGAAAAGAAGCTTTAGGAAATGGGTCGCGGTTACCAAGTTTGACGGAGGGAAAAACTGACTTTTCATGAAGGAACTGAACCAACTATACTCTCAGAAACCTGAGTTTTAAGTTTTATTGGAAACGTTTGGCAATATGAGGATTTGGGGGCCGTGTGTGTGTGTTGCCTTGTGTTTGAGCACGGGAACACTTCGGTTCAGACTTATGTCGCCCCCTCAGTCTTGGAGGTTGGTTCCCTGGCCCAGTGTGCCTTGTTCAGACGTTTTGAGCTGCTGGCAGCAGAAGGGCTGGGGATCGAGGTATGGGATGTCGGGTCTGCGGGGAATAATTACAGAATAAGACGCACAAGGTCATGGGCAGGAGAAAGAAGATGCTAGTCATTGATGTGGAGAAGAAAGAAAGGCCCAGGGACCAAGGACCGTACGATTTGGACCGGGCAGAGCAAAGGAGTTTGAGTACATATAAATGTATTTAACCAAGATGGTCAGAAAAATCTTTTTTCAAAGAGGGTACGAGTGGAGTGAGGTCAGGGAATTCACAGTCATGGTATTGGTGGAATGATAAGGAAAGGTAATGACTTGAGTTCTGCCCTCTTCCGGAATAGAGGATTCAGAGCATCCTGTTCTAGAGAGGACACTTCTATTTCTACCTGGTTTTCTTTTGGCTGCACCTCGCGCAGCTTGTGGGATCTTGGTTCCCTGACCATGGATCGAAGCGGCGCTCTCGGCAGTGAAAGCGCTGAGTCCTAACCACTGGACCGCCAGGGAAGTCCCCTACCCGGTTTTCTAATGGCTTTTAAAACTTGGGTCTATGGGGAAATGCAAAGGAAGCTATCATTAGAATTGGTTGGCCAGAAGTGCCAAGCATATTATTGAGGGAGGATGGAGCGACCTTCGGGGGGCGGGCTTGGAACCACACTCCAAATCCCCCAAGACCGATCAGAGCCTGGATCCAACTGGACCCCTGATTCCCTCACGCAGCTCCAAGACCCTTTTCTTGTCTAAAACTAACTCAGAGCAGGGCTTCCCTGGTGGCGCAGTGCACCTGCCGATGCAGGGGACACGGGTTCGTGCCCCGGTCCGGGAAGATCCCACATGCCGCGGAGCGGCTGGGCCCGTGAGCCATGGCCGCTGAGCCTGCGCGTCCGGAGCCTGTGCTCCGCAGCAGGAGAGGCCACAACAGTGAGAGGCCCGTGTACCGCAAAAAAAAAACCCAAAAAACCTAACTCAGAGCAAACTCTAACTCAGAGAACACAGGAGCAGGAAGTTGTATCCAGCCATTCCCCAAGTGACAGATGAGGTCACGGGAGCCAGAAAGCTTAGGTGACTTGTTCAGGCTAACAGCTCAGCCTTCCTGAGAGTCCTGTGAGAATTTTACCCAGTTCATGACCCTTCTTGAGGAAGGACAGATGGATATGGAGAAGGCAGGATAACTTAGGAGTCCCAGGTGGCTTGGGCACACGCCCTGCTGGCTCCCCTGTGCCCCAGCATCCTGCCTTCTGATGCTCCTTGGCCTGATTCAGGCCGTGCCTCCTGACTCTGCTTCTGGCTCTTCCTTCAGTGGACCACACAGGGTACCACAAGAAGCTGAATGCTGGTCCCGCCCAGGCAGCGCCTTTCCCTGGGCTCATGCCTCTCTCTGTTAAAAACTCTGGTGACGAGTACTGTCTGTGACACGTGTTATATGCCACACAGTTTCTGGATGGGGAAAGGAAAGTAATTGTAGGTAAAAGGGGAAACTATCACATAGTTACTTTTTTTATGGTGTTATCCAGACCTCAAATGCAGACGTGCACACGCACACATGTAATGGGATGGGATGTTTGAAATGCTGACTGGCTTTGGAAGCCTGAGGCTAACGGTTGTAGTAAGTGAAAGGTGACTATAAAAAGGCAAATTTGCAAGGACCTCTCAGTTTAGTCCTAAACAGGTTTTTCCTCCAATTGTCCCTCTACTTGTGCTACTCAGTGTGTAGAGGTATATAGTTATACCACCCCCTCGATTTCCTCTAATTGTTTCATCTATCGTGCAGTGTTAATACATTACACCCTTATTAAAGCTGTCTGCCCGTTTATCTTTATTTCAGAAGTCCGAACGTAGGGCCAGCATACACTTATGTTCAGTGTTGGTGAAATCTAAATGTAAGTAAAATAAAAATAGTATACCCATGTTAAACAAAGAAGGGGCAAATTTGTGAAAGATCCAGGCTGAGAATGGGGACCTGTGACTCGGCCTACAGTCTGCTATTGAAGATGAGCATTATGGTGACTAAAACCAGAGCCAGCCCAGGTGCAAACAGCGCTCAGAAAATTCCTGTCATCCGGGGGGCTTACGGTTTAATGAGCCTGTAGATACCTATCAGCATTGTGTCATCACAAAGGTGATAGCTTTTTCCTGCAAGCGATTTTTCCCTCAAAGCCCAAGGCCCAGGGGCAGCTCTTCAAAGATAAAGCCCTGTCTGATTCTAACAGACGCATGTGGGCAGAAGTTAAGCTGCTTCTGCCCTGTTCAACTGTGATGAGATTCCAGCTCAAGTCAGTCATCAGGGGATTGTGTTTGCAGAGGACTCTGCTATTTTTTTAAAAAAGAGGTATCTATCTGTGTGTCTGTGTTTGTGAGCGTTTCTTTTCTTTTCTTAGTTTCTTTTCTTAGTTCCCCAGCCAGGCATCGAACCTGTGCCCCCTGCAGTGGAAGCACAGAGTCTTAACCACGGGACCGCCAGGGAAGTCCCAGTGTTTCTTTCAGTAGGAAAATGCAAGCGCAGATTTTTCACAAATTAAGTTGGGAGATTTCTCATAGTCTTTCCTAACTAAACGCATGCTTGCCAGATCGCTTGGAATTACCCTAATAAGAACTTTGTCAAAATACTTGGTGCTAAAAATGGGCCCTATTTGGGGGTCCCTTCTGGAAAGTCCTGAAATCTGTAAGTGAGCCCTGTGTTTCCCCTCCTCACCTCTTCCAAGAGTCCAAGCACCCCTGAAGATGCCATACTCACAGGGTAGCCTGGGGATGGCTCCCTTGCTCGGGTCCCACCTCCAACTGCCCTGCAGAGGGGTCACTCCCAGGCGTGATGGAAAATGTCCTGTCTCAGTGCTTCCCACCCGCCTCATTCTTTCTCCCCTAGATAGAGGAAGGGGGATGTGAGAGGAAACGCAACAGACTTCTGTTTCCTTCCCTGCACCCAGGCCCAACCCCCAACACACACACACACACACACACACACACACCTCCCCCAGGGTTGAGATTCTTTCTCCTGTGTAACTGGATTGTGAAGGGCCAGACCATTCCATCTGTGTTTTGGCTCAGTTGCTCAAACGAGCTCAGGCGTCTGAATCCAGAATTTTCCCATGGTTTTAAAATTTGGTCCTGCAGATCTGTCCCCACCACGGAAAACCGAGGGGCCTTCCTTGGATTTGTTTTTCTCACCCTGTAAAGAAAACAGAAAGCTTTAGACCTCGTTGGAAGAGCCTAAGTAGGAAGGAAAGATCATTTGAATCAAAGCAGTCTCATTGTAGAGTCATAAACCTGGATTTCGTGTGTGTGCAGTGCCAGCCGGAGGAATGAAGACGGGGGTCGGACTTCTTGGATGGATTAGAAAGGGGATGCAACAAATGAGCAGTTATGCTTCAGGCAGCGTGTTTTCATACATATTCCTTAGAAGGGCTCTCTCCAGGTAGATAGGGAACCTCTGACTAGGGAGATACCAGGAAAAACAAAACAAAGTATTTGCTGTATTCATTTGTGCCACAGTCAATTGTGCTACATCTGAATTGCGAAAGGCACAAGCATATTTAAAAAGGCAATTTTGAGATGTAAAACAGTCCACTCTCAGCTTTATTTAGACTACCCCCTCTTCTCTAGACTTGATAGAAATTGTTAAATACTGGGATGTGACACTATCTCGCCTCACCTGTTCTACCAGTGAACAGAGGTGTCTGTTTGTTACCTTAGCCTGCCGGACTTTCGTGAGGAAAAGTGAAGTAACAATAGATTCACAGTATTGGAGGTGGAGGCTCAAAATGCTCTTCATAGAAGAGACCTCGTTACCGTTCACTGTGTCAGGTACGGGTAGTGGTTCTCGATGCCACAGAAACAATGTACCAAGACCTCTCTGCCCTTATACTATACGTATGTCATTCCCCATAGGACTGTTTATGGCTATAAGCTGGTTGTATGGTACCCGCCTTTCAAATAGTGCTATAGAAGTGCTTTTAGTCTACAGGTTAGCTGATCTCCAGTGCTCTGGTTTTTCTGTTGTTTCTGTGGGAAGTGGGCCCTGAGTTCTAATTCTGTACTGGGACTAGTAAGTGCTTCTTTCCCTGGCTGGGCGGTGGAGGGTGGGCGATGGAGGGGTGGGTACGTGAGATGGGAGCTGCTCCCCTGTGCTGGGGGTCAAGGGGCTGTGTTATGGTGGTTTTTTTCTCCATGACTGATTTTTTTTTATTGGAGTATAGTTGCTTTACAATACTGTGTTAATTTATACTGTACAGCGAAGTGAATCAGCTATACGTATACATATATCCCCTCTTTTTTGGATTTCCTTCCCATTTAGGTCACCACAGAGCACTGAGTAGAGGTCCCTGTGCTCTACAGTAGGGTCTCATTAGTTGTCTGTTTTATACATAGTATCAATAGTGTATATATGTCAGTCCCAATCTCCCAATTCATCCTATCCCCCTCCCTTCCCCTTGGTATCCATACATTTGTCTTCTAAGTCTGTGTCTCTATTTCTGCTTTGTAAATAAGATCATCTATACGAAATTTTTCGGTTTCCACATACGTGCGTTAATATACGATATTTGTTTTTCTCTTTCTGACTTACTTCACTCTGTGTGACAGTCTCTAGGTCCATCCATGTCTCCACGAATGACCCAATTTCGTTCCTTTTTATGGCGGAGTAATATTCCATTGTATACATGTACCACATCTTCTTTATCCATTCTGAGGGGCTGTGTTGTTGGTGAGGGCCTTCCTGGGTTGTATGCCAGGCTGGGAAGACGAAGCTTCTGCAGTGGTTCTGTCTCAGGAGGGGTGTGGGAGAGGGGAGTGGACTCCACCTGTGAAGAGGGATGCGTGGGGCTGCTGGAGGTTGGGGCGCAGTGTAAGCTTGGTTACCTGGAGCCAGGGCCCTGAGGAGAGACTGGGGCCAGCTGACGGCCAGAGAGAGTTACAGGGCCTGCTGCCATTCACGGTGCATGGAAAGGACATTTGTCTGAGCTAAGCCATGGGAAAGATCTAAATTTAGAGACCTTAGTTCTTTCCAGCAACTGAGCCAAGACACAGTAGACAAAATGATTTGGCCTTTGAAAATCTAGTTTTTGACCTACAAGGATCCAATTTCATAGGAGAATGAAGCTCCTCAATGCTGTGTGCATATGGAAAAAAAACAGACATGCAAAGATCATTGCAATGTATGGGATCCACATCACAGTGTTCAGCCCATTTGAGTTATCGCAGAGGATTCAGGGAGAGAAGGGTGACAAATGACAAAGGGATGGGGTTGTTTTTGAAGAGAAGGCTGCCAGTGATGTGTTTGCTGTCTGGGAGTATCAGAGGGACTGCTCTGGAGAGGATTCAGACATCGTTTCAAACGTCCAGAGAGTGCCACACAAGGAGGAAGAGACTTTAAGGCAAAATGTTTGTTGACCCAGTTGGACAAGTTGCCGTGACAAAACATTGGCCTCTGTTACCAATTAGGTAGGTGGGCTGTTGCTGTTTTAGAGGCTGGATGATTGTCTTTTTTTTTTTTTTTGATTTTCTTGGAGTATAGTTGGTTTACAATGTTGTGTTAGTTTCAGGTGTACAGCAAAGTGATTCAGTTACACATATACATATATCCGTTCTTTTTCAGATTTTTTTCCCAAAGAAGTTATTACAGAGTATCGAGTAGAGTTCCCTGTGCTCTACACTAGGTCCTTGTTGCTTATCTATCTTATAAAGAGTAGTGTGTGTATGTTCATCCCAAGCTCCTGATTTATCCCTCCTGCCCCGCCCTCACCTTTCCCCCCTGGTAACCATAAGTTTGTTTTCGATATCTGTGCGTCTGTTTTGTAAATAAGTTCATTTGTATCATTTTTAAAATTGGGTTCCACATATGAGAGGTATCATATGGTATTTGTCTTTCTCTGTCTGACTTTCTTCACTTAGTGTGATCATCTCTAGGTCCATCCATGTTGCTGCAAATGGCATAATTTCATTCTTTTTTATGGCTGAGTAATATTCCATTCTATATATGTGCCACATCTTCTTTATGCATTTGTCTGTCGATGGGCATTTAGGTTGCTGCCATGACCTGGCTCTTGTAAATAGTGCTGCTATGAATAGAGGGGTGCATGTGTCTTTTTGAATTATGGTTCTCTCCGGATCCGTCTTAAAGAGTAAATATTCATGGGAGTCTCAATGTAAGGGGCTAGGGAAAATGGGAGTTCTTCCTGGGGTACCTTCTAAAGCACTCATAACTTTATCACGGAGGAGGGTCAAGGTCCACATGTGAAGTGGTTCCAAGAGGAAGGCTCCTCTCTCTGTGCCTCAGCACCTCCTCGAGCTGAAGTCACATCAGTCTTCCTGCTTCTCCATCTCGGACACTCGTGATACGTGAGTGTGTGCATGTGTGTGCTTGGGCCTCACCCAGAGCCTGGCACGCTCACTCACTCTCTCCCTCTCCCTCTTTCCCACTCCATCCTTCCTCTTCTCCCCTCTCTCTCTGTCTGTGTAAATGTCCATAGAAGATTAGCATCTATTTATACATTTTCCAACTGTAGAGATTCACTGCTACTCCTGTTTGTTGGTGGCTGGGAGGCAGGTGTCTGTCTGCATGAAGGTGGCTTCGAACTGAAAAGGTGCAAAATGTTAGGCCAATTTGGGGAAGGAAAAAAGGCTTGAGAAGAAAGCCTTGGGTCCTTCAGCTGTGCTGAGCTTTTGTGGGGAAGCCTTGCCACGCTGCTGCGTTGTCCCCACCTGGGTTTCAGCCCACGTGAACGGTGTCTTTAATGTCTTACGGAAGGGACTTGGGCTCTTCAAGGCCAAAACGGGCTTCCCCTTCCGCCGTTTCTGCCACCACTGACTCCTCTTGACTCTCAAAAGACATCAGAACCTCTGAATATCTTGTTTTCCAGCCAGAGATAGGTTAGCTGTCTCCCCTGTGCGTCTGGAAGACTGACCACTAAGCATTAAGTTTTTTAGGTTTGAGGAGCTGTTTCTTTCTTGGATGCATTGTCCTTGGCTGGCCTTATTACCCAATTGAGTGGAGTTATGTTTACAATTCTGTGGAGAGCCTCTAACATTTTTTATTTTAAAACTAATTTTTTAATCCATTGAAGAGTAGGTTTGGGAGGAGTATTTAAGGTTGTGTAGGGTAATCATAGATTTCGTGGCAGATATACTCTGTCCATCATACATACACCTGAAATCCATAGAAGTGCAGGGTGATTTTTCTTTCTCTGCCCTGAGGCTAGCAGGCTGCATAAAACATATATAATAAAGGTCAGAGCTGTGTTAGGCTACTCGAAATTCAGTCTTTCCCTGTTTTTGTTATATTTTCCAGGCATAGAGAGGGACAGGATAAAGATGCCTTATGAAAGGATCTGCTAGTGAACATATAACCAAATGGTAATTTGGGAAAGGGGTGGGCAAAATGAAACAAAAGCATACAGGTTCTGATTTTATCAGGTTGACACAGTTATGTAAGGAGATGGAAGATAAAGTTTGTGATAATGTGTTGAGCTAGTAATACCAGGTTTAGAGTTAAGAAAAGAAGAAGAAAAAGGAAAGCACAGACAGAACATTCCACGAAATCACTGAACTGTGGGTGATAACTTGCTTCCTTCTTTTCCTTCAAAGACTTGTTTCAGAGGTTAGCTGGGGTAAGGACCAGTACTATAAAAACAACACAGGGGATCTGTAAAGAACAGGGGAAGGAACTGTCTGACACGATATTGATTACCAGCAAAGTTTTAAAAAATTTAATCTGAATTTCGTACAGCATTGGTCTTGATATCTCAAAGACATTGGCCATGGCCTTCCTAATTTTCTGGACCTGAAGACTTGCTGTCTTCAACCACAAGTAATGCTTAAATTGGCCCCATCCATGGTCTCAGATCCACCAGCGTTTCATTCAGGTCAAATAACAATCATCTTGGTAATGCCAGTGTGGATGAACGTGGTCCTTTAGAAAATATTAAAACGTGAATTCCCTGGTGGTCCAGTGGTTAGGACTCCACGCTTCCACTGCAAGGAACACAGGGTCCATCCCTGGTCAGGGAACTAAGATCCCGCATGCCGTGCCGTGTGGCCAGAAGAAAAGAAAAGAAAAGATTAAAACATCTTTTGTAACTGACAACACTTTCGCTCTCATGTTAGTTCACACTCCTTAATCCCACAACAGCATGCACGGTCCTATATTCAGCCTTCCTCTTAGCTTTCTTTCCTAAGCTCATTTTCATCCCAAGACAGTGTCTGAACAAAGACTCTTCTTTCCTGAAGCAGCTCAGAGTGGGAAGAGTAGAGGGTGAAGAGACACTGGCCATCCCACCATCGCTGTCTTAATGTCATTGTCTTGCAACCGTCTTCCTGTGAAAGTTCTCCTTTCCCTTTCCTCCCTTTTATCCTCCATTCACTGAATAAAGAGATTGGGTATCTGTTTTGTACTGGGCACTGTGCTAGGCAGTGGTCGTAACTCAGCGAGCAAGATGGACAAAATTTCCATCTTCCTAGCAGGGATTAAAGTATTAAGTAATTACAAGGACGGTGAGTGTTTAAAAATAAGAGATAAGAAATGTCAAATGAGGGACTGACATAGTCTGTGGGTAGGATTGAGGAGTCAGGGAAGTGTGAATAGGTAGAACCAGAGAGGAAATCAAAGACCTCTAAAATTTATCTTTCGAGGAGAGGAAGGAGAAAGCAATAGAATTCCAAAAGAAAAGGGCCAAAGATGCTCTTTTTTTGGCCTCGCCGCACAACTCATGGGATTTTAGTTCCCCCATCAGGGATCGAACCTGGCCCTCGGCAGTGGGAGCACAGAGTCCTAACCGTGGGACCGCTAGGGAATTCCCAAAAGATGCTTTTTTTATACAGAACATTGGAGGCTACATTACATTCAATTCCAAGTCTGTGCAACTGTGAAGACTGATCATTTTTTATTGGTTTTCCAGATACTTCATCTTTTCTCTTTCTCAGCTAACAGTACTTTTGACCATTATGCTACTCAACAAACAGTGTCCTCTGTGACTAGATGACAGGAATCCCCCCGCCCCCCCCTCCAAATCTGCCAGTGTGCTGCTGTGATCATGTGAGTAGCTGTCATTGGACGTAAAAAGTTTGGAGTAGAAATTTGTCGGCTCTGATTACAATGAGACTGAGTTATTTATTTATTTATAATTTTTTTTAAATTATTTTTTATTGTTTTTATTTTTGGCTGCTTTGGGTCTTCATTGCTGCACGTGGGCTTTCTTCTGGTTACAGCGAGTGGAGGCTGTTCTTCGTTGCAGAACACGGACTCAATAGTTGTGGCACGCGGGCTCAGTAGTTGTGGCACACAGGCTCAGTAGTTGTGGCTCGTGGGCTGTAGAGCGCAGACTCAGTAGTTATGGTGCACAGGCTTAATCGCTCCATGGCATGTGGGACCTTCCCGGACCAAGGCTTAAACCCGTGTCTCCTGCATTGGCAGGCAGATTCTTAACCACTGTGCCACCAGGGAAGCCCGAGACTGAGTTATTTATAGCTTTTTGTTTTTCCTCTTCTCCATAAATATAACAAAATAAATTTTCATCAAGCATCCACCAAGAGCGAAGAATTCATGTAGCTGGTGGGAACATAAAGATTAATGAAGATAATTTGTGTCCTCAAGGACCTTCAGTCTGGTGGCAGAGACTCATATCTATAGAACTGACAGAATAAATCTTCTGTGGGGAATATGAATAAGGCATTATAGGAACCCAGAGGAGGAAAGAGTTCTCCCCAAGTAAGGGAACCTGGAAGGACTTCAGAGAGAAGGAGGTATTTGAATTGGTCTTAAAAGAATGACAGCCTGCTAATACAGCTAGCCAGGCTTTTTTTTTTTTTTTAGCCAGGCTTTTTTAAAGAGTCAACTTATTTTTGTAGTTAAGGCTTAATATGAGTAATAATGCGAGTACTAATGCTATAAAGGGAGAAAAAGCACCAACTGAAGCAGATCTGTTTTCTTTTCATCTAGGTGTCACACTTGGCGTATGTTGGTCTAGAAACAACTTGATGTTTTGCTCAGTGCTACAGGGTTTGCCTATCGTTGCACAATAAATGGAGTCTTGAAATTTGGGTGTCGGTTGAACTTTCATAAATCAGAGCGCATTTCCCATTATCTTACGTTTAATTAAAGAGGTGGTGTGTTTTGCTGATTACCCTGTAATTGGCTGGTAGTTGTCTCTTTAACCCTATTTTCCTGCCCTAAATCTCTTCTCCAGCAGTTACACATCACTGCCCTTAGACTAAGAGCAAGTTACTAGGGGTGATGCTGTTAAAAAAAAAAAAACAACAACTGTCAGTGATTCTGGTGCAAACCACCTGCTCCCTAGTTCTTTTGGGTAGAAAGGTCAGTTTTCTTACACTGGATTTTCATAAAACTGAGCAAACTAACAGTCCCCTATATCCAATATGTCAACGACATGTTATATTATTTGAAATTACTCTTTAAAATGAGATGTAAAACTGCACTACACTTTCTCCCTGTCCGTTAATTGACTTGCTCACCTCCTGCCAAGATTTGTCCGTTTTAAACATAGCTTTAAACATTCATCAGAAGAAGCGCAGAGCAAACTATACTCTGGCAGGAGCACGAAGGCTAATCTTTGCATCCGGCCAGCCGCTCGCTCAGGGTCTACAACACTGAAGGCAGGGTGGGTGGGGTCGGTTTTCTCTTGGAGGAGTGTTGCTTTGGGACAGAGTTGTTGGCATTCGTCCTGTGCAGTCCCCGCCACCATAGAATAGGTTTGGTTCTGTGATATGTTCAAACAATGCAGATGTTATCGAGGGGCACTTTCAAAAATAGCGGAGTATCAAATGGTCCCCCTCACCTAAAGACTGGGGCCCCGTGCTGTATAAAACCCTAAATAAACCTCAGTTCTGTGGTTGTAAGAGACCGGGAGAGGGCCCCTCATCTCTTTCCAACATGTCACCACCTGCCGTAGGCTCAGGCCTAAATCAGCACAGGTAGGGAGGGGTCTCCCCCACCGTGGGAGAGAGCAGTGGGTGATGGAACCAGAACCCAAGTCAGATCGCTGAGTTCTGGGGTCAACCCAAGTCGCTGATCTGGTCTGTTTCCCTAACTTGCCTAGGTGTTGGCAATGGAAAATGCTCAATACTTTCTTTGATTTCCAAAAGAGAACAATGTTTTCATCATCTCTCTTAGTAACTCTTTCATGTTTACGATGATCCTGGACTGACACCCAAGATTGTTGTTGATGTAGAGTAAGTTTGGGGGCTTCCCTGGTGGCGCAGTGGTTGAGAGTCCGCCCGCCGATGCAGGGGACACGGGTTCGTACCCCGGTCTGGGAAGATCCCACATGCCGCGGAGCAGCTGGGCCCGTGAGCCATGGCCGCTGAGCCTGCGCGTCCGGAGCCTGTGCTCCGCAACGGAAGAGGCCGCAGCAGTGAGAGGCCCGCGTACCGCAAAAAAAAAAAAAAAAAAGAGTAAGTTTGGTCACTGAGCACTGTCCCTTCCAGCTCTGTGACACTCACATGCATTCTGTCCTGGGCGGCTCACGCTCATCCCCTTATCAGGCTCTGATGACTCTTTTTTGTTACAAGCAGGATGTTAGATAAAATACTAACAAACCATCCCTCCGTCGTTATAAAGGCAATTCATGTGCACACACTCCGATGAAATAGAGCACACTGTCATTAAATTACATGAAGTGTGACATCTTTGTTCTTTTCATCTTTTTGCCAATTAGCAAGCATGAAAAATAAAGGTGATGGGTTAAGCTACTACGTGGTGGAGAAGTGTAGTTTAGGTTTCTTCTTTTTGATGATACACAAGAGTAATCCTGGCATGTGCCCCCCTTCCCATTTGCATTGTAGAGTAATATTTCCTTGAACTAAACCCCACAGCCTATAGTTCTCTATTTATTCTGCTGAAGGGAAATGGGTGAGATTACCAGATTTCTCTGAGAATTATAGGGCTTTCAAATCATTGTGAAGAAAATGACTGAGGTTCAGTGTCAATGAAAAAGCATATTCTTAATTTGCCTGTAATTTTTCTTTTAATTGGTACTTCGGTTCCACTTTCAAAGCACTTTTGAAGCTTTCTTTTCCAATTTGGCAGCAACATTATTTTTTAAAACGCCATTTCACTTCAGGATTATTTTCTATTTTGATTGACATAAAATATATCATCCTGAAGGGAAAAATATTAACACATTTTGGGGTAAGGAACTCAGATAAATTGAGGTTTGTAATCACTTTCCTAGGAATGCAGTTTCGTGGTTATAGATATTGGAAAAACCTCACAATATAACCAACAAGCTGTTGGAATCTTGGTTGAGATTCCAGACCATAAGTGCTCATTTCCATTCTAAAAATAACCATTTCACTAGTGAACACTGGCCTTTTACTAAGAGAGTAAAGAATAGGGATAATGAAATTGTACACACACAGGCCTTTTAACAAACTTTTCCCTTGTGCATAGCTCATTCTAAATATATATATATTTCTTGCCCCACCTCCCCGCCTCTTCACATGAAAATCGTTTCATTCAAAAATATGACCTGGCCCCATACAAGATAAAGTAGCACTCATTGTCAGGTGCATGCAGAACTCACCTCTGTTTTAGGCTGGTCACGAGAAGCACAGAGGGAGCAAGACCAGTGGAGATGCTCAGAAGATTGAGAAATAGGGGCCGGGGCTCTGGGCTGGGGAGGCAACCTGGCATTGCTCTACCCTCTGTCGTATGTCTACTAGCAATGGCATTAGAAGGTCCCTCAGGCCTCTCTCTCCCTTCTCTCCACACGATCAGGGTGCCATTCCTGTAACAGATGGCAATGTGTTTAGGCAGTAAAATTAGATAAGAGGGAACCATCAGGAGAATCACTATTCACTTAGGGACGGCAGTGATGCTCTCACTACAGACCCCAGTTAGTGATGGAGCTGCAACCAGGAGGGCTCTGATCCAGCCTTGTCCTATTTCGAACGCACTGTGTGACATCGGTCACTTAATTTCTTAGGCCTCGGTAATCTCATCTATTGGAAAAAGTGTTCGAATTGCGTAGGTGATGAAATGATGTCTGAGGTTTCTTTCAACTCTAGAAGTCTTCAGGGAGAGACCACTGAAAAGAGTGTAAATTCCTGACGTCACACTCTCGGGAGCCCTACCTTCACCAAGCCACTCTGTCATTGTTGAGAATAAAATGCGGAGGTTGCCTGTCAAATTCTAGTCAAATTGAATGTACATACACAAATCTTAGCCACCTTCTAGTGAAATTGAGATAGCTGTTAAAATAGTAACAGATTTATTTAATAATTGTCTTTGAAATTTCTCACTTATTTCTTTCAAGGTAACCATTAACAGCCATCCTGGAATTTTAGCAGAGATCTGTTTTCACATACTCTTTAATGATCCCTGTGAAATAAATCATATTGAAGGGTTATTTTCTTCTTATGAGTTATTTGCCTGGAGGAAAAATTCTTAACTTTCTTTTTCATCTAAGTGCATGCTAGAATAAAGTATCCTTTGAAAAGTCTTAGTGAAAAGAGCAAACATGGGAATATCTTCCACCCCAGTTCTTTCTGTGGACTCTGGGCTCTGAGAATGAGGTCTCTGACTGCAGGAGGAATGTCAGGGGACTTCCACTATGTAAAAGTCCACACCCTTCTGCCCCTTAGACAGCTGGCCTGTTGACTACTTATGGAGAGCAGCCTTTGGGAAGAAAAAATATTAAAAATTCATTCATTTTCTATGAGTTATTTTAGCCACACTAAATATACAAGAGAGAGAAGGTGGCATCTTCTATGTGAGATGCCTCTCCTCTTTCCCCAGCTCAGGGGAGAGAGTAAGAATTATGTTTAGAGACTGATAAAGTTTCCCATGGTTACCATCAAGAGATCAGAGTCTTATTAACTTTTGCCAAATGGGAACAGGGAAAAACATTTGAAAAATAAACATTAAGTTATTACTCTCTCCTTCGTTCCCCTTTCTCTAGAGATATTCTTAGGGAGTCCATGCTACGTATTAACAGTCTTCTTTGAAGCAAAATATACCCTTGCTACTTTCATGTTATGGGTTTTTTTTTTTGTTGTTTTTTTTTTACCAGTTCCCCCTTTTGGCAGAATCTCTCACATCCAGCTCACTATCCCAACCCAGTGAGGATCCCACAGAAAGGCCTTTTGCTTTCTTCTGTGTACAACTGTCCCACACCACATGCTTAATTAGAACCCCAGGTTATCTTTGAGAGGGTCATGGTGCATCCCTTCCCTATGTCGATTTGAGAACATGGATAGTACTCCCAAACTTAAACATTGAAGATCTGGAGCCTGACTAGAGCAGACGTTTAGTGCCGCAAATTTTCCAATACAGTACCAATGAGTTAGAACTACATACGTTAAACAAGCAAACAAAAAACAACTGAAATCTCATAAATAATAAGACAATGGTTTCCGTTCCACATCCTACCAGAGTCGCTCTAACAGCACACATATATATGAACTGATTTTATGCAAATTACTAGAAACATTTGTGTCAGGGGAAGACCTGAGGTGACTGATACTTATTTTCAGATTGGTTCAATAATAGTGGATAACTTGGGGGGAATATCGTATGTGTTCTAGGATTTGGTGGTAAGGAAATTCAACTATTGCTTACTTTAAAAAATTTGGTCATAGATTTAACAGTGTGATACCCAAATCAGATGACAGTGGTTAGTTAAAACTGAGGTAAATAACTTTTACTTTGTCTCTGTTAAGAGGATTTGTCTGTTTTTATTCTAAGAATCACGCCGTTGAAGCTGAGCTTTCCAAAAAAAATAGGTCTTGGAGAGCAGTGGCAGTGTGATGTAGGCTGCATAAGCACTCCGTTCCTGAGTGGAAGCAGTGGCCTACCATTTCATATTGCTTTTGTTAGAGATCACCTTTGCAGAGTGAGCACATATTAGTCTTAGTTTGCAGAACAGGTTAAGATTAGACTTGAGGTCCTGAAGTCTCAACTCTCCAATAAATATGAATCATACACCTGCAAAATCCTCATTTCGAGGAAGCCCATTTTGCAGGTGGTTAAGAAGTGTAACCTTCTCTTTTTTAAGCTGAAAAATAGACGTTATGTTTAGCAGTTAATCATAATAATTATGATTAATTGCTAATAAAACATCACAATTTATAGAGGACTACGTAAGTAGTAGCTGGCTATGTTCTTCCAACGCAAGCCAGTGATCAGAAATTGGCAAATTCTTAAACCTGCAAAAAGTAAAAAAGAACCTACTACAGATGAATACCCTTTGCTTTTTTCCTCCAGGTCCTGTTTTATGTACTTATGGCATTTTTGCTGTAATTTGAAAACACAGTTGATTCTTGTTATTCGCAGTAGTTACATTCTATAAAGTTGCTACAGACACTGAATTAGTAAAAACTGAATTCATGAATATTGAATTTTCTAGGGGAAATTCAGGTTAGGTTCCCGTGAGCCTCTGGTCTCAACTTTTTTTTTTTTTTTTTTTTTGCGGTACGCGGGCCTCTCACTGTTGTGGCCTCTCCCGTTGCGGAGCACAGGCTCTGGACACACAGACTCAGCGGCCATGGCTCACGGGCCCAGCCGCTCCACGGCATGTGGGATCTTCCCAGACCGGGGCATGAACCTGTGTCGCCTGCCTCGGCAGGCGGACTCTCAACCACTGCGCCACCAGGGAAGCCCTCAACATTTTTTGTCAACTAGTCAACACAAAGCCTTGTGTGTGTGTTTCTTTCTAAAAACACCTTATGTAGGATATATTGTTGATTCATTAACACTGAACCCATGGCCACTGGCACTATAGTTCATGCCTGAAGGAAGCTTATCTAAGACACATCATTTTGTCCGTAAAGCATGTCATAGCCTTCTTGCACTCAGGATGCCAGACACTTCAGCAGACATGGGGGCCTTTTTTTTTTTTTGGCCGCACTGCAGGTGGGTCTTAGTTCCCTGACCAGGGATCGAACCTGGGCCCTGGCAGTGAAAGCACCGAGTCCCAACCCCTGGACCGCCAGGGAATTCCCTCGGGGGCCATTTTAAATAGTGCAATCACACACCAAAAAAAGGCAAAAAAAAAAAAAAGCAGAAATTGTGGCCCTACGTAGCCTGCAGAAAAGGACACTTTTTTACAGTATGAGTTGGAACAAGAAAGCATAGTGTAGCCTGTTAGACTCCAGCTGGGACCATGCTCTACCTGCAACTCAAACTGTTCCCTGCTCTGTGAATGTTGGCAAATGACAGCAAAAGTGCTGGGAGTATTATTGGGGGTTGCAAATAAATTTGAGCAGGTAGGTGAGTTTGTAAATATAGAATCTGTGAATAATGAGGATTGGTTGTATAACAATACAGTGGTTTCTAGTATCTTTTTTTTTCCCATTAAGCTTCTGCTTGACATGCAGGTGAATGAAGTACACTTTAAATATCTTACAATTTTATTGGTCAATTATACCTCAATGAAAAAAAAATTTTTTTTGACCAGAAAAAAACACTGCAGGTGAAATTGATGCTACTGGCTTGGTTGACTTTAGCACCAGTGTAACTGGCTCCTGATAGAATTTTCCAAAGTTGAGTTTACTTGCTATTATGGCAGCGGGACTCCCAGCCATCACTTCTACTTTCTTGGCTTCTTTGATAGATATTCTTTTCTAACCTGTCCTTTTCAACTCCACCCTCCAGTGAACTTGGCAGTGTTGTCCTAAACGATGCAGGAGAGGCAGCCTGTCGCCCCAGTCCCGACCGTTTCTCTTTGTGCCCAGACCTGCTCAGAATGTGGAAGAGAAGTTGAATTTAATTCATAAATTCAACAGCTTGAGTACTGTTGCTTTTACTCCTATTTAGTGAAACTGTCAGTGAATTGGGCCGCAAGGTCATTGGAATCAGTGCTGTTTCATTTCAGATCATTTTACATGTTATTATTCTGATAATAGTGCAAACGGCGTTCAATGCTGTTTGCTTATCCTCCGTCTTTTTTTTTTTTTTTTAAAGAAGATGTTGGGGGTAGGAGTTAATTAATTAATTAATTAATTATTGCTGTGTTGCGTCTTCGTTTCTGTGCGAGGGCTTTCTCTAGTTGCGGCAAGCGGGGCCCACTCTTCATCGCGGTGCGCGGGCCTCTCACTATCGTGGCCTCTCTTGTTGCGGAGCACAGGCTCCAGATGCGCAGGCTCAGTAGTTGTGGCTCACGGGCCTAGTTGCTCCGCGGCATGTGGGATCCTCCCAGACCAGGGCTCAAACCCGTGTCCCCTGCATTAGCAGGTAGATTCTCAACCACTGCGCCACCAGGGAAGCCCCTCCATCTTCTTGATGTCATTAGGCAGCACCCAGAAACACAAAGGGCATTTCAGCTTTGATGTCCTTTGAATAAGGAAGATCTTTTCAGAAATGTCCAATTCCATCTAGTTCTGCCTAGCTTGAGAGCCTCCTTTCCTATTCCTGAGATACCTACTAAACCCTGTGGAAACCTGGGTCTGAGTTTTTCAAAAACTTTCAAATCTATAGTCAAATGTTTTGACTCTACAATCCCATCCCTAGTTATGTAGATTGGAGATTCTCACTTTGTTCAAACCAAGTCTTAACTCTAACCTGATTAAAAGGTGACAACTTTTCAAATACAGGCTGTGTCAGTTACTCGGCCTGGATTTGTTACTTCTAGAGCATTGCTTTTTCAGAATTGCTGAATTTCCTTCCAATAATTCAGATGTTTCTGAGGCAGGCCCTGGAGGGGCTCTCACATGCAGCGGTGCCGGAAGGTCTGTGGCAGGTCGTCCTTCTAGAGGGAAGCCTCGGAGGCGAAGTGGGGGAGATGCTGCCCTGGGCGGCCTTTGAAGAAGAGGATAGGAGGCTGTACTAGACTAGAGCCAGCAGCCAGGCCTGGAGGCCAGTGGCCCCCGTGGTAAAGCAGCGTGTGCTGGCTTTGCCTGTGATCCTTGTGGATGGCAGCTGTATGATTTGTGCCTTTTGTCCTGCGGAGGCCTGGTCTTGGCACTTCGAGGGGCGTGTCATGGGTGGGATGCTTTAAAGCATGGTGACGCCGTCTCTTAGGCTCTGCGTGAAAACAGCGAGGAGAAGCAAGCCTTGAGGAGCCACCTGGGAGAGGGCCACAGGTGCCGTGGAGAAGCACGCTCCAGCCACAGTGAGGGTACCAGGGGTCAACTCAGCCACTAGCTTCTGGCAAGTCTTCATCTTTGAAGGACTGTCCAGTGGAAGATGGATTAGAGTTACCCTGAGAGGCCGATGCCTAGACCTCTGGTCATTGTGCTCCGGCTACTGGGAAAGGCAGTGTTCGCAAGGAGATGAGGACGCTTTGAAGCTACACAGACCTGGTTTTCAGTGCTCATACGAGCTGTGTGACCTAGAGAAAGCCATTTAATGCCACTGACCTTCATCTGTAAAATGTCCAAAAATAATACAGAGCTTGCCGAGTTGTGTGGATAAGAGATTATCGAGTCCAAGCATCTGGCAGGTTGCAGCCTGTAGTGGGCGTTGGTCAGTGGCAGCCTCCTTATACTGGGTCTCATTTGTTCATTCTCTCAGTGTTTGCGTGCTGACTCGGGTCTGGGTGCTCCCTTCAGCACTGGAGAGACGAAAGGGGTGAGAGAGGCAGGGGAACCAGGTGTCCACAGGCCAGCGGGGACAGCCAACAAACAGGCGGTTAAAATAGACTCTGAGAAGTGCTGTGATAACAGAAGTTAGCGACGTGAGAGCACAGAGGAGGGGCTCCTAACCCCATACTTGTGGGGCTAGGAAACTTTTCCATGAGTTTGAAGCATCTCCACTGAGCTGCAAAAAAGGAGTTGAGTTAGCTGGCCAAGCAGAGAGAGGGCTGGGCTTCCGCAGACCAGCATCTGCAGAGACCTGGCGGGAAAAGAGAGCATCAGTCTGTAGTGGAACTGAATTAAGGTCAAAGCACATGAGCGCAGGTATAATGGGGGGGGGGCGGGGGGTTGGAAACGGTAGAGAGAGGATGAACAGAGCCAGGAGGCCGTGTCCAAGAGGCCGTGTCTAGATTTTATGTTGAGGGCAATAGACAGCCATTGAAGATTTGCTTTCAGAAAGGCCACTGACTGCAGGGTGGAGATGGGATGGGAGTCCAGGGCTGTTGGAAGACAGCAGGCTGGTGTAGAAGGCCATACGGGAGAGGAGGGTGCCTGATTCAGGGTCGACTGAGTGGCAGGGAGGATGGAGAGAAGCGGATGGATTCAGGGTGTATGAGGGAGCTGCAGTCAGCAGGACTTGGTGAATGGCGGAGAGGGCAGGGGAACGAGAGCGGGGAAGGGCGACTCTTCAGTTTCTAGTGTGGACATCAGGGTGGATGATGGTGTGTTTCTCAAGATGAGGGAGCAGTCTGAGAGCTTGAGGACTTCGGTGCTGGGTGCTGTGTTTGGGATTATAGAGTACATTCAAGGGGAGATATCCATTAGGCAATTCAACAGCACAGGTGGAAGCCCAGGAGAGATGTGTGAGCTAGAGGGACCGATTTGTGGCTCATTGACATATATCTGTATGTATGACACATATCCATAGGTCATTTGAAGCCAAGGGAGTGGATGGGATGGCCAAGGGGAGTGGGCAGAGAGAGAAGATGAGGGCAGAGGACCACCCTGCACACAGTGGTGCCCAACCAGAAAAGTTGCATGCTCTGTCAGAGAGTTCTTTGCATTTTACCAAATTTGATTAGCTATAACAATCATCTCATAAGGGTAAACAGAAAGGTTTTAGGGAATTTTCTACATCTTTTGTTGGCTGATGACAGCAAAAACTAAACTATATTTTAATAAAGCACATTTTGAGAAGTTTAGGAAAGTAGTGAGGAGGACTTAATAGAGACAAAATATTCTAAGAAAGTAAAGGGAAATTATTTACATAGATCAAGGCCCAGCAATAGCAAAACTGATGTTAAAATGCTGAAGGGCTTTGCAATTAAGTGTTGTTCTTTGTTTTTGTTTTTGTTTTTTTGCGGTACGCGGACCTCTCACTGCTGTGGCCTCTCCCGTTGCGGAGCACAGGCTCCGTACGCGCAGGCTCAGCGGCCATGGCTCACGGGCCCAGCCGCTCCACGGCCTGTGGGATCTTCCCGGACTGGGGCACGAACCCGTGTCCCCTGCATCGGCAGGCGGACTGTCAACCACTGCGCCACCAGGGAAGCCCTTAAATGTTGTTCTTTAGGGGATTATGAATTTTCTCCCTCAGGGTGTAGGATTCAAGCCCTCCTAGCCATGCCTCACTTTCACCTCTTACTTTGCAAATAAAATAGAATAAAAAGAGTTCAATTCTGCAGGTAAATACAGTTGTTTATGTTCCCTTCAGTAACACGGAGGATATTTTAACTGAAATTCCCAAAGTTCTCCAGGTTTGCAGAAAGGGTGCTCAATCAAAATGAATGTTTCAGATGCTTGGCATTTATGTTCTACTTTCAGTCTTGCGAAGATTTCCTGTATAATTAGTAGTGAGGATAAGTTCTCTGTGTGGCCAAGAAAGAAGACTCCTTAGCCTTCACTGGTGTCCAGCTTAACATTTTTAGAAGTCCGTGCTGTGGTCCAGGTCAGGAAAGGCTTCACGAATACCATCCAAAATACATATTGGGAAAAACGATGTTGTGTCTTTGAAAAACTTACTCTGATCTTATTATCTCTAAATTGCATTCCTGTTTGAGGCACTTAAAGTAGTTTCTGCAGAGGAAATGGGCACAGAGTTAATGATCTAGATCTTACAGAAAGTAAGAATATAGAATGAATACATGTCCAACACACACTTTAATTTCTTAGTAAGGTAACTCAGATTACAAGGCGCCGCCGGTAATCCCCTCCTGTGCCTCAGGTTACAAGTTAACAGCACCTTGACGTCAAGGGCTTTAACGTCTCAGCTGGTTTACAGTGAGTGTGTTGGTTCTATAATTAGAGGTTAATAAACAGGTTGGAGATGAGGTGGTGTCACACACCTTATTTATGTGTGAGGTTCTGGTGACTAAGAAGAGGCCATGCAAACTCTTTCTTGAGCCTTAGGGAACTTCAGGCTCCCTGCCATGGGATCCTAAGTTGTTTCAGGCAGCTTCTTGGTCATCTCTAAAGAAATTATAGGTGGGAGCAGTTCCCGAATTATGTCTGTTTGGGCAAAATATTGAAATACTATGAACGTTGCTGAAAACTTCTCCAGAAAGCTTTTTTCTTGAAAGTCTTGCCCAGCAACTGCCTGTCAGGTGAACTCAAGTTTTGCATTTCGACCTTCTCCACACTCTCTGTACCTTTTCATGACACATCCTTTCTGTCCCGGCCCATTCCTCCCGCCCTATATAATATGCGTTTCAGAAGGAATAATTCTAAACCCAAGATTCAGTTTTGTTAGGAAAGTCATCATAAGTTTTTTTGGGGGGGGTGGCATCAATGCTTGTTAAATTTTTTATTTTATTCGGGTAAAAATGTTGGAAAAATATGAAAAATACTCTCTCGTAAACCTACTACCCCCAAGAAGTAATCCCTGTTCACATTCTTGTTGATAATTTTCAGTATTTTATTGATGCAAAGATATTTTTAGACAAAAGTAGCATCTTTTGGTACACTCGAATCCTTTAAATTTGTCAACATTTCACGAGCATATTCTCAAGTTGTCAAAATACAGGATATAAATTAACTTCGCTCACATCCTCTTAAAACTGAAAATTCGTCCTGTTTCAGCTCTCCGATCCCTGTTTGGCAAACCACATCTTAGAGGCTGTCTTTAAGCAGTAAATGTAAAATTACCTTGTGATAACACCCTTAGAAATAATTATAATTCTTCTACCTTACTTATACCAAGATGTCAGGTTAACTATGTGAAGGGCAAGTAGAATCCCTTCAGTTGTATTCAGTTGTAGAAAATCATTGCATTCCATTGTAGAAAATCCCAGCCGGATATGTAGCATGTCATAATTGATACCCTCTCCGTCAGAAAGCATTAATTGATCACATAATTTACAAAGTATCCCAGGATCAATAGGAAGACTACACTGCATCACCGCAACCTTTAAGGACTTACTACTGTAGGCAAATGAGCTCCCGGTTTCCTTCCCTCACACATGGCTTTGGCATAACAAGGGCCATTATTGCTCCTGGCTCCATCACACATAGGTTAGCTACTGTAAATCACCGATGCCAGCTCAAGGCACAAGGTATGTTCCAGAAAATCAGAATTGTACCAAAGCACAACGGTTTTTGAGTCCACTAATTCCAACAGCCTGATATTCCTTGCAGAATGAATTGGGGGTTACCACCCCCATGCTTTACAACATGATGCTAGATAGAAATTTGCCTCCATCAAGTGGCCACTCACCTCTTTGTTTTCAAATAAAAAAGAGATTGAAGTAGAAGTAGAAGAGGTGAGAGAGTTGAGTCTGCCGGGGTTGAACTCAAATTAATGGGCATGATTCGGGATAGGGCAGCGTGGATATAAGGATGTGTGCTTTCTTTCTTTTTTCTTTAAAACAAAGTATGGTTTATTCTGGTGCACAAATGCAAAGTGGAAACTCAACAAAATTGAACTTAGTACCATTTAAGCAGATTGCTTTGTAGGGACATATGCTTTTTCTTCTTCTGATCCTTTATATCTGTGTTTTGTAGGTGTGTCCAAAGAGGAAAAAGATTTCCAGGGTCCATCATATACCACAGTAGCATCCTTGATTTCAAAGTCCTCTAGCATTAATGGCATTTGACTCAGACATAATTGTCTTTAATACATCACTGTAAAATCTACCATATTACACAAGGGAGGTGCTACCGTTTAACTGGGAGATGCTACTGATTAATGATTATATGGAAAATTTATCTAGAAAATGAAGTCTGTGAAAAGGAATGACGGATGTTTGCAAAAGAGTGTATGAGAAAGATATTATAAATCAAAGGTTTATGAATTCTGCATATTAAATATAAATAGCTACTAAAATATTTACTGTATTACAATTAAAAAGAGTAATTAAATTAGAGCCTATCATGAAGAATTTGGAATTTATGTGAAAACTTACAAAACTTAAATGTAATAAATCCAAAACAGAAAAAAATTTCACCAACTGACTCCAGTTAAAAAAGCTTCCTGCTTCTTCTTTTTGCAGTACCAGAGGGGAAGAATTATGTGATAAACATGTTATTATGGGGAAAAAGTGAAAATAATATTACTAGTGGACAGAAGAAAGTGAGAGGTAGTGAAAGGGCTCAATTTCATCTGAAGGTTGCAGCTCTGATGTTCTAAGGAAGGTCTCGGTCATTTGATTTTCCAGGTTTAATGTGTGACTTTTTGAAAACTAATTTGAAATTTCACTGTGTACAGGGCTCAGGGAACTCCTCTTGTTGAAGAAATGACTCACTAAAATAAATGAATGTGTGGACCCTTGACCATTTTTAACGCCATGGAGGATAGGTTTGAAGAGGTCAATGTTCATCCTTTGTGCTCAGATTATTGGTGACGCTTCTCTAGAAAAGGAAGGTTGAAGTCTTTCACATGGAACCACAAGAAATTGACACTTAGATATGTCAAAAATAGGCGAGTATCTGCAGTTTCATGTAGTTCATGCTAACAAATTCTAAATGGGACTAAGACCATGACTTGACTGAGTTGAAAAGGAAGGAGGTACGTGTTTTAAGGACAAAACAACATTTGCAAAAATGTAATAGAAAATTGAAAGAAGTAAAACAGTTTTGCTTTGCTGGAATTTCTGGAATAATCTGGGGCACTAATGGTGGACTTCGGGTGATTACCATGTGTCAATGTATGTTCATCAATTGTCACAAACGTACCACTCTGGTGGGGTATTATAAAGTGATAACCTGCTGTCAGGTCAAATGGGAGGGTGCTGAACTTCACCGTTAATTTGAAATTTGCCTAGATTATAAATTGAAAATGACCTTTCCCCATCTGTAAACAAATTATTTCCATTTTTTAAAAATTTATTTATTAAAAAAAATTTTTTTTCAAATTATTTCAATTAAAAAACCCTAATTTAATTATAATTCTTCAACTTAGGAGAGATCTTTTTTTTTTTAAGATTTTAAAAAATTTTTGATGTGGACCATTTTTAGTCTTTATTGAATATCTTACAATATTGCTTCTGTTTTATGTTTTGGTTTTTTGGCCACAAGGCATGTGGGATCTTAGCTCCCCAACCAGGGATCGAACCCGCACCCCCTGCATTGGAAGGTGAAGTCTTAACCACTGGACCGCCAGGGAAGTCCTGCGATAATTTTCAGTTTAAGAAAACATTAGTTTTTTTTGTTATATGAGATACACGAGGAAAATTTGTTTATTCTTAAATAGTGTGATCTCAACACATGTGAAGGTCAGTGTTCCTTAGATTGGTGTGTTGATAGCTTATTTCAAATCAATATTTTTTATTTATTAAAACTAGACTTCTGGGAATTCCCTGGCAGGTCCAGTGGTTAGGACTTGGCAGTGAAAGCGCAAAAAAAAAAAAAGCCTAGGCTGCCAAGGCACTATTCGGCAGAAAATAATGTGATTTTCAAAACTTCACTTACATATTTAAAATAAACTTTATAATTTTAGAACAATTTTAATATCATAAAGATCATTTACAAGTTCCCATTTACCCCACACACAGTTTCTTCAATTATTAACATCTTAAATGGTACATTTGTCACAATTCATGAACCAATATTGCTAGATATTATTATTATCTGCAGTCCATAGTTTATTCAGTTTTCCATAGTTTTTACCAAATGTCCTATTTCTATTCCAGGATCCCACAGTACATTTAATTGTCGTGTCTTCTTAGGATTCTCTTGGCTAACAGTTCCTCAAGTTTTCCTTGTTTATAATGACCTTGACAATTTGGAGGAGTACTGGTCAGATATTTTGTGGACTTCCCCTCAGATGAGCCTTGTTTGATGTATTTTTAAAATATGTTTGTTATTAAGGCAATATTTTTAGAGCAGTTTTAGGTTCATGACAAAATGAGGGGGAAGTACAGAGATTTCCTATCTACCCCCCGCCCCGCAACAGACTGGTACATACGCTACAACTGACGAACCTATGCTGACACATCGTAATCACCTGAAGTCCATAGTTTACCTTATGGTTTAGTCTTTTTGTTTGTTTGTTTTTTGTTTTTTTGTTTTGTGTGTGTGTGTGTGTGTGTGTGTGTACACGGGCCTCTCACTGTTGTGGCCTCTCCTGTTGTGGAGCACAGGCTCCAGACGCACAGGCCCAGCGGCCATGGTTCATGGGCCCAGCCGCTCCGCGGCATGTGGGATCTTCCCAGACCGGGAGATCGGCAGGCGGACTCTCAACCACTGCGCCACCAGGAAAGCCCTATGGTTTAGTCTTGATGTACGTTCTATGGGTTTGGACAAATGTGTAATGGAATGTATCTACCATTATAGTATCATATTTTCACGGCCCTGAAAATTCTCTGTGCTCTGGCTAATCACTGTTAACCCAACCCCAACCCCTGGTAACCACTGACTTTTTAATTTTATTCTATTTTTTTACTGTCTCCATAGTTTTGCCTTTTTGTAGAATGTCACATAGTTGTAACTGTACAGTATGTAGCCTTTTCAGATTGGCTCCTTTTACTTAGTAATACGCATTTAAGGTTCCTCCATGTCTTTTCATGGCTTGATAGCTCATTTCTTTCTAGTACTGAATAATATTTCACTGTCTAGATGTCCCGCCATTTATTTACCATTCACTTACTGAAGGACATCTTAGTTGCCTCGAAGTTTTGTCAGTTGTGTATAAAGCTGCCATAAATGTCCACATGCACGTTTTGTGTGGGCATAAGCTTTCAATTCTTTAGGGCAAGTGCCCATGGGCACAATTGCTGTATCACTTGGTAGAAGTATGTTTAGTTTTTTTTGTTTGTTTGTTTTATTTTTTGCGGTACACGGGCCTCTCACTGTTGTGGCCTCTCCCGTTGCGGAGCACAGGCTCCAGACGCGCAGGCTCAGCGGCCATGGCTCACGGGCCCAGCTGCTCCGCGGCATGTGGGATCTTCCCGGACCGGGGCACGAACCCGTGTCCCCTGCATCGGCAGGCGGACTCTCAACCACTGCGCCACCAGGCAAGCCCGTATGTTTAGTTTTGTTAGAAACCACAAACTGTCTTCCAAAGTGGCTGCACCATTTTGCATTCCCGCCAGCGACGAGCTAGAGTTCCTGTCGTTCCACACCCTTGCCAGTGTAGGTGTGTGATGGTGTCTAATTGTTGTTTTAATTTCCATTTCCTTGATGACATGTGATGTGGAACATCTTTTTTATGCTTATTTGCCATCTTTATATCTTCTTTGGTGAGGTGTCTGTTCAGATCTTTTGCCTCTTTTTTTTTTTTTCTGCGGTACGCGGGCCTCTCATCGCTGTGGCTTCTCCCGTTGCGGAGCACAGGCTCCCGACGCGCAGGCTCAGCAGCCATGGCTCACGGGCCCGGCCGTTCCGCGGCATGTGGGATCTTCCCGGACCGGGGCACGAACCCGTGTCCCCTGCATCGGCAGGCGGACTCTCAACCACTGTGCCACCAGGGAAGCCCTTCCTCTTTTTTTTTTAGTTGGGTTGTTTGTTTTCTTATGGTTGAGTTTTGACAGCTCTCTGTATAATTTCACTTACTTTTCACAACCGAAATACTCTACGTATTTTAAGATACCTTAAGTGCTATCATCAACTTTCAATTGTACAGGATTTCTTATTAATTTAGAATAACGTTTACGCTTCCTCTATTAATACAGGTTAGAAGGTTTATTTATTTAGTTTCAACAAATACATATTTGTACACATCAGATGAGCCAGGCAAGGACCCTACACTTAGAAGTTTACAATTCAGGAACAGAGAATCGAAGGGAGGTATTGTTATAGATTTAATTTGATGGGAAACAAGGCAGAAAGTTTCAAGGACAATTAGCCCCTTAAGTCTTCCTTATCCTTGTCTGATTCTGGCTTTAGAGACTTCAGAAGTCTTCCCCAGACAGTTCTGTATTCTCTGAAGGAATGTTAAAAATCCTAATTCTGGGTAACTTTGTTTTACTCCAGACTCTGAGTGCTAAGGTTAGTTTCTCAAGCAAAACATTCTGTCCCCTCCAGGAATGGAAGCATGGATGAGGAGAAAATATCCATCTTCTCTTGATTCTTCTACTTAGCAGTGTTCGAATAACGCCCTGGTCAGCTTTAAATCGTAACGGGGGGTGTGTGTGTAATTATGTTTGATTCAAGCAAATAATCCAAAATTCCCCAGTCCATGCCTGTGAATTTGGTTTTAATAGCATCCTGTACTTTACCTCTCAGAAGCTTTTCTCACTTGTCTTCAATTAGAATGTGAGGTCAGTGAGAACTTGGGTGAGTTAAAAAGGACCACATTGATATTTGAGAAGACGTAGGCTGACAAATCTAGTTTTTAATTACAGGAAATGATCAGAAACTACTGTAGATGCAATTAAAGGGCTTTTTCTTTGGGGGAAGCTTGTTTGTCTTTTATATTTTTTTCCCTAATCTCAATATAAAAAATACTATACTCTTTCATGCTTATAGCCTGAACTCTATAACTTCCTGCTGTGAATATGGAAATGAATTTTGTCGAAATCAAAGAAATTAGTTAATAGGATTTTTTAAAGCCTGTTAGTAGAAGTGGTTTAACATTTTTAAAGAAAATGTTTGCTTTGTTCATGATTAAACTGAACTAGACATCTGACCTCTGATAATCTCTCAAATCCCATACCTCTCTTTCTGTAACCAATGAATTGCTTTAAATTTTACGAGTTGAGAATTGATTAAATAAAACCATAATTTGATTCTCCAAACTGGTTAAAATTCAAATGTATAAAGTATAGCTCACTTAATAACATGAGAGGTTTTTTTTTTTTCAGAACGTTTTTGTTTTTGTTTTTGCGGTACGCGGGCCTCTCACTGTTGTGGCCTCTCCCATTCCGGAGCACAGGCTCCAGACGCGCAGGCTCAGTGGCCATGGCTCACGGGCCCAGCCGCTCCACGGCATGTGGGATCTTCCCGGACCGGGGCACGAACCCGTGTCCCCTGCATCGGCAGGCGGACTCTCAACCACTGCGCCACCAGGGAAGCCCAGAACTTTTTTTAAAGTGAATTTCCTCCTGTGTACTTGTTGTATTTTTTTTTTAACATTTTTATTTATTTTTTTTTACTGTACGCGGCCCTCTCACCTTTGTGGTCTCTCCCGTTGCGGAGCACAGGCTCCGGACGCGCAGGCTCAGCGGCCATGGCTTACAGGCCCAGCCGCTCCGCGGCGTGTGGGATCTTCCCAGATCGGGGCTTCCGAACCCACGTCCCCTGCATCGGCAGGCGGACTCTCAACCACTGCGCCACCAGGGAAGCCCAACATTTTATATTTATGTATGTATGTATGTATTATTTATTTTGGCTGTGCCTGGTCTTAGTTGCGCCACAGGGGATCTTCGTTGTGGCATGTGGGCTTCTTAGTTGTGGCATGCAGACTCTTAGTTGCGGCATGCATGTGGGATCTAGTTCCCGGACTAGGGATCGAACCTGGGCCCCCTGCATTGGTAGCCTGGAGTCTCACCCACTGGGCCACCAGAGAAGTCCCTTGGTTTTATTTTTAAATGGTCACTTTGGCATTTGGTAGCTACCAGAGAAACACATGGGTTTAGAAGGGCACCTTAGGTCAATTCAAAAACCTGGGGAAGAACTGAGTTGGCAGAATATAATATTGCCAGCTGAAATTCAACCAGCCTTTGAAATTTATTCTCATCTGAAAAGTACTACAGGATTTCAAGATAATGTAGCAGACATGCTACTTAGAAGCCCACTTCCTAATATTCCTCTAATTACGCAGTTGCCAACCCAGCTTGTTTATTTGAAAGACATTGGGATGGAGGTTGGACAAAATATATTATGATTACTTTTCTTCCTGTGTATTATTTTAATTTGAAAATGTTAAAGTATATTACAGGGTATTTTCCTATTTCACAGATTTGTAAAACTAAGATTTTGATGGACTTATGCTCCCAGGGCTAGATCTTCCTTTAGCTTTTTCTCCTATTATTCATTGCAATCCATACAAGGCAGCCGCCCTATGAGCATTTTCCCCGCATCCTCCTTGTGTTTACATTCCTACTGCATTTACGTTCAGGCGTACTGTACTCCATGTGGCTTTGGTTTCCCAGTGCATGTCAGTTATACTCACAGCACGCTGTACTGTTACGTGTGCAATAGCGTCATGCCTTAAAACAAACAATGTGCATACCTTAATTTAAAAGGACTTTGTTGCTAAAAATGCTAACCCTCATCTGAGCCCCCAGCGAGTTGTAATCTTTTTGCGGTAGTCACATCACAGATCACTGGTCACCCTGACACATATAATAATAATGAAAAAGTTTGAGATATCGTGAGGATTACCAAAATGTGATACAGAGACATGAAAGGAGCAAATGCTGTTGGAAAAATGACCCTGATGGACTTGCTCGACACAGGGTTGCCACGAACCTTCAATTTGTAAAAACAATGCAATAAGGTGAAGCACAATAAAACAAGGTCTGCCTGCATTGGACAGCAGCCACGTGGCAGACGGTGGAGCTGCACGCGTGGACAGTGCTCATCCCTTGCCCTCAAGTCTCTCGGGGGAGGTGGCACAGGGTTGCTCTATAGGATGTAGGTGCTGACTCGAGGGACAGAGCATGCAGTGGGACCTGCGCGGGGGACACCTCCCAAGGAGATGAGAGGTGACCAGGGAGGGTTGCCCAGAGACGCTGACCCTGAAGCTGATTCTTAAAGAATGAGTCAGAGTTTGCCAGACACAAAAGAGTCAAGGGGAAACAAAGAGTCACGATGTGTCCAAGAAATGGGCTATAAGTAGTTTAATGAGCCTGCAACTCAGCGTGTATGTGGGGACTCCTGGGAAGTGAGGGAGCTGGGGCCGGATTCATGAAGTGCTTGGACATCAGGTCAAAAAGTCTGGATTTCATCCTGTGCACAATGGGAAGCAAGTGCAAGATCATCCTTAGGGAAGCGATGTGATCAAATGCGCATTTTAGGCAAGTCCAACGAGAAGGGCTTGAGTTTCATCTTATAAAAAGCAGCTTCTAGATGCCCTTCACACTCATATAGCTGCCATGTATTAATCCCCTACTGTGTGCCTAGACATGCCCAAATATCTTTTTTTTTTCCCCCTGTACTCTTTATCCCTTTCTCTCTACTGGCTTTTATCTGCCTCATCCCATTCCAAGTTTATAAACATGACTAAGTCCAATGTTATAAATAAAATAATGACACTAAGACATTAAGGTGAGGGCATTGCCATCGCTGTTGGATTCAGCAACGGTGAAGCCAGGCGACCTTGGAAAGAGCCGCTTCAGCTGAGGGATAGGAGCAGTGGGTCAGGAATTGATTGGCAGGTCAGGAAGGTGAAGTGGGGAATAGAGATGCTCTTTCTGGGAAACTTATGGTGAAAGGAAGGAGTTAAGCATAGAAGATTGTAAGAAGTGTGTGGTATCCAACAGAGCCTGGAAGGAGAGAGCCCGAAGGCATGAGGAAGTTGGTGGATGGATTTGTTTCAAGAGGGGAAAGGGGAGGCAGAGGAGGGATGGGAAGTTCTTTTCCACTGTCAGTGGAAGATGACTGGAGGCTGAATGTCGATTGTCTGTAGTGTGTTGGAAGTTGGGGAAGTCTTACCACCTGCCTTCGAGTTTTCCGGTGAAGATCTGCTGAGAATGGAGAAGAGGCTGGTGAGAAAGGTATCTGAAGGGAATGGGCAAGGTTTGAGGGAGTGTTTGTGTGAGAAGGAGAGGGACATGTCGAGAAGGACGATCACCAGTGCCCTGTGGGAGCCCAGCGAGGTTGGGGACCACAGGCAGGATGGGGCACCATGCAGCGAGGCTGTGGGGAACTTCCTTCAGCGTCATCAGCAGACCGGTGTGGGAACAGAGAAGGTTTGAGTGGAGGGTGAGGTTTGGTTGTGTGGGTCAAAGGAGATGAAGGGTTTGAGAAAAGTGTGGAGACGTGATAGATAACAGCATCCAGTCCATTTAGGAAGAGATGCTCAACAGGGAGGAGACTGTAAGAAGACAAGACATAGTCAGAGGAGGCAATTGTGAGAACTGAAAGGTTGTGATCAGAAGTGAGGATAAAAGAAAGCTGAACATTTCAGACCCGGAGTAGCAGTTGTGGGCTCAGCTCCAAGCGATGGCCGTTAATGTGGGTGGAGAGCTGGCAAGGATCCTCTAAAGTAGAGACCCAAGGGACTTCCCTGATGGTCCACTGGTTAGGACTCTGTGCTTCCACCACAGGGGGCATGAGTTTGATCCCTGGCCAGGGAACTAAGATCCCGCCACCTGGGCTGCACGGCCAAAAGAAAAAGAGAGAGAGACCCAAGATCCTGGAGGCAAAGGTGTGCAAGGCTGGTCCTCAGGGCACTGGAGCACCCAGGGTGGTGGCAGAAATTAGAGTGAAGAGAGAGAGGGGAGGAGAGTTCCAAGCATCGGTGAGCAATGGAGTCATTATCTGAAGGGGAGTAAAGATTCATGTAACATGGGGTGTGTTCCTCTCTAGAAGAAAGCTTCTTCTTTGCATTCAAAAAAATTAAATATAACTCTTAAAATCTGATTTTCATCACAATTTCTCACAATGGAAACGTGACCCAAAGTTAGCATCTATTGGAATTCTGAAAGTATCCTGAAAACCATGCCTGTAAACATCCCCTGTCATTCATCTCTCAGGTGAGGTTTTATAGGTTCCAAAAAAGAGAGAGAGAAGGGGTAGTTCTCGCTCCTTTGCTGAGCATCATCTTACTGGCATAATACAACAGGAAGAAGGCTTTTCAAAGCATGATATGAACAGACATTTCTCTTAAGACCTTTTATTTTGAGAGGATTAAAATCTGTCTAGTAGGGATAGCCAACTGTCCTCTCTTTTCAAAGCTTGGTTTCCATCCATCACCTGTATCGGTTGTTCTGTTTTATATTAAGTTGTTCAGTGCCACCACCTCCACCTCGACTGCAGTTGGTGTTGGGATAGGAAGCATAGCCCCTGAGATGGTCAAGGACAAGGGGACGCAGGCTGCCTTTTCTTGCCACATACCCACTGGCAGCCCCAGAGCCCGATCCCCAGTGGGAGGGAAGTTCCTACCAGCTTTTATCTTAAAAACCCTTGACCAACCATCCCACTTCTTCTGTTCCTCCCATTCCTCCTTGGCACATGGGGACACATATTATTTTTTTTATTTTTTAGTTTTTTAATTTTTGGCTGTGTTGGGTCTTCATTGCTGCACGTGGGCTTTCTCTGGTTGCGGCGAGCGGAGGCTACTCTTCGTTGCGGTGCGCGGGTTTCTCATCGCGGTGGCTTCTCTTGTTGCGGAGCACGGGCTCTAGGCGCGCAGACTTCAGTAGTTGTAGCACGTGGGCTCAGTAGTTGTGGCGCGTGGGCTCAGTAGTTGTGGCACACGGGCTTAGTTGCTCCTCAGCACGTGGGATCTTCCTGGACCAGGGATCGAACCTGTGTCCCCTGGGTTGGCAGGAGGATTCTTAACCACTGGACCACCAGGGAAGCCCCTGCATGGGGACACTTATAAGGCAGTCTTTGCGGACAGTGACATTTATGTTCCTGTCTACTCATGAACTTTTCTCAGAAGTATGTTTTTGGTCAAACTGCAATGTTTATTTCTATGTACTACCACAGAGTTAGTATTAACCCATTTCATCTTGCTTTACTACCCCCATTTGAACAGAATCCTACAAAGGATCATATATCCCTTGCAGATTTTTAAAATCAGGAGCTACTGTTAAAATGCAAGGGATCCCCAGAGTCTAAGACTGAAGGCTTTAGTTTCATCTACTACATGTGAAATTCTCCCGTATATATACACAGGGCTTTAGGTAAATCATAGTTAATGTGTGTCCCTACTTCACTGGCAACATTAGAGGATTTTTATTTAGTGGCTTAAACATTCAATAATATTTGAAACACTTTGTCCAGGTTTCTAACGGAGATGCTTTGATGAGTCCTCCAGCTCTTGTCTAATCAGGAAAGACTCATGGGAGAATTAAGGAGAGCATGCGTGAGAAAATAAAACAGTCAAAACAATGCATTATTCTGAGTATGAAGTGGATTATTATGATGGTATTAAAAAAAAAAAAGGGGCCCCAAAGGATTAAGTTGATGCAGTTTGCAGTGAGGACTAAATTGTCACCACAGTTTGCTGTGGGCATTGGTTAACTGATGGAAAACTCCAGAAGATGGGTCCAAGAGGCACTGAACTGGACCCATGTGGACCAATAACCTGGAGCTCAGTCGCAGACTCTGCCCCTCCAAGTATGCCTTCCTCTGCCCTGGCAGCTTGGGCTGGTCCAGCACACTTTCCCCAAGCCCCTCGTGGTTCTGGTGCTGGAGAGGCGTCTGCTTGCCTCCCTTGTCAGAAGGCAAAGGGTTTGTTCCATGAACTGCGACCAGGCTAGAGGGAAGGGTGGGAAGGCTGTGCGTGTCCCGACGTTTCATCTGGAGTTAAACGTACGCCATTAACTTCTTAACAGCCTGGCGGGACTGGCCCCAGACTATCCCTGGTGCGCTGCTTATCTGCAGCGGAATTACATGTGTAGTTAATGTACTGGCTCCAAAAATTGGGAAAACCGTTGCACTGCTCTGTCTCTCTGATAAGGAAAAACTCCCAGGTCGTGGTTGAGGTGGACCGTCTGAAGAGATCAAAGCCTGAGTCAAGTTAAAATTCAGGACGTTAGCTCCTGAGTGGCAGACAGTGCCTGTTGCGATGGGGAGGGGATTCAGAGCACATCCTTGGGTTTAAGAAGAAACAAACAAACAAGCAAAAAAGCTGGTTTAAAATATTCTTATTTAAGTAATCTCTAGAAATATACAGACATCTAGGACTTTAGTTGCGGCAGCCTATGAACCAGAAATCTGACTCCTGCTTGCTGCAAGTTGCACCTCAAAATGCATCTAACTGTAAGCTCGGACAGTCTTTTTCAAGGGCAGTAACTAAATGAACTCTGTCTTGCCCTCTCCGCCCCTGCACTCACCGCCCCCCTCCCCGCCTTCTCCTCCCTTCCCTCTCACTAATCAGAGGAAAGCACCTGACATTTTGCATCTTTCATTGTACCCCCGGGAAATGACACAAATGCTCAGGGACTTTTCTTCTACCTTGTCATCAGGTGTGTTTGTTGGGCTTGGCAGCCATCAGGATTAGAGGGACTCAACTTAAAAGCTTCCACTGTGGATCTCCACCCCCAGCATGTGCGTGGGGCTTAGAGGTCCAGGATGTCTTGTGTGTGGGCTTCAGCCTCTGAAGCCCCCTGTTGTCTGCTCTTCATCAACTGCATCATCAACAGTGTCTTCAATTAATGGCTTCTCTCTACCAGCAGTCACCTTGGTGCCCATGAATGAAGCTAACACGTGGGACAGAGAAAACCATGCAGGGTCTGTTTTATGAGCATCGCTAGCACCTGTCGTGAGAGTCCCCACAGCCGTCCTTGTCATAGTCTGCTTCCCCCAGGGGGATGTGGGTGGTGGGGCTTCATCTCTGCCAGGTTGGTCCAGACAGTTTCCTCCTCTTTCATGTACATTTCACTCTTTCCCTCCGCTAGTTTGCATCCATTCAAGTTCTTAATGCAACTGTCTACTCAGATAAATACTTCTTTTAAGAGTCAATCAGTTAAAGACTCCCATTTTTTCTTTTTGAATTTTATTTTATTTATTTATTTTTTATACAGCAGGTTCTTATTAATCCATTTTATACATATTAGTGTATATATGTCAACCCCAATCTCCCAATTCATCCCACCACCGCCTTTCCCCCTTGGTGTCCATACGTTTGTTCTCTACATCTGTGTCTCTATTTCTGCCCTGCAAACCACTTCATCTGTACCGTTTTTCTAGATTCCACATACATGCATTAATATACGATATTTGTTTTTCTCTTTCTGACTTACTTCACTCTGTATGACAGTCTCTAGGTCCATCCATGTCTCTGCAAATGACCCACTTTCGTTTCTTTTTATGGCTGAGTAATATTGCACTGTATATATGTACCACATCTCCCTTATCTATTCGTCTGTCGATGGGCATTTAGGTTGCTTCCATGACCTGGCAAGACTCCAATTTCTTTATGTCAATGAGATGGAGACAGAACACTGACATGACACATTTTCCATTCCTCGAGGGGCGTGCCGTTTGCTGCTTCCATTAGGCAAATTCATGGCTGCTACACACGCTCACACCGAGGAGAAAAGACACTACTGAATATGTATTTCATAAACAGAAATGCAGTCGGTGTATCTGTTTCCTTAATGTTAGAACATGGTCCTGCTGCCCTGTACAATTCCACAAACTGCTTCAGGGCGAAATTATTCCCTAGAAGAATTTTCACCTAATTGAGATTTGGAAAGGAACATGGATACTTTCCGATCTCCATTCGCTTCGCTGCACATTTCAGGGGCTTCTGCTGTCTCTTGCTGAGAGGGGAAAACAGTCAGTGGTCTGAAACTTTACTTTAAGATCCAAAAGGTAGACACAGTTTGGAAATCGTCCACATTACCGTGGTGTCAAATCACAAGATATCAAGCCTGACAATGCGGAAATTGGGGGATTTAAGGTTATAATAATTTCTACCTTGGAACACCTTGCATCGTCCCACCCTGTGAACTAATGTTTTGGAGGCAGCCTCTTACTCTTTTTCAAAGCCAGACCCTTTTCTCTGGAAATACGTCTCTTTCTAAGGCGACCTAAAACTAACAGAGTGCCCGGCATGGGAGTCAAGGAGAATGTGGCTAATGACACTGAGACCAACTCTTCTGAGAAGGAAAAATGGCGGAGTATTTTGTGTTAGATGGGACATGGTTCATTAATAACCAACTTAAATTTTAAGTCTCTAGAAGAAAAAATGACAACATTTCTTAGCTATTTCTGATATAGCCCAGGAATGAGTGCTCCGTGACCACTATAACTTTTAATTCATGTACTTATCTGTTTTTCCCAGACCTTTTAAGAAATGCTTATAGCTTTGCTTGTCAAATCGGGAGAAGGTAGATCATTATTCAAAGGAAAGCCCAATATAGGAAATTCAGATATAAATGGTTCAGCATTTTTTTTCTTGTCAAAGATTTATGACCGTCTCTATTTCAGACCTTCCTTAGCACTCTCTGGACTATTTCAGTAGCCTCTTCATTGGTCTGGAGCCTCTGTTTCTCATCCTTCATCCCTCTGTCTGTCTCTCCCGCTGCTCTGTGGATAGTTGTCATGAGCTCGGATCTAGATTTCCCGACTGGGTGTCCTGGGTGCTTCTCAGTCTTCTTTCAGCCTGACTTTCCAACGCCGTCTTCACCATTTTATTCACACCTCCGGTAGTCATTACCTCCCAATGGGGAAGAGACCTCTCCTTCCTCACCTGAGTACACAACACTTTTTGATGCTGTCCCTTGTTGGCCTTGGTCCCTCTGCCAGCCCTAGCCTCTCTGTGGCCACGTGCCCAAGCCTACATCCACTAAGGGACCAGCCCATATGCCACCTTCTTCACCATCTCTCCCCAGACACCCAACCATCCCCAAGTCAGGAGTCATTCTTTGACCTTGAATAGCGCCTTATGTGTTGTGTCGCTCTTAGAGCAGGTAGCTCTTCTGTTTGCTTGGAAGGTATATATATATCTCCTGACCTAAACCATGAGTTCTTAGGAGGCAGGGTCTGTGTTTGTTTATTTGATTCCCTGAAGCTCCTTGTTACTCAAAACATGGTCTGCTGACCAGCAGGGTCAACATTACCTGGGAGCTTGTTAGAAATCCAGAATCTCAGTCCCCATCCCTAATCTGACGAATCAGAACCCACGTGTTAACAAACCCCCTGGGTGATTACAACACACATGAAATTTCAAGAAGCTCTGCTTTGTTACATTGCGCGGACCCTGGTGTGAAGCAGGCACCCCCTGGATACTTGTTAATGACTGGGTGGCATTGAAAGCTGAGGTTGTTCTCATTGACTTATGGGAAGATTATCTCATAATCAGACGTCGAAAATATAACTCAGCATACATCATTTTTCTGTGACCATTTTTAGTCTTAAATCATGAAGACCCTTTTCTCCTTTTAAAATCTTTGATTTGTTACTTTCAGGTCACCTCAGTCGTTGTTTGGGGTTTTTTTGTTGGGGGGGGCGGGTTGGGTTTTGTTTTATGTGTTTTTTTGTTTTTCATTAAAAAAAAAAAAATCCCCTCACAGGGCAGTACTGTATTGGCCTTAGGTGAATGAGTATAGAAAGAAAGCTTGCTAATTGGGTCTAAATATAGATTATGTGCAAAAAATAATAGCTAACGTCTGAAAATAAGCATTCACATGGCGTGTATCGTGTTGTCATCTTGGCAGCTGTTTCTTTAGTCAGGGACAACTAAAGGCTAAGGGGATGCTCTCTGTCACTGTGTCAAAGGCCGAGTGATCCATTTCACACACGTTTGCTAAGAACCACGGAAGAAGATAAATGACAATATGATATGCCGAGATTTTTAAAGAGCTGAAGAATTTGATATTAAAGTTTCCTTTGCTGCCTGGGAATAAAAGGAGAATCGAGAGAAACTTGTAAAGTAAGGAGGAGCATTGCTACAGCTTAGAGCAGTGCAAAGCACCACCCATTGCGAGGCCATCTCTGCTTATCACAACAGCTAGGGGGATAGCATTTGCATGGGCGCCACCCGGGGATGCTAGATGCCCTGCAATGCATAGGGTTGTCTCACGCTGTGAAGAATGGTCCCCTGTGAGGCCACGACTTCAGAACACACTGGCCGGATGTTTCGGGGAGGGCGTGTGAAAAAGTGTTTATATCACTAAAATCTAAACCTATTTTGTATATTTTTTGTATTTTTATATTTTTATTTATTTATATTTCATATAAAGAAATGTTTTTATGTAAAATGTTTATATACATGTACATATATATATGTACATATTATATATTTGTATATGTATGTATACAAAAAGCATTTTAAATACATGCTGAATTTTTCAGGAACGTGACCACCATATTAATTGAGAGGATATTATTTCTTGTTTTATTTAAAACTTTTCTATATGTTTATTTCAGAAAGATCATGTCGCGGTTCCTGTCGGTCTGCATGGGTAGCTGTTAAATTCATACTGGTCTCACGTAGAGGTGCCAGCATCCTCCTATTTTTTATTTATTTCTTTCTTATTTTTGGCTGTGCCACGTGGCATGTGGGATCCTAGTTCAGAATTTCCAGTCCAGCAAATTTGTGACTTTCCCGTGGCAGCTTAAGTGCCATTGACACACGTTAGCTGTTGTTGCTGCCGTTGTTTTTGAGAGTCACTACAATTTTATGAAGGAAGAGGAGATGAGAAAAGCTATTTCCTCAGGCACTCTTTTCCTCCAGGTATTCCTCAATCATCCCAGAACCCACTTGGTGCTGAGTTCTATCCTGCAGCCACAGGGCTTTTCTCTCTAGATTCCACCTGTCGCCTCCTTAGGAGACTTAACTAGAATTAAGTCTCCCTCCCACTCCAACTTCCCTGCCTCCCCCGCCAAGCCATTCCTGGTTTCCTTCTCTTTGTGCCTCCAGAACCTAGGCAAGCTTGGATCCAGCAACAACTCTGCCTATAGATTTTTTCCTAATTGGTTTAATTTCAGATATAAAAAGGGTGGACTTCCCAAGTGTTCCAGATCTTCTTAAGAGTGACTTCACTTTTACCTTGGGGATGCTAAGGCTGTGCCAATAGTGATGCTTTGCTGCCTCTTCCCCTCCCTCCTGGGGACGTCTGGAGTTGGGGTGGGGATTACTGGAGACAATGTGAGTTACTATTTTGCATTAAAATTCCTTTTAAATGATAATAACGAAATGAATCCCCTGCTTCGTAGAGAAAAGAGATGGCTGCTTAGGTCACTTTTGGAAGAATTATTTCAGATTTCTTTTCAAAGTTAAATGCTCATCCTTAGACGTGACACCATGGCCCCTTGAGTCTATTCTGACCTTTCTGTCCATGTTTTTTTTTCTTCTCCACCTCTTTATTCACTTGTCACAATGTGTTCACAGGTTCCTTCTGTTCATGTCTTTGGCAAGATTGTCTTCGGTTAAGTGTGGTATAAATATATCCCTCTCCGGTCCCATTACAAAGGCTGCTCTTAGTATTTCAACTCTTGTCTGAGTTTTCGGTGACATCTACCTTCTTAATGCTGCTTCAAAGCTTTGGCATCTCAGCCAGTAAAATCCAGCGCATCTGGGGCAGATAACGCCCTCTGCTCTGATATTCTCTTTGGTCTTGATGTGTTAAAGTTAGACCCAGGTCATTATTTTTGTTACAATGACATTTTCATAATGCACTAAATAATGAAGTGTTAAGAACACCCAGAAAAAGCCTTAAAGATGCCTAGAACATCTCCTGAAGCATTTACTATTAAGGCTATTAACTTTTTACATCTCTTTTTTAATATAAATTGATCATAAAGCATATTGAAAGTGACTTTACACCAAGGTATTCAGTATCAGGAAAAGTGACCTTTAATTGCAGTCTGCCCCAGATCATTGCAGTCCCATGCCCAGCTCTGGCCTCCGTGCTCCAAGCACCTTCCACTTCGAATCCCAAATAGTCCTAGGTCTTCTCTCTACCTCTCCCCAAAGCCCAACCCTCTCCACCTGCTGAAAACCCAGCCAGGTCCACGATCACCCTAGCTGGAAAGTGGTTTGCCCTTTTCCGAATTCCACAAGTCTTTTGCTTGCAAAACTGGCAACAAAGTTTCCACATTCACTGTTTTATAGTCACACTCTATCTTCTTGAATATAATACAGTAGAGACTCCATGAGGGCAGGCGATGACCAGTTGCTGTTTCACTCTACCGTGTCTGATACTCAGCTTGTCAGTCACTACACAGTGTGTTTTGAATGACGAATGAGATAGACAGCTCTTCTGCATTAGCTATAGAGTAGCATGTGAATTGACTTTTCTAAACGGAATCCTTCGGAGAGAGAAGCTCATTGTTTAAAAGAAGCTTTCAGAGAAGGCAAATGATTCTTTTTTTTAGCGTAATGAGTCCCTATCTAAATGAACTACCTTTGATCTGGCATTTCAGCTATCATATACGTCTTGCTTCTCTTATACCCTTTAATTTATTCAGCATGTATTTAATAAAAGCATATCACATACCACTGTGCAGGTGTGGGAACACAGTAGTGAACAGGACAAAGGACCCGCCCTCTCGGCACTAACTTCTCAGAGAAGAGGGGCAGGCAGTACACAAATCTAAGAAATGCCATGTGGTATAAAGGCTGTGTAGAAAAATAAGGTGGGATAAGGGAAATGGAGAGACAGGGGGTGCTTTTTATAGAGGAGGAATTTCAAATGAAGGGATAGTCTGAGCAGAGACCAGGGAGGACGGAGGGTGGGAGGCCCCCAGGTGGGTATCCGTCAGAGGAAGAGCCCAGGCTGCAGAGAAAACAGCAAAGGCCGGGGCTGGGCAGTGGGCGTCTGAGGAACAGGGTGCAGGGAGGCCATGTGGCTGATGTGGCTGAGGGACTGGTGTGGGGTGGGTCTTGAGACAGAGCTGGGCAAGGTCAGTAGACCTAAGGGGCCGTGGTAAAGACTTGAGTTTTTAGTTAAGAGAGGCTGTCATTGGACATCTGGAGGACCTACATACTGTTGTGGAGAGTAGTCTGTAGAAGCAGGAAGACCCACAGGAGCCTCCTGAATAGGAGACAACAGGGACCATGACTAGGGTGGTGACTTGAGGGGTAAGAAGCCATCAGACCCTGATTCTTAGAGGTGATGGGATTTGCTGCTGGCCAGACTGTGGGCCTTCTTTCCATGAGAGGAAGAGGGAAGTCAAGAGTAATCACAAACAAGGTTTGGTTTTAGCAGCTGGAAGATTCACGTTTTCATTGACTGACGTGGGGCAGGTCTGAGGAGGACTGAGTTTGAAGGACACACTCAAGTTGGGTGTTAGACGGATTGTCGAACATCCCAGACTGTTAGCTGTGAGTCTTTCTTCCAAAACCGTGAGTCCTTGAATTCAAGGTCATGTCTTGGTCATCTTTGTGTTCTCCTGTTAATTTGCAGAAGTTCTCGCTCGCAGGACCCCTAACACTTGCGTTTGAGTTCATGCAATTCAGATTTGCATACGTGGGAGTTTCTGAAAGTGGCCCGTGGTTTCACTTGCATTTTCGTATTCCTTTTCATCGTAATCTGTAAAAGCAGAGAAGAGACAGTTGGGAAAATGCTGTATGAAACTTGCTGGAAACGGGCAGAACCAGAAATGATGCTGACAAGAGGTTTAGAAGTACAAAATAGATAGAACTCAGACCGAATATAAGTAAATTAGCATAAGTCATCAATCTCTGATTCCCGTGCCTGTCTCCTCCGAGTTGGCTGACTCAACTGCTGCTTCTGTGACTACAGCTGTGTAACTCCTCCACGTTTCCTTTTTGCATGGAAAAAGTATTCCAGTTTGTCACTGCTTCAACATTTGCAGTTTTATATTAGGTTCTCGTTTTTTATTTTTTGGGCCTGACCATGTGCTTAAGAAAGCCATGCAACGGTCATCCATTCTGAACTGTTTTGTTTTCACTTGGGGTTTGGTTTTAGGTCCACTTGGGGTTTTATTATTTGCCCTTGGGGTTCTCCAGGCTTGGAAATGCTTCTCTCAGTAAACTTCCCGATCCCTGGTTGAAACTTGCAGGACGGTGGGGATTCCAGGTAGAGAAAGCCCTCACAGTCAGAGGGAAAAGCAAGGTGAGGGCAGGTGCCTAGTTTGTTGTGGTTGCAACATAAGCTTCATAGGGAGTGTGAAGAGAGTGAAGACCACGTGATGAGAAGGTAATAAAGGTCATTACGGGGACTTCCCTAGTGACGCAGTGGTTAAGAGTCGCCTGCCAACGCAGGGGACACAGGTTCGATCCTTGGTCCGGGAAGATCCCACATGCCACGGAGCATGTAAGCCCGTGCGCCACAACTACTGAGCCTGCGCTCTAGAGCCCGCGAGCCACAACTACTGAACCCGCGTGCTGCAACTACTGAAGCCCGCGCGCCCAGAGCCCTTGCTCCACAACAAGAGAAGCCACTGCAGTGAGAAACCCGCGCACCGCAACGAAGAGTAGACCCCGCTCGCCGCAACTAGAGAAAGCCCGCGTGCAGCAATGAAGACCCAATGTAGCCAAAAATAAATAAATAAACAAATACATTTTTTTTTTTTTACAGGAAAGGTCATTATGGGCTATGCTAAGGAGTATAGAAAACGAGGAGCTTCAGACACTTAGAGTCTGGAAGTACTGTGATGAGATTTGTATTGTAGGCAAAGCTGCTTTGACTGCCATAGGAAGAGCAGACGGGTGGGGGAGACAGGTAAGAGGTTCTGGTGATGAAGGCAAAAGATGGTGAAGGTCTTGTAAAGTTCTTATAGACCAGTGACTGGCACGCGTTCAATAATATATCAGTCTTTATAAAATAAAGTTAAACAAATGGGAGTAGAAATGCTTGTGATGGGGAGAACACCACATTAGAGAGACATCTCACAGGTAGGGCGATTACAGCATCTACCTGGGTGAGTGGTGACGTCATTCCAGGACAAGGAGCAGGTGGGGTCACGGGGAGGTTGACCAGATGCCGTAGTTCTGCCTGGACATGCGTTCTCCTTGTGGAGCCCATGGAGCATCCATTAGACAGCTGGCAGTATAGCTCTGGGACTCAGCTGGGACTTTGGCTTGGACGGACATGTTTGGGGCATGTTTAGAAGTCTTCAACATCTAGATAGCAAAGAAAGAGATCGCTCCAAAAAAGGAAATAAAGCAAGGAGAGTCTCTTATCCTAGCAATGAAGTTAAAAAAACGTATCTCCAAATTCTGGTTGATATAACCTCTTATTAAGATCTTCTGGCTGACCTACTGGTACCTGTTCCAGGAAAATAGTACCTTATTATTATTTATTTTTTTTAAAGAATAGAAGCTACTTATTTGATCACCCTTCAGGCGGGGCGAGGTGGTGTCGCTGCCAGCAGCTTAATAACGTGCCCTTTCTACTCTGAAGACCCACCACAACTGACCTGGAAGTTCAGTCTTCACAGAGGATCAATGCATGATCCAGCTTCCCCAGAGCACCGGTAAGCTACAACTTTGGACGTGGCTGTTCCATTTTTGATATTGTACAACTCTCAGTGGTACGTGAGCCTTCTGGCATCTTAAGGAGTTGAAGTAGAGAATCATTCTGCTCCCAACCTAAGTGCCACAATAGATAACCAGACAGCCTCCTCTTAACAGCAGTGTAGATCCCCGAAAGATGTGATGGAAGAAGAATAAGTGCGTATGTACGTGAATTCTCTCCAAAACTCCATGGCATGGTATTTAAAGCTGCCTCTCTGGGCACTGGCGTGTCTTAGTGACTTGCAGGTGGAGTCGGCCTTTAGCAGGAGCGATTCTCTGAAGCCGTAGCGTGCATCAGGGCAGGCTGGACGCATATCACATACGTGCCTGGGAAGCATTGCTTTCAGCAGCAGCATCTTCCAAGTGATAAAAATAACTTTGCTTTGGTCAGTAGCCCTGGAGCCAGGTGTCTCCTTTCACTTCCTGTTCTCTGTTGGGTCCTGCAAAGGGACATCTCGTCTTCCACAGTCTGGAATGTGGCATTTCTGGTCTCGCCACTTTAACTGTCTAATATCTAGCTGTCTAGTCTCCTCTTGTTGTGTATTTTGAGGGTCCTCTCCTCTTGAACCTTTGCATTTTACATCCTCATGTCTACTGCTCATTCCTGCAGAGGGAGATTGACAGCTCTCCGCCTGCCAGACCCTCGATAACCTAGGTGTTTATACTTTGATTTCTGTCATGTCCCCACTTTTAAAGCCTAATCTGTATAATTATGGGGCAACAACTTTCCTGTCCGTGATTCTCTTAAAAGTCTTACGTTATCTTATTCCCCCGTCACAGAAGCTTCTTTCTGGTCCTCTGTTCTGATAATAGATGTATTTCCTGCACAATATCGGATCATCTTTTAGATTCTGAAGTTCTTCACATGTCTCCTTTTTGAAACTGTTGTTGACCCGTGAGTCTCTTCTTTTCCACGAGCTCCAGGTCAGACTCCTTCTCAAGGGTTCTTACGTTCTAAAGCCTTTGTGAGCTCGGAGGGATGGATGGTGGGTGTGATTAATCCCTGAGAGATGTGGCTGCTGGTGGGGTTATTTCTGTGTCAAGCTTCCCACTGTCAGACCTGGAAGAGAGCTGACGCTCTGTGGGGCCGCCTTCGTGTAGACACTGCCCGACCCCATGCTCTCTCTCTCTCCTCCCTTCCCGTTGAGATAGAATTGTGTCCGTCTGCACCCAGCACGCCAGAGCAGGAAGGCTGTCTCACTCCCCGTGGAGAAAAACCTCCCATGGACCTGCTAAAGTAACTGCTGAGTGGTTTTTTATTGTGGGAAACAAAGGATGGTTAAGTCTCCTGAGTCCTAGGTTGCTAGTCTATAGGTTTCTCTGGCGTAAGCCCTAGAAAATTCCTCTTGATTTCAGCAGCCATATTTAACTGACCGTTGACATTTAAAATTGTAAAAGAAAACTATAGCCCAAGATAATTGGATACAATAAACCAATTTATCTTATCTGTGAGGACATGTCAAAACTGTAGTTTGGGGACTATGTCCTTTATTGCTAGGCAATGTATGGAGCCTTCCTTGTGAACCCCTGGCTCTTCCTCCCCATCATTTCCTCAGCCGTGTCCCTTCTCAGCCTCCTGTGCTAACTGATAGCACATGTGTTTCAGAATGGAACCTGGAAAAGGAATGTATAGGGCCTCGTATGGAAATGCCATTCCAGATTCCATACGCCAATCGATAATACACTGGCTAGACTGTCGAGAGTCACCCCAGAAAGGAGGAATTTGGATTGGAAGGGAATCAAAGGAATTGTGGACCTAGCATAATTGATTGCAGTGAAGCAGTAATGGGGTGGTCTGGACAACTGGACGTAGGCCAAGTTCAAAATCACAAGCAATTCCCCCTACCCTCTGAGAATGAGGTGAGGTCTACTGAATGGAGAACAGGGCGAGTCATCAACCTTCTTATGGTTTAATTCAAACCTGGGCCCTGAGCTTTGTCTGTTGTTTTTTGAAAGGGACAAAGGTGTTGAATCCAGCCAGAAAAACCTGTGCTTATCTGTCCAATTACTTCTTTTATCCCCCCTGCCCTTCTCTCTCAGAAACAGGATTCTAAAGTAAGTTCTTGGTTGTGTCTGATAAATGTCAGCTGATATCCAGGGCTCATTTATTTTCTTTGTCCCAGGCATAATGTCTAGCATAACATACTTTATAAATGAATGAATAGCAATCGTGTGAAAAAACAGGGAAAATGTTAGTGGGTGGAAGAAAGAGTGAAAACAAATCCTGGTGTTAAGAAGAAAGAGTTGGCCCTTGATGCCATGGTGGAAGCAAGATGGTATGACTGTGGGGTTACCAAACTCTATTCCATGGAACAGTAGAGCATCTCACACGCACACGCACAGAGGCTTCCATGATGTGACAAATATTGCACACTATATCACACTGTGGGATCCACAGTATAGGTTTGCATACTGAAGTCTCTGAAAAGACCTGCAATGAAGACAACCTGATTAACCTTTATTTAACTCAGCCTTTCTCCCAACATATTTGGCTGTGGAATTCTCTGCCTTACATCTCCTTACATCTAGACCCACTGAACACACTTTGGCCAACACTGGTAGAAATATACAAAATTGTCATAGACTTGAGTCCAGCTGACCTGGGTTTGAATCATGGCTACCATTTTCTGTGTGATCCTAAGTCGAATTAAGTAAGCTCTAGTCTCCTGTTTCCTCATCTGCAAGATCAGGATAATGTCCACTTCCTGAAATAAGAGAATTAAAGCAGGTGATGGAGATAAACCATCTGGGCACCTAGCACAGGCAGACTCCTTTGTGGCTACTTACTCCCACACTGATGCACTGCATTTCTCTATACCACACTGGTACCCACATACAGGGGCTTCTTAGGATGCAGCCTATTCTCCTCAATCCTTACAACCAGTGGCAGACAAATTGTTGTTTGTGCTTGTAAAATGTGAATAATTAGTCTTTTTTAAGAAACTGCTTTCCCAAAGGAAAATTATGGCAGAGAGCACATAGTTACTTTTACATTTGTTGGTGCTATTGGCTCCTAAATTCTGGCATCATTATTGCCCAGTTTTTTTTCTTGGCTCTCCAGGTTCTTCTAAATTGGATATTAGAAAGGAAAAGTCTTTCTGGAAATGTCTTATTAACCCACCAAATAAATGGCTGTTCAAAAACTATACGTAACAAGAATACCAGCCATGAGCATTTGTTTCGCTTCTACCATGTACCAGGCACTGCTCAGAACTCTTTATATGTATAACTCATTTAATCCTTACAGCAACCCAGTGAGTATGCCCTGTTATCTGCATTTTGCAGATGAGGGAACTGAAGCTTTCAGAGTAATATGTCCAAGGCCACCAGGTAATGAAAGGTGATGATGACTCTGAGTGACTCTAGTCGTGCAGGTTAGCACAGACAAGGACAAGCTGAAGATTGGAAAGCCAACTCGTGGTCAACCTTGAGGTTGTTATTTTCTTGCCTAGTCTAGGTGAAAACTTTTCCTTTTTTTTAGGAAATAAAAGTTATGTATCCTATATTAGTCAGGGTTCTCTAGAGGAATGAACCAACAGGATATATATATATATATATATATATATATGCATACACATACATACACACACACACATATATATATAAAGAAATTTATTATAAGGAATTGCCTCACTCAGTTACGGAGGCTAAGATTTCCCAAGATCTAGAGTTAGTAAGCTGGAGACCCAGGAGTGACAATGGGAGAAGTTCCAGTCTGAAAAGGGCAGGTGTAAGACCCAGGAAGGGCGATGTTTCAGCTCAGGTCCTCAGACAGGAAAAACTGCTGTCCCAGCTTAGGCAGAAATGTAGGAAGAGTTCCCACTTATTCTTGTGAGTGAGAGGTCAACCTTTTTGTTCTCTTCAGGTCTTCAGCTGATTGGTTGAGGCCCACCCACACTAGGGAGGACAGTCTGCTTTACTCAGTCTACCCATTCAAATGTTAATCTCACCCAGAAAACACCCTCGCAGACACACCCAGAATAATATTTAACCAAATATCCAGGCCCCTTGTGGCCCAGTCATACTGACACATAAAATTAACCGTCACACATCCCATGGTTTGAAATCACAAATTAGACATCCTCCTCTCTTGTTTCTGTTTTCAAGCAGACCAGTTGAACGCAGTGGGGTTCTACTGAGTTCAGAGACCTCATTCCAAAGGTTCCTCCAAAACTTCCGTAAGACATGCATAATTGAATATTGTCAAATATTCAAATGTCAATTGCTAGTAATTTAAATACATAAAGTTTGAGCAGGGGGTCTCCTTAAGTCAAAAGCTACTGTTTCCCATAACGCCAGCAATCATAATAGGGGAGCCCAGGCTCTCTGGGGGGATCCATAGTGACCCCAAATTCAGAGCTTTGTGCTCTGCATGTGTAATGCAGCCCCAGGATCAGATATGCGTTAGGTCATAGCCTGTGCCCTGTGACCATTGGGAGGATGAGTGAGACTGATCTATGTTGGCAGAGGTGAGGAAGGAAGCTTTCTTTCGCCAGCTGCTCTGCTGTTGTCTAAGCATCTTGAAGGCAGTGAACTGACCTTAGTTGGACACGTGTCTGAGCTTCACACCTGGCCTTGTACACAGGAGTCAAGTAGTAAATATTGGCTGAAGGTATCAGTAATTTTGTAGGTATCCACTGTAATCTTCTTTGATATTTGCTTGGGAGACGGTGATGAGAAAAAAAGACAGCGGACCAGTACAGAGCTGTTTTCTGAGTGAATCAGTGACGCCAATTATGTTACATTTCTTAGCCCATGGTTGCAGCTGTATGTAACTATTTCTACCTGATTACCTGAAAGAATCACCTTCAAACCCTGATAACTGATTCCGTGCAGGGCAGTACTGCAGCGGTGGCCTCTCAGTTTGAGTTAGGGTTCCTTATATCTCACTAAGAGACACATATTCTTCTGGAGTCAGGGTGTTAAAAAATCATTTGTCTCTTTTCTGTCATCTGGGAAAAGCAAGGCTGTTCCAGAAAATAAAAATGTCTCCTTTTTTACTTCCTAAAGGTGAGAAAGAAATGCAGTTGGAACGGGTAGGAACTTTTTTTTTTTTTTTTTTTTGCAGTACGCGGGCCTCTCACTGTCGTGGCCTCTGCCGTTGCGGAGCACAGGCTCCGGACGTGCAGGCTCAGTGGCCATGGCTCACGGGCCCAGCCGCTCCGCGGCATGTGGGATCTTCCCGGACCGGGGCACGAACCCGTGTCCCCTGCATCGGCAGGCGGACTCTCAACCACCGCGCCACCAGGGAAGCCCAGGTAGGGGCTTTTTATAGACAAGAAAAGTGACAGATTTGACAGATGACTCCTGAGCTTTGTTCAGCAGCAGAGACAGGGGGAAGAGGGCAGAAACACAGCAGCTTTTTTAGACTCACTGACCCTATGGCCCACTGATAAGAAGCTCTGTGCCCTGCCAAGTGGACTCTTCTTGCAGCGGAATTTTATGTTCCTCCCTGGGCCGGTGTTGGATTCTCTGGATACCTAAGGTGACACAAGGAGGGTCAGATGATGTCAACAGTTTATTTGTGGAACCTGGGCCTCCTCTTCAGGGCCAAAGCTTTTCCTCCAGAGGAGGGAGACTTATGCCCAGGATGTCTGCTCCCACACGGAGCCTTTGGGCACGAAAGCAAGAAGAAGATTCCAGCTAATGGGGGCCAATCCACAAGTCATTTCAGGAAAAATGGATATAAATAGAAGCGCCTAGAAGGCTGAATATGTTTTCTGCTGTGGGAAGGTTAAAGTGGAACTCTAAGCCATAGATTTTCTGCAAACCAGCATTTAAGAATATGCCAGGTGTGGAAACTGGTAGGAGAGACTTGGTTTAATAACATGTGAAGGGAAATTTAGCACCACCAGTGTTCTCCTTCCCTCCATCGTCTCCTCCGATGAACCTCTTGATGAAGATCAACAGGAAACTGGGACATATTTTGCAGTTTTGCAGTTAATTTTTTTTAAATTAATTAATTAATTAATTTAATTTTGGCTGTGTTGGGTCTTCGTTTCTGTGCGAGGGCTTTCTCTAGTTGCGGCAAGCGGGGGCCACTCTTCATCGTGGTACGCATGCCTCTCACTGTCGCAGCCTCTCTTGTTGCATAGCACAGGCTCCAGACGCGCAGGCTCAGTAGTTGTGGCTCACGGGCCTAGTTGCTCCGTGGCATGTGGGATCTTCCCAGACCAGGGCTCGAACCCGTGTCCCCTGCATTGGCAGGCAGATTCTCAACCACTGTGCCACCAGGGAAGCCCTGCAGTTAATTTGCAGGGAACTTGGGAGGGTAGACTTATACATGTTTCTCTGAGGACGGTGTCAGGCGCCCTGGTTGTCAGTAGAGCTAAGAGTGAAGCTGTCGTTCCGTCTGCTGGCAAGCACTGATATTAGCGCAGGATGGAGTGCTCTCGTTGGCAGACGTGGGAAGAGTAGCCTGGTGATTAAATGCTCTTATTACAGAGTGAGCAGCGTGACTGTTCAGAAGAGCCCATGAATGTTGAGTGTGAGACTCATCAACTGTCCAATTAAGAGGAAAGGAAGTGGAAATATCTGTGGGTTGTGTTGCTAAAGCTGCCTGGGTTTAGAGCCAAATGGAACTTTTCAGTATGAAGTCGATACGAATCTCTGGTGCGTTTTCATGTCAGGTGCCCTTCTACAGAGGGGGGTAAGTTTTAGAGAATGATTGTTTTGCTTCTTTGGGTACCACCTGCAGAAATGTGTTTATTTTGACTATTTTGTAGAAACCTGGTGAAGCAGCCTTGTGAGAGAGGATTCTTTGGATGGGGGTTTTCTCATCAGATGACAATGCCCAGCTTGGAATTGCCATCAGGCTAAAGGTTATAGGCCATGATATAGGAGCTGAGTGTTGGTTTACAGAACTGCTGTAATGGTTTTGGTGGGCGTCCTTGGGAACGATGGGGCCAACCTTATTCGCATCTGAAAGACAATCCTCAGCAAGGGAGCTTCAACAACACCTATTATTCCATACTTTCATTTAGAAAATAAATCCTTATTGCCTTGTTCAGCCTTGTGCAACTCCTCCTCTAGTTTTGTTTACATGTTATAAAATGAAGGGAACCCACTGCATGGCTCTGCAGAGGACTAGCCCCATTAATCTGTGCTAACATTTCTGCCTGAAATGTAAGCATCTTGATAACAGGGTGAAGACTCCTGGGGCGGGGCAGTTAAGCAGCAGCTCAGGACCATTTTACAGAGGAATAACCCCTTAGCTCGGCAAAGTTGTGTCATCTGTCCAGAGAGGCACTTTCACGGGTGCTTGCAAGCACAGTCTGTGTGTGGAAGGAGCCCTGCTGCAGTTCCACTTAGCTCCCTTGGTTGTTGATGGAGGTTCAGATGTGTTATTTGATCACGTCTGCTATCTACAAAACAAGCCCATTGTTTACCCAGGAACCCATGTGGGTCTTTTGGGTGGCTCTTCATCTAGCCTTAATGTTGACCATCCCTAGCACTGAGGGTCTTCCGTGGGACCCAGCAATACCCAGAGCCATCTCTGAAAGGCTAATGCAGAGAAAGGAAGGGGTGTGGAAAAGGTTAAAGGTTCAGGGAGGGATGCAATGTACAGAAACCTTACAAAGAGGAGAAGGTGGTACAAAGCAGTCAGGAGCAGTTGCCTCAGCTACTGATGTTAAAGATAACTGCAGGACTTCCTTGGTGGCGCAGTGGTTGAGAGTCCGCCTGCCAACGCATGGGACGCGGGTTCGTGCCCCGGTCCGGGAAGATCCCACATGCCGCAGAGCGGCTGGACCCGTGAGCCATGGCCGCTGAGCCTGTGCGTCCGGAGCCTGTGCTCCGCAACGGGAGAGGCCACAACAGTGAGAGGCCCGCGTACCGCAAAAAAAAAAAAAAAAAAAAAAAAAAAGATAACTGCAGAAAATCAGTGCTGCTGTCTTAAAGAAAGGGAGAACCAAATTTGAGGCAGAGAGTGGATGTTTTTCAAAGGTGAAAACGAGCCCAAGAGTTTCACAGGATTACCAGGGCAAACAGGAAATTCTTCTCTGTCTTTGTCAGATCTCCTGCTTCAAAAGAGGAAATCCTGTAGTTAGAGGAGATAGAACACAGGGCAAATTACATGCTTTTCCACCTCGTTTCTAGAGAGTGATCCTGGGTGTTGGAGACTGTTTGAAAGGAAGAGGTGAAGCTGTGGTGAATCCTGCAAACAGCACTTCTCTGTTTTCACAGGGGGCAGATTTATTCGCATCCTGCCTCGACTCAGCACATCCGCTGGGTCTCCTGCCCCTGCGCTCTGAGTCTTAGTGTGTTTTCAAGTGAGATATCCACTGATGGAAACAATTGTCATTTTGTCTGTTGCCAGAATGGGAGTTAAGTATTTTAAAAACGTGAACAGTGAAACAGTATCAGATTATACTAAACACATTTTGTTATTTGCGATGATTTTGACTTTTGATCATTTAAACGGTAACTGCGAAGTTTATCGTGATATTATCTAATAGTGGATAAAAGGAGTTTATCTAAAAGAGATCTGATGTAATGATGACAGTAAAGAAGACAGTTATCTACTAAAGTGAAAATGCTTTCTTTAAACACTTTGGGTATCCCTTTCTACCTAAAGATGAGGTGGAGTCCAGTCTAGAACATCTTCAGCCAGTGCTTTTCATATGTTCAGTACACATCCTGATGATGTAGGAAATACCAGGTTTCCTTCATGTGCTTTGGGTAATGTGTCTACTCCAACAGGTATCCCTCAATCTGGGCTCTTCATCGGTTGCTGGATGGCTGTGGTTGGAGGCACTTCAAAGTGAGGTCAGCTGCCAGCAGGGGCGATTTTATAGTATTATGTGGAGGGTAGAGTATCTAACTGCCCTGTCCCCCTTTGCCAGCAGAGAGGGGGTTCCCGGGACATGGGACTTCCAGTTTTTATACTGGGGAAGTCCTGGGCAAACCAGGATGAGTTGTCACCCTGTGTGAGGTAATGGATTTGACCATAAACTTCAACATTACACTTCAAAATACTAAACGGTTGGAATTCTGAGTGTTCTTGAACTTACTTTACGGTACAGAGTGGACTTGCTCCCCAAATACCCTGTGTCCATGCCTAGCTGACCCCATCAACTCTTGACGCTCTCCTTCTAGAAAAGACCACCAAAATGGCTTCAGAATGCATCCCATTTCCCTTCAATGACTCTTTGTTCTTGCAGACTGGGGCGGAGAGCAGCCTGAGAAGACAGGGAAGCCCCTGACCCCACCTCCTTCTTCAACCAAAATGTCATCGCTTTTACCTACCAAGAGGAAAGCTTCCCAGCTCAGATTTTTAAAAAATAGTACATTTTCAGCAACATGAATGGACCTAGAGATTATCATACTAAGTGAAGTAAATCAGAGAAAGACAAATATCATATGATATCACTTGTATGTGGAATCTAAAAAAATGGTACAATGATAGATCTGTGAGTCTATTTCTGTTTTGTAAGACTCATAGGTGTTGAAGACAAACTTACAGTTACCAAAGAGGGAAGGAGGGGGGTGATAAATTAGGAGATTGGGATTAACATAGACACACTACTATATATAAAATAGATAAACAACAAGGACCTACTATATAGCACAGGGAACTATATTCAATATCTTATAATAACCTATAATGGAAAAGAATCTGAAATATATATGCATGTATGTATACATATGTATAACTGAATCACTTTGCTGTACACCTGAAACTAACACAACATTGTAAATTTTTAAAAAGTAATATATTTCCAAGCCAGTGACTAGATGCCCGCATATATCCCTTCTCGCACCAGTATTTTGTGGTCTTACATGGAGAATTGCTAATTTTCCAAAGGCTTTGAATGAAATGAATTTAAAGAAAACTGCCTGTTCCAATGGTTCTTCTGCGAGAGATACTGACTGTGTGGTCCTTTTATTTTTAGCAATAGTGTTGGAAAAATCAGGTTATGTTTACTCTGTCTGGGGGGCTGGTGAGATTGTGTAGTCTAGAAAATGCTGGAATTATAAATTATTATAAATGTCGACTGAGTGGAGAAATTCGTATATGAAAAAATATTGTAATATACAAGTCAGCCTATAGGTTTTCCCCTAGTTCATTGTCCAAAAATGTATACATTGGCCAAGGAGAATAAACCAAGAAAGTACTTTCACAGAGAAATATAAATACGTTTCACTGTGCTGTTCTTTTGTCAGATGTGTTTTTACGTCATATTTGTTGCTCATCCCAAAAGCCCCAGTTTTGAGTTTATTTATTTCTTGCTGCCTTCATTGTAAATCTCATAGTGCGAACTTGTTTTTCTATTAGATAAATACATTCAGACTGTAATACTTCCTGGTTTTTAGCATTAATCAAATATTTTATGGACTTCGTCTCTGAGTTATCGTTTATTTTTAGCCTTTTGATGTTTGTTTTCACTAGAATACTGAATTTTTTACAGGGCTGCCTACTTCTTTAGGTATCTTGAGGGCTGGTGATAGCAGCATTCACTCAGCTGGAGCCAGAAGCTCCATTTGAATGGGTTGGCTTCTTTTAGTTTATTTATTTATTTTTTTAAATTTTTATTGGCGTATAGCTGACTTACAGTGTTGTGTTAGTTTCAGGTGTACAGCAAAATGAATCAGTTATACATATACATATATCCACGCTTTTTAAGATTCTTTTCCCATATAGGTCATTACAGAGTACCGTGCTACACAGTAGGTCCTTATTAGTTACCTATTTTATATATAGTAGTGTGTATATGTCAATCCCAATCTCCCAGTTAATCCCTCCCCCCCGCCCCCTTACCCCTTGGTAACCGTAAGTTTGTTTTCTACATCTGTAACTCTATTTCTGTTTTACAGATAAGTCCATTTGTACCCTTCTTTTAGATTCCACATATAAGGGTTATCATATGGCATTTGTCTTTCTCTGTCAGACTTAACTTCACTCAGGATGATAATCTCTAGGTCCATCCATATTGCTGCAAATGGTATGGGTTGGCTTCTTTTAAATGGCAAACCTACTGCCCTCAATGAATAACAAGTTCCCCTCCTTGAGAGGGAAAAATCACATTGCCTTGGTATCTCAGGAGTGCAGTTCCGTAAATATTATTATGCATCATGGAACACATCTTTATTCAATAGAGCAGATATTGCCAACAAAAATGAAATAATAGAGGAAATAACTTCTGGTGGTTTCCAGCTTTAATTATGAGAAATAAGTGAAAAAGAGAGCTTTCAATCAAAGTTTTTCGTACAGTGATAGTTTACTATCTTTCGCTCAAAGATACTTATGCTCTCGGGGGAAAACAGATAAAATGAATGTTTGGGGTTTGTTTTTTTCAGCATTTTCTGCCTTTGGTTTTTGCTTTATAAGGGCAAATGTTACACTTGTCTTTTAAGCCACCCACAGACTCAGCTCTTTGGGTGGGGCTGGGCTCATCACTAGAACAGAGGGAGGGCGAGGGCGGGGGGTCAGTAGGGGAGTGCTCAAGTTCATGAGTGTGGGATGGCCTCATCATATCAAGACTCACTTTCATGAAATGTCTGCCTTCAGAATGTTTCACTAGAGGCAATATTTTAGAGTGTTGTTATTCTCTAAATCAAGGAGAATTTCCCTTAAGAAGAATCCTTATTTATCACCAGGCCGGGTACTGTCTCTAAGCTATCTTGACTGCTTTTTCTAAATACGAAGACATGGAAGAAGTGAAAAATAAACATTATCCACTAAAAAATTTTAAGCCCATAATTTGTGACATAGGTAAAAATCATTGTATTATACTGCTTCAAGAGAGTGCCATGATGCGGGTGGACTGGATAGTTAATGGGGAGGAAGAGTGGTGAGGATTAAAAAATACTTTGTTGGGAGCTTCCCTGGTGGCGCAGTGGTTAAGAGTCCGCCTGCCGATGCAGGGGACACGGGTTCGTGCCCTGGTCCGGGAAGATCCCACATGCCGCGGAGCGGCTGGGCCCGTGAGCCATGGCCGCTGAGACTGCGCGTCCGGAGCCTGTGCTCCGCAACGGGAGAGGCCGCAATGGTGAGAGGCCTGTGTACCACAAAAAAAAAAAAAAAAAATACTTTGTTGGGAGTCAGACTGACAGTAGATTTCGTGGAGGAAATAAGAAATTGAGTTTAGGAACATTTGAGGTGAGGTAACTGTGGAAATTCTCCTCTTTGGAATATACATGTATATTGACATGAATTTAGAACCTACATGTATATATATATATATTTTTTTAATTAATTAATAAATTTATTTTATTTTTGGCTGCGTTGGGTCTTCATTGCTGTGCGTGGGCTTTCACTAGTTGCGGCGAGCAGGGGCTACTCTTCGTTCAGGTGCATGGGCTTCTCATTGCGGTGGCTTCTCGTTGCGGAGCACGGGCTCTAGGTGTGCGGGTTTCAGTAGTTGTGGCACGCAGCCTCAGTAGTTGTGGCTTGCGGGCTCTAGAGTGCAGGCTCAGTAGTTGTGGTGCACGCGCATAGTTGCTCCGCGGCATGTGGGATCTTCCCGGGCCAGGGCTCGAACCCACGTTCCCTGCGCTGGCAGGCAGATTCTTAACCACTGCGCCACCAGGGAAGTCCCTAGAATCTACCTGTATATTGAAGTGCACTTAGGACACATGTATATCCACAAACATACAATATGTATGTCAGGATTTGGGGAATACAGGCTGGACTGCAGCCATCAATGTATAGGTGCTTTTTTTTTTTTTAAACATCTTTATTGTATAATTGCTTTACAATGGTGTGCTAGTTTCTGCTTTATAACAAAGTGAATCAGCTATACATATACATATATCCCCATATGTCCTCCCTCTTGCATCTCCCTCCCACCCTTCCTATCCCACCCCTCTAGGTGGTCACAAAGCCTATAGGCATGTTCTTAAGCTTTTTCTGGTCGCGATATTCTCCGTGCCCCTGGGCCAAAAGAAATACCTGACAGCTCTGTTCATTTAGGCAGTAGAGTCCATACAACTTAATTAGAATTTATGTCCTAACAATTTAGTGGCCGATTGAAAATATAATTGTACACATTGAAAGGAAATACATATATCTTTTTCATTCTTAAGTGATGGTTAATTTTATGTGCCAACTTGGCTTGGCCATAGTATCCATGTACTTATTTGGTCAAGCACCAGTCTGGACGCCGCTGTGAAGGTAATTTTTATATGAGATGAACGTTTGCATCGGTAGACCTTCAGAAAAGCAGATTACTCTTCATAATGTGGGTGGACCTCACTCAATCTTCCTGAGGCCTTAAGAGAACAGCCAGGATCTCTGGAGGAGGAGGGAATTCTGCCTCCAGACTGTCTTCAGACTCAGCTGCATCACCAGCTCTTCACGACGTCCCAGGCTGCTGGCCTGCCTTGCGGACTTGGGACTTGCTTGCCCCTACAATGGCATGAACCAATTCCTAAAATCAATCTCTTTCTCTCTGTACACACATACATACACACATGCGCGCATGCGCGCACACACACACACACACACACACACACACACTCTACTGTTTCTGTTTCTCTGGAGAAAACTTAGCAATGGGATGTGTGTACCATTGGATACTGCACAGCTCCTCAAGCATTGGAAACAGATGGGACACCATTTCTTGTTCCACCTTGATTTTTGTACAGATCTTACTTTTTATCACAACTACTTCTCAGGAGCCCACTTTGCAAAGATGACATCATCCAAGGGAATGTGAGTGATCTCATGTTGAAACGGGGAGCTACCTCAAGCTTGTATTTTGCACAGTGTTCAACAAGTGTTGAATATGGCTGTGTTTCCCTCCGAAATTTAATGCATCCCACAGCGCATCTGTGCACTGGCTGTGACGTCAGGGCAGCTGCGCACATGGTTTGGGAGCTGCAGGTACCAGTGTGGCAGCAGTCATAGGGATGAGATTAGCTCACACAGAGAGCAGAGATGAGCCCCAGAAAACACCTGCAAGGAGGAGGCAGTAGCAGAGGAGCTTTTGAGAGGAGAGTCTAAAGAGAGACTCGAGACGCAAGAAAAACTTCATACACTCTCTGAACAGAGCAGGGGAAGTATGATACCAGCTAAGAAATGAATCCAGGCATAGGACGGAAGGCAGGAGGAAATATTCTCTGACTCTTACACGGTTGGGGAGTTAGGGTGATGGGGTTGTGGTAGTGTTTTCACCTTTTTCTCTCTTTTCCAACATTTTTTCACGTCTGTGTCTTCATTGTATAATGAAAAAAGAGATGTTTACAACCATAAAAAAAAAAGTGCTCTCTAGCTTTCCTATTATTCAACATACCCAGTCTTTTTTCCTTTTTTTCTGTCCAGTTCCAGCATTCAGCTGCGTGTGTGTGTGTGTGTGTGTGTGTGTGTGTGTGTGTGTGTTCAGGGTGAGGGGGTGGGCAGGAATGAGGAGATAGTAAAATAAGGATGTAACAGAAAAATACTTCGAGGTTTGCTTTCCTTCATGAAACATTCAGTAGAATTGGGGAGGTAAGATGTGAAGCAGGTTCACAGAAGTCCATACAAGGAAGCCACAGATAGAAGCCAAGGCCGCGTGCACTAGAGCAGGAGGTGGAAGGTGGGCAGGGCTGGAGCAGGCCCTGGGGAGGGCGTGAGAATCGTGCAGGTGAGTAGAGCTGGGAGGAACCCCCCGGGGTGAGCCTTAGCACTGCGCTTGGGCAAGACCCCAGCAAGGGGCCTGAACGGATGGTCTGGGGCCCTGCTTTAATTCAGAGCCGTCGTTTTCCCAAGCCAGCATAAAAGCCATCAGTCTTTGCCAAAGCACTTTAAGTTTCTTGGCATTTATTGAAATTAATTTACCTGCAAGAAAATTCATATATCTAGCTTTGTGAAGTATACGTTCAGGGAAGTTTTTCTTTGCATTAGCTAAAGCGCATATTACTGATACAATAATGTGATGTGACACAACAGAAAGGTGATATAATTTAAGCATATAAAACTCCAGATTTTTTTGGAATTACTGTCATCTTGACACTGGTTGTTTCATCAGGTAAAAGTAGTGATTCCAAGAGTTATGTGGCTGGAACCAGCGGGCTTATTTTGCATAGAATATGAAACGCTATTTGGCATTTATTTTTATTTTGAGGAAAGAATAAAGGACAAGAAAGCATCCTGTTCCAAGTCTCCAAGAAGGTTGTGATTTTAATTACACAGCACAGAAAAGGCAAAGAAATTTGTAATTACACTTCATGCATAGAGAGCTCTGTAGAGGAAAAATAAATTGGTACCCATCTACCCCAAATCCATAAATCAGACATAGAATGGCTAATCACAGATATAAATTGTATAAATTGTAGGCTTGGTGCTGATTACTTTCTCCTCAGTCTGTTGTGGACAATAAAGAATTTAGATCTTAGGCTGGCTGTGCTGTTTTTGAAGTGTGACTCAAAAGCAAAAGTTCATCTTAAATTCTCTTAATCCTGGTTTACACTTTTTTTTTTTGGTTTACACTTTTCATTCCTTTTTGGTTGAAGTATTATCTTCAGGGGGCCCGTATTAATCTGTAAGTACCAACTTGGGCTGTTGTCAGAGTTAATAGAATGGAAATGGTTGTAACGGGCCCAGCACTGGTTTTCCGCGTTCTCATTCTCCTCACAGACATCCCGGAACATCTTAAAAACTACAGAATAAATGGTGCAGCTGCTAGGAAAACAGGGTGGTAGTTCCTCAAAAAAAAGCTTACAAACAGAATTACCATATGACCCAACAATTCAGCTTCATGGTGTGTACTCGGTAGGATTGAAAGCTGGGACTCAGAGATTTTTGTACACCCGTGTTCGTGGGAGGATTATTCATGACAGCCAAGAGGTGGAAGCAACCCAGGTGTTTACCAGTGGAAGAATGGATACACAAAAGGTGGTCTGCACATACAATGGAATATTATTCAGCCTTAAAAAGTAAGGAAATCCTGTTACATGCTTCAACATGGATGAACCTTCAGGACATTATGCTACGTGAACTAACTCAGTCATGAAAGGACAAATAAGATTCCACTTTTATGAGCTACCTAGAGTAGTGAAATGCTTAGAGGCAGAAAGTAGAATGATGAGTGATTATTAAATGGCTACAGAGTTTCAGTTTTGCAACATGGAAAGAGCTCTGGAGATGGACGGTGGTGATAGTTGCACAGCAACGTGAATGTACTTAATGCCACGGAACCATACACTTTAAAATGGTTAAGACGGTAATTTTATATTATGTTTATTTTACCATCATTGAAAAACCAAAACCAAAAACGACAGAGGAGTGGGCTCCACCACAGAAATTCAGTTTTGGTTAGTCTGCAGCAGGGGCCGAGGTGCAGTGATTCTGGTCTAAGGCGTTGCTGGTGTCTGGAGTGGTGAGGCCTGAGTGGTACAGCCAGCAGTGGGAAGCCCATGCTGCCCTATGATGGGAGGGGACACCAGGCACTGGAAGGAGTGAATGGCAGCGCACAGGGCAGGGAGACCCCTGCAAAGAAGACCCTGCGTTGGCCAAGGAGTTAGTCCAGTGAGCAGAATTTCATGCATTTTGGAATAATTTGTGCACATGAGCCAGAAGGGTCTTTCAGTCACATCTGAGCTACTGTCCTTCAAAGCACGCAGAGTGGGTGGGTGGATGTCTGTCACGCCTCCAAGAAGCATCAGCTCTGCCCTGGGTCTTGCCTCACTGGCTGCTCAGGTGAGAATCTGGAAAATAGTGTACACGCATCTGCTCAGAGTGAAGCAGAGGTAGAAGGGAGGCTCGGAATGAACAGACCACACTACGGACCAGCGATTCGTGACTGAATAAAACAACTTTTTTAGGTGCTTTAGAGAGAGACAAGGTGATGTGCCTTACAAGTGATCCTTCCCTCTTTCATTTGTGAGGACATGAACCTGGGTTCA